>NC_136522.1:18982014-19477014 GCF_053919585.1 Euprymna scolopes | reverse complement strand
ATGGGCCAGATATGTTTCCTATTGGCCAGATGTTGTACCCCAAATAAGTGTTATCCGTCCTTTTTGTTGTAAAGGTATTGTGTATATTCTTGTCCCACCCTGAACGGTATTTAAATGTACATCCCATGCTTCTGTTCAGTCTCGAAAGACAAAAGATACCCCTTAGGGGCAGTAGCGCGTGTACATACACACACAATGAACTCTAGATTAGACGATCACAATGCTTGACGATCATAGACGAACACATATATGTATACATGTCATGTAGATGACTGTGACACGGATATGCACTCTCATACGATCTAACCACTAGACGATACACTGTATACATCACAAAGAGACATTTGTTAAATCGATGCTGTTTGTTATATACTGGTGGTATGAAGATGACGTATATTCTGTATTGTTGTTGTTGTTCATCTTAGGAAAAGTCTTAGTGTTTCATCTAGAGACAGGGTACATTCTACTACATGAGCACCACCTGTAATTTAACTATAAGAGATTTTTGAATATCCCGATAGATAGACTGATAGATAGTGTGTTTGACATTTATACATATATGTTTGTTGTAAATCGTCTAGTGATTGGAATGACCGCTGTTCATTCATCAATGAACATTCATCAAAGAATAACGAGACACTTTGTTATAAACAAACTTGGTTTATTTAACAAACATTTATATATACACAATACGGCGGTGGAGGTGGTGGTGGGAGAGGTGAAGGTTGCAAACGTGACAGGCAGTTCCTCGTCGTCTGTCTCTCGTTCCCGTCTCTGCCTTGTTTTTGTTTACCATCTTACTTTTATGGACTTTCGACCCATAAACCAATTGACGTCACTGACCCATATTTTGACCAGCCCGGTGTTTGCTTTTGGTCTTACCTGCGACCGAATTACGTCATCTCCAGGTCATCCCATTCCCGGTTTCATTTTTTTCGGCCAGGATTTAAGTTCATTCGAACCTTGCTCCATACAACGGCCTGACCCATAAAACGACTTGCGTCATAGGACCAGGTCATCCAATTCCCGGGTTCCATTTTTGTTGGCCCGGATTTTGAGTTCATTCGCACTTTGCCTCTCCATAACACTGTTTACGCACACGCTACATTTCAATATTTAAAAATATTTTTTTTCAAAGCAAGACTTTTTTTTTTTTGTCTGAACTGGATGATTATTAACAAAATGAGGAAATGGAAAAAAAATATATATCAAATCTTTGAAGAAAATATTTTTAAATATCAAAAAGCTTAGCTTGGACCTCCATCAGATGAGTGCAAATGAGGCTGAAACCTTGGGAAAGCTTATTGCCACCTAAATTCTAGTGTCGACTAATGGTCATAGCCAGCAAGCAAGCAGTCAATGGCTAACGGTTGTTGCGATAACACAACTTGGTGTATAAAGGTTATCAAAAGAAATGGAGAGTACTGGAAATCTGGGAAAACTTGTCATCCAGACTCCAGGGAATACCACCGATTGTTGTCAGTGAGTATTCTCTGATGATGCCCTGTGTGAGAACTTGAATTATTAATAATAATAGATTCTATTCGTTTAAAAATTGCATCATTTTTGTTTTTCGATTTCTATTCGGATTCATGTATGATGCTTCATAAGATGTGAACATTTCTTTATTGAAACAAGTGACACCAAGCTCGACACATCGTCCAGACATCGTCCGTACCTTGCTAGACATTTTTTATCTATAACAGGAGATTCGTTCCCGCCCTTCCAGGGATTATACCAACAAGAAAACTTGGTCACAAGAATTTAGTGTAATATATATATATATATATATATATATATATATATATATATATATATGTTAGCGATGGGATGATTCCAATATTTTCCTAATTCTGATACAATTACTGATTCCAATTCTTTATAAATCTCTAGATATCTAACTATAAAATTGTTTTTTTTTGTTGTTTTTTTTTTTTTTTTTTTGTCCCAATTACTGTAAAAACACATCTTAAATGTGCATGTATTTTCTCAAACGTAAAAACACACTTGTGACAGGGTGATCTAGAGATTTTAGTCTTACGGGGAGTTTAAAATCAATAAATATTTATTTTATTATTACTACTACAAGCAGTGGAACATGTTTTATAAAAACGAAATCAAATAAAATAGATAATTAAAGGAATCGGTTTTGGCATTGGAACATAGGCTCAAATTTTCCTGATACCAATTCCAATACCCCAAAAAGCTCTGATTTTTCCGATTCTGATTAATCATCCCAACACTAACATACATATATATATATATATATATATATATATATAAATATATATATATATATATATATATATATATATATATATATATATATATATATATATATATATATTTAAAGAACTCTGGAGAAAACTCAGTATTATTGCATGTGAACATTCCATTTTAATCTGGTCTGGTGAGTAAAAGAAAAATGTCTCCACTCTCCACTCTAACAGTTTTCTTAGCTGGAATAATTATTTAAAAAAAACAAAAAAACTATAGCAGAATAAAATTTGCGGCACCAACATAATGGGGGAAAAAAATGAAAAATCTTTAAAAAATAAATTAACACAATTATTTCCGTTAATAAATGTTTGATCAGAACAAATCGACTATTTTTTGTATTATTATAATTTGGATTTTCTTGTTTTTCTCCTTTCAGACCTAAAACTGCGTCCGTTCTGAACAAGAAGATACTTGATGCCTCACCGTTATACCCAACTTCTCGAGGATTGGTTCCAAAATAAACCTAGGATAATAAAGAACATTAAAAAAAATTTTAAATTTTAAAAAAAAAAAAAAAAAAAAAGGGTAACAAAAAAAACTGGCTTAAAAATTTGCATTATTTCCCTTATTTATTTATTTATTTTTTATTGGCAGTGGTGCTCTTTGTGGTAACTGCCTTCTGCTCTTTCTCTCCCATTTGCTAGTGCTGCTGTTTTGACAGAGGACCACTTACCAATGGACGCCTTTCTCCTTCATTTATCCATTCTCTAACTCTATGCGACAGACCCCCTCCCTCACTTTCCCTAGACCCCGTAAAAAAAAAAAAAAAAGATGCTGTATCTTCAGTTGTTTTTATGTTTTTGCTGGGGAGCGGGGATATATAAATCAGACGCTCTAAGAATCTACAACTGCAAAATCATACAGTCATGGCACTTGAAGAGTGTACAAGTGCAACACCACTTTTTTTTTGTTTTGTTTAATCAGGTTTGATTGTAAAATTATTATCATGATTGTATTTTTTGTCTTTTCTTTTCTTTTTTCTTTTTTTTTTTTTTTTGTTGTTGTCATACGAATCAGCATCATATGACTTTTTCATTGGTTTGTTTGTTGTTGGTATCGGTTTCTGTCAATTCTTTTCTGGAGGGGCCACATGAAGGTTGCCAACATCCATCGATGAAAGTTGTGCTATGGAAGTGATTGGAACAGGGAACACCCAGTTGGTCGTTATCCATTTGATTACAGACAACTACTGTTGCTTATATATATATTCAACTCCACTGAAGGCCTAAAAGTAATGACGGTGTTTCTTTGCAATTATTTAAGAGAACGCATGGAATTAGGAGTACCTTTTTATTTTCTTTGTAAAATAAAAGTAATTAAAAATATAATTACCTAATTAAACCGCTCTCGCTTGTCTGCAATGTTTTAACAAATCCATGATCAAATGAATTTACAATGTGAAATCTGACCAAAACCAACAAATCAGGTCAGAGGATTTGCTGAAAGAACTACATTTGTCCAGCAAAGAACTTATTCTTAGGATGAATCAATAATGCTAGTTTGATCATGTGATAATTTCATCCTCCTCGATAAATCATCGTAGAAGTATGGATGCCTTAAATCGCAAGACAATTGGCCAATCAAGGAAAACTTGGAAACAAGAGACTGCACTGAAAGGTCAAGACAGCTGACAAAATTTGTGAGCTTGCATTATATCAGAAAATGTCTGATCCCTAGATAAGTTGGTTGTTGCAGTGTTCACCCTGGATCAGTTGGGCTGACTCCATCCAACAAATTCACCGCATCCCGTATAATGGCCGACCAGGTGCGGCAGTCAGAGGCTGTTTCTGCTACAAGCGTAAGCCAATCGTAGTTCCATCAGTGGAGTCTGTAGAGATGGGGGTCAAGGATCATTTCAGTATCCTGTTTTACCGTCTTGAGCCGGGTCTTGAGTTGACCACCACAGCATTTCTTCTAGTCTGGTGGTGATGCTGGGTCGATGGCTTCACAAATGAGATCATCTGGGTTTACTTTTGGGGAAGCACATGGCTAAACCAGCGAAGCGTAAACCAATCATGGTTTCATCAGTGGAGCCCGTAGTATTCTGTTTCGCCGACTTGAGCCAGGTCTTAAGTTGGCCACCAGTGTTTTTTCCAGTCTGGTGATGGTGCTGGGTTGATAGCTTCACGAATGGGATCAGCTGGGTTGATAGCTTCACGAATGGGATCAGCTGGGTCTCAGTGAAGCGCATGGCTAAACCAGCGAAGGTGTCTGGCCAGGAGGGATTGTTGTAGGGAGTGGATCTTGCAGCGTGACTGGACCATGTTGTTGGAGATAAATTGTTGCCAGCAAACACGTAGGATGCAGCGTAGGCAGTGATGGTCAAATACCTCCAGCTTGCAAAGGTCACTTGTATGCATAGGCCAGGTTTCGGACAAAGGAAAAATGACATTAAATGAATAGAAAATAAAACTTTAAGGTAGTTCTTAATGGGGTAAAAAAATAACGGTCAATGTCAAGATTCTTTCCAATTCCAAAAACCTTTAAAATAATGACTTATAGGTTTTTGGGGGTGTTGAAAATGAATACAACATTTAAAAGTGGCACAGAGAAATAGTTTTCCTAATATGAAGAAATTACTTTTTCAAAAAGTGGGGATCACTTTTCTATATAAATTTAACGTAAAATGAGCACCCATTTTCTGGCCTCTTACTAATAATTTTTGTTAGTTTGTTTTTTTGTTTGCTTGAAAGCTTTTTTGATGAATTTTTACTTACTTTCCACTTCAACAGTCACCTTTAAAATGACAACTTTTAGGTTTCCGGGTATGCTGAATATGAATACTGCATTTAAATTTGCTACAAACAAGTTGTTTTCCGGATATTAAGCAATTTTATCATTGGTGGCTCTGTATTAGCAAGCACACATGCACATCAAAAAATATGTACGCACTTTCCAAAAAAGCTTTCAGGCAGCCCAAAAAGCGAAAAAAATATTACTAGGTGACCAAAAAGTGGGTGCTCATTTTATGTCATATTTATATAGAAAAGTGATCCCCACGTTTTAAAATAATTTCTTCATATCATAAAACTATTTCTCTGCACCACTTGTAAATGTTATATTCGTTTTCAGCACCCCCTAAAACATAAAAATCGTCATTGTAAAGGATTTTTGGGAGTTGAAAAGAATCTTGACATTGAGCCAAAATAACATCAAATGGAAGAGTCTATTAGACATGTGTACACAACGTGATGATGTATGGAATAGAAACTTGGCCAATGAGGGTTGAGGACAGGTGTTGCATAGAGAGAAATTTTATGAGAATAATGCAGTGGGTGTGTAATTTAACTCTTGAAGACAAACTTAGTTCTGATCATAGAGAAAGATTATATGTGGACAGTATAGGGCTCTCTGTCTACATCCGAGATAGCAATTATGTCAGGAGTGTTATTTTATGACATTGGATGCTGAGCCCTTATCCATCTCTCATTAGACTATAGCACAATGACAGATCCATGATCAGATGGATCTGTCATTGTGAAATCTGACCAAACTCAATAAATCAAGTCAAAGGATTTGCTGAAAGAATTACATTTGTCGAGCATATAAATTTATTTTTAGGGTGAATTCGTTACACTGATACAGTCATATGGAGTGTCCATCCTGTGGCCACATCTTTATCCAGCTTTGGAGTCCATTTTCATCACTTTCTTCCCATGTTTTGCTTGGCCTTACCCTATGAATTGGACCTCTACCTTCACTGTTTTACACTTATTAATCCAAGACCTTTCGTCCATTCTTGCAACGTGGCCATACAATCAGAATCTCCTGTGCTGCACAAATCTACGATACACTGTCCAGATTGAACCTCCATCTGAAGTTCTCAGATTTAAGTCCACCTCTCAGCTTTCCTCAATCAAAGTTCCCCAACAGTTGCTGCGAGCATGTCAGATCAAGAAACGATTTATTGAAATTAAAGAAAATAAAAATAAAAAAATGTTCTTTATTTGAACTTTTATAATAAAAATTTCTGAAACAAGTGTTTTTCCTGCTTAGTCTGACAGGCCCACAGCAACCGTCGAGGGACTTGGAGAAAGCCTGACATTTAAAAAAAAATTTTACAATCATATCAGTGACCGATGACATCCTACAAATATAAAGCCATAATAGTGACGTTAGCAACCATTGGAGGACTTTACTTGTGTTCGTTACAGTTTAAACCTCTTAGACCTCCACGACTGGTACCATCAAAAAAGAACAAACAAAAATAAATTCAACTCGTTTTATTTTTTTCGTTTTAGCAAAAGGCTTTTATTACCGTTACTTTTCAAACAACGTCTGCTTCTTGTTTTTTCTAACTGTTCATTTCGTCTGCCATGAGATTAACAATACCTCACTGTCTTGACACTAGCTTAAAAGTCTCTCACCACCACCATGATGCCACACATCCATCTCGCATTGTGTGTACTTTTCTTCTACCTCATGCTGGCATTAGCCAGCCATTTCTTGCATTCGACTTTAGATGTCCATCTTCTCCGACATGGACTTTGCTTCTCCCTCTGACCACGTGGCGTCCTTTTTTTTATTTTTTTATTTTTCTTGTTACACAAGCCTACACACACTTGCTAATTTGCATATGTGCTCAAATGCTGCTGCTGTTGCTAGTACTTTCACTAGCCATCTCTCCGTCAGCTGCTGCTGCTATTTTCAAGTGTGTCCATACACGCTCTGTTGCACTTGAAAAATGCTAGAAGTTGGAGTCAGGTTTTTAACCTCCAAAGAATCAACAATCTGAATAATGAAAGACTTTAAAGAATCAGACATTTTGGAATTCTAAGAGTCTGAGTTGGACCTTTATAACTTCCAGCTCCACAACCCTGGAGTCTTTCGTTTGCTACATAGCATACTTACGGGAAAATTACAGGCCACAACATGGAAACATCAGCTTAAAATATGGTTGCATCTTATGATTCGAAAATGATGTCTCGTCAGTTTGGGTGGGATAATAAAAATTGAACATTTTTGGGGTGCTTTTTAAGAATAGGTATCCAAGAAATTTTTAGTATTTACATCATCAATTTCAAGTTTTGACAGAGACTTCCAAGATTGATGAACGTTAACAAACTTCAGTGAATTTTTATTTGTTTTTTTTTTCTTTGTTTTTTTTTTTTTAATTTTTGCGGTTATTTAATGAAGTTATTTAATGAAAAAAGTTGTTGATTTTATCTCGAATTTAAGTGTATTCTGTAATATTGTTTCACTATGTCTACACAAGACAAACCAAACTGTTTTTTTTTGTTATCCTAAACTAATCCTCACCTAACCATTTTAGTAAAGGTAATTGAGAACGTATCCAGAAATTTCCAAATGAAAAATTACAAAAGTAATAAGGATATCCGTAAAGTGAAAACTTGATTTTTCTAATTGATTGAAAAATTGTCCTTTTGCATTCTTTAAAAAAATTTTTTTTTTAATTGAAAATTGGGTACTTATGTAAAGTATGGGCCATGTTATCGTTGTAAATTTCCAGGTAGTTTATTTAAAACAGCAGAAAGTAATGCACGTAAGGTTTGTGATTTTTTTTTTTTTTTTTTTTTTTTTTTGCACAAGCGTTGGCCAATTTTTTCAATGAAAAATGTATTTCTGTTATTAGGAAGATGATTCAATAAAAAATTAATTGGGGGGCGGGGATGAAGAAAATATTCTTTTTGTTACAAAGAAAATACGAATAATTATTAGACAATTTTTTAGTAAATTTTTTAAAAATTAAAATTCAAATACAGAAAAAAAAATACCAAATAATTTCATGAAAAAACTGATAGCAAACACAATTTTTTTATTTTTATTTTTTTTACCGACTGGAGAGGGGGGGGGGCTTTGCCCGGTCATAAAATACACTTAAATATATTTTAATTTGTCCAGATTTTGTATATATTATTGTAGAGTCATGATTTCAAAAGTATTAAAAAAAAATATTTAGGTGCTATAGGCTAGAATCGAAACCGAAAGCAAAACTTGCATTCAAAGCTGGTGACGTTACCACTGTACCAATGTGACATGTCATATGAACCGATTAAAAATCAGCTAAGATGAATGTACAAAATGTATAACGATTTTTTCAATTTTGATCCATTTTTGATTTCTTACAAACTATTTTAACCGGTTAAAGACTCATAAAAGAACGGTCCATAAAAAATCCAATCACTTGAGGCCTCTAGCACCACTCTGTTATTTTTAGTTTCGGAAGAGATAGTTTGGAAATATGGAAACAGACAGCCTTTCATATATTAAATTTATTTTAATTATTTTTTTCTATTTTATGATTTCTTTTTTGTTTGTGCAAATCCAGATAAGAATTTAGTTTTCTTTTTATAATAAAAACCAACTGTTTTCTTAAATGACATCAGGTGCTGTGATTTCATTGGCTCAGCATTTGGGCAACTTTCGGCATTTTATGTAAACTGCCCAGAAAATTCTGATGATAGCACAGTCCTTATTCTGCATAAGTACCTAAAATGTCATTCAATTTAATTCCTTTCAGAAAATACTTTGTCCAGGAAAGAATTATTTTTAAAAAGCTGCGATCTTAAAAAATAAGGATGTGGCTCCGTATTCATCCATACAGAGTTACTTACCTATAATGAGAACAAAACATGGTTTTTGAAAAAGAAAAAAAAAAACGGTATAGTGACACTGGATCCATAATAAAATAGATTTATAAGATTTTAATGAAATTTTTACCCAAGATTTCAGGTCTGCAAATGACCAAGAACAAAATGATGATCAGTGCTTTTAGTGTTGGAAAGCTTTAAAAAAAAAAAAAAAGTTCTGCTTAGTTTGTGGAAATAGTCGGATGCAATTCAATTTTTTGTGATACACAAGTACAATTACAGACAGAGAGAGGGGTGGGGTGAGAAATGATAACCCGTTTGCATGCAAGAAGTGTAAGACAATAAAATAGAATGAGAACTCAGATGTGGAGAATGTATAATCACCTTTGTTCAGTTTCGAAAGACAATGGATACTCCTTTTTGGCACTTCTACATCAAAGGTTTTGTAGCTCATTTTACGGTTTTACTAAATCTGTACGACCAAATTATTCCCGATCATTGTACGACTGACTGCTCCTGCTGTTTGCCATATAGAAATAACGTGTATAGTTGCTTAATCAGCAGCAGCCGAATCGGACAATTTAGTCGTGCCAGATTTTGATCATACATGAGGTGCTTCACTAAAATTGTACGACTAAATTGTATGCTTATTTGCTCCTGCTGCTGTTAAAGCCAGGGTTGCCAAATTGTCCTTTTTTCTTTTTTTTTTTTTTTTTTTTTTTTTTAAATTTCTTCTGCTCTTGGTTCCTTAACAATAGGAGCTTTGTTTTTTCCTCATTCATGAACTGTATTTATTTCATTTGCTTCATTCTCTGTTAGTTCTGTTTCATTGTTCTTGGTTTCCACATTTGTAGAGTTCGGTCTTTGCAGGTCCTCGGCCTTTGGTGTTTTTACTTGTGAGGCTTCAGCTTGTGGGGTTTCTGTCGGTGGGGCATTAGAATACGCCGACTGCCCCCCTGCAGAGGGTAAAAGTCCCTCAATGGGGGTCCTGGATATGACCTTAAACTATATCCAGTGGTGAGGCCCCAGCTTGTGGACTTTGGGGAGTGTGGAGCCACCCTTTAATTACCATTGCTGCCAGGTCCACTCTGACCCGGAGTGGTAGTACCTGTTAGGGTCCCAACTATGGGTTGAATAGAAACCGATGTGAAAACAACAAATATATTCTATTAAAAAAAATTTTCTTCAAAATCTTTGGATTCGGCATTAAATAACCCGAAAAGGGTTGATATGCCGTAAAACAAAAACAACCAACCAAATCAACTTGTGGGGTTTCTCTACGTGTAGTTCCATTGGGGGATGCTTCTTGTTCAATTTCATAATTTCTTTTTCACTGTATTTCTGTTAGGCTGGCTGTCTAAATTAGAACTTTCTTGAGTATCAGTCTTGTTTAGTCCGTAATTCTTTGTTCTGTCACATGGTAGTCAAAGAACAGGCCCCGTAGGTCTTTCATTCATTTCCGATAACCTCCATATCTATATTTAGGATGACTTCTATAATAACATTCCATTACGAGTCTATTCTCTTTTGTTGTCCATTTCTTTCTTCATTTTTTTATATTTTGATGGTTATCATGGCTGTGTTTGTTCGGTATCATTTTGTTCCCTGAAATTAGAGGTTATACTTACCTGTTCAGCGTCCATGTTATTTGAGTTTCTGAAATTAGAAAGTTGGCCAACATTCGCAGGATGACGACCGGGTCCCCATGCTGGCTATCGAAGGAGCACCTGCCGATCATGACACCCAGATTTTTCTTCTGGGCCTCACGGTTTGGATTATTTGTAATTGACATTTGGATCAAGTAAAGATTAGATACCCCGTAGCAGAAGACAAAGATTGTGGAACATTTCAAGTGGCACCGGTTGATCGACCTTGACATTGCCGCTGGTTGTTTGTAAACACGTCAAATAGCAAACATGTTCGAATGTTTGCGAGCAAGATTTTTAAAAAATATATTTACAAAACTTTTAAGTATTAAAAAAAAAAAACTTTTTTCTATTTACGCAAAACTTTTTAATGTAAGTAATAAAACAAACATATTTAAACAAAATATATTTAAATAAATGCGTGTCTTTATATATTTACAGAACTTTTTAATAAAACTATTAATAATAATTTTTTTTTTTTTTTACACGGTGGTCACCACTTATCAAGGCCCGGAAGCCACTCAGGGATAAGGGTTATTGCAAGTACAGTACGTTAGTGTGGAGATTTGAGGAAGTGTTTACTTAAGGGGGCGGTTCATTAGGAATTTGTTAACGTTGGACTTGAAGACATCCAAGTTGTAGTCAGGTGGGAAGCAGGCAGACGGAACAGAGTTCCACAGGCGTGCAGTTCTAAGAAAAAAGCTTTGTGTCATGGAATCCACGTTTTGATTTAGACACAGATAAAGAGTGGGGGAAATTTTTCACAGTGGATTCAGCTAGACTAGTGTTTTTCGTGAAAGATTGGCGAGGGGGGACCAGAGATTGGAGTTTAGACAAGCACCTGCCATGGAAATAACGATAAAACAAGGATAGGCTCGCAACGTCTCTTCTGTGAGAGAGAGGTTGCAGGGTAGAGAAAAGGGCATCCCCCACTAAGCCACGAAGTCTATTTTGTACTCTATCAAGGCAGGATAGGCTGTTTTTAGCAGCTCCTGCCCAGATATGGCAGCAGTATTCCATCCTTGGACGTACTTGGCTTTTATATAGATAGAGAATTGCATCAGTAGTAAGATATCTTCTGGAGCGGTAGAAGGATCCCACCATCTTTCCAGCGACCTTGGCAACAGACTTGATGTACGTGTTCCATTTCAGATCAGGAGTAAAGGTCAAACCTTCTAAAAACACGGGGCCTCTCCCAGACGAGAGCCATCCATCCCAATTGATGCCAGATGGGGATCAGAGCGCTGATGATGATGTAAGGATAGGAGTTTGGTTTTAGGTGCATTAAAGGTAACCAGCCACGTCTTCCCCCACTGAACCACGCGCTCGAAATCAGAGGAGAGAGAACTTTGTCATTTGCAGCCTTTGATGTGTTGCCGTAGATGATCGTGTCATCAGCATAGATGTCAATGAATGATTTAAGTATGTGTTTAGGGAGGTCATTGATATAGATCAGGAAGAGAATTGGGCCCAGGATGGACCCCTGAGGGACTCCAGCATTAATACTGCATACAAATAAATGGTAAATTTTTAAAACCTGCTCCAGCATATTATAAACACTCCAACCTCCCTATGTTAAGAATAGCTTTCTGAATAAACACCCCCAACCTCAAAAGCCGTTCTAAACATGGAGTATTTGGGGGTGTTTATACTACGCTGAGGCAGGTCGTAAAATAATACCAAATAAATAAACCGACGTTATAACTGGGAATTTTGGATGATGTCAATTAAAAAATACATAATTTTTTAAAAAATTTAAATAAAATTATTATAACCAAACTTTTTAATGGCAGAACAAATATAAAATAACTGATTTGTTTGGATTTTTGCGACCAAGATTAATTTTTATGTACAGTTTTTTTGGGTTTTTTTTTGGGGTTTTTTTTTTTTAAATCTTTCTTTGTGCGTTTTTAATACAATTCAATATTTATTTAAAGTGCAATGTATGTAGATGGTCAGTGGAGGAGAAATCCTTCTAGACCGAGGCAATTTTTATGCATATTAAAATCACAAGTATAAACAATCGAGATTTTTAAAAATTTTATTCTCATATCTTTTATAATTTTTATTTTTATAAAGATGAAGTGTAGTATCACAAGATACAAATCTTTTTATAATTTCATTTTTATTTAAAAAAAAAAAAAAATTGCTATTTGCTTACTTCTCTATAAAGACAAATTAAATACAAGTAAGTTTGGCATCCGAAATTTTCAGTTTCTAATGTTTTGTAATTAATATAGTTCATTTTTTATTATTATTATTATTATTATTATTATAGTTATAAGTATTATTATTAGTAGTAGTTTTATTAAAGTTCGGTAAATATATTTAAAAAAACGCACTCAGAAAGACACCCATTTATTTAAATATATCTTGTTAAATTTACGTTCGTTTTGCTACACAAAAAGTTTTGTGTAAATAGAAAAAAAAATTTTTTTACTCCTTAAAAGTTTTGTAAATATATATTTTTTTTCTTTTAAATCTTAAAAAGTTTTGTAAATATATTTTTGAAAAAATCTTGCTTGCGAACATTCGACCATGTTTGCTATTTGACGTGTTTACAAAAACCAACGGCCATGTCAAGGTCGAAAAAGCAGTGCCACTTGAAATGTTCCACAATCTTTGTCTTCTGCTACGGGGTATCTAATCTTTACTTGATCCTGACATTTTTTATATTTTGGTGTTTGAGGCAACACCAGGCCCAGAATTGCTTTACCTGTGGTTCTGGCGCAGGGATAGTGTATAGCTCTCATGTATACAGGAGGTATCGCTCACTATCACACATACATAAAAGACATGAACAGACACACAAAACGAAATCATCTAAGTATTTTACTTAGTAAAAGTCGGTAGTAACGCTTTGAAAAAAGGCGTTTGAAGATAGGTTTACCTTACACCGTGCTGTTTAGTCGCTAGAGAGACCTTATCTTGCCTTGACAATGTTCTGAATAGACTTTGTAGTTTAGTGGGGGATGCCCTTTTCTCTTCCCTGCAAACTCTTTCTCATTTCTATGAGAAAGAGACGTTGCGAGCCTGTCTGTTTTATTATTATTTACATGGCAAGTACTCGTCTGAGCTCCAATTTATGGTCCCCCCCCTCACCAAGCATTCCCAAATAACTTTTTGAATTTAACAAACAAATCAGATCTACACTTAACTTCCAAATAACAGTACTGCTATGTCACAATGGTCTGTGACATTTTTTTTTATAAGGGAATCACCATTTATCAAGGCCCAGAGGCCACTCGAGGATAAGGGTTAATGAGTGTACAGTGGTCAAAAGGACAATATCATAGTAATCGTTAGAAATGTAAATTTGGTAAATTCAATTACTTAAGGAGAACAGCTCATCAAGAACTTGTTTACATTGGACTTGAAGACGGCCATATTGTAGTCAGCTAGAAAGCAGGTAAACGGAAGACAGTTCCACAGGTGTGCAGTTCTAAGAAAGAAGCTTTGTTCATGGAATTTACGTTTAGGTTTAGGCACAGATAAAGATATTGATAGTGTTTTCAGCCAAATGAGTGTTTCCCGTGAATGTTTGGCGAGCGGGTGAGGGGGGCATAAATTGGAGCTCAGACAAGCACTTGCCATGAAAATAACGATAAAACAGAGACAGGCTCGCAACGTCTCTTCTGTGAGAAAGAGGTCGTAGGGAAGAGAAAAGGGCATCCCCCACTAGGCTACGAAGTCTATTCTGAACTCTGTCAAGATAGGATAAGGTCTTCCTGCCCAGATGTGACAGCAATGCTCCATCCTTGGACATAACTGGCTCTTACATAGGTAGAGAATTGCATCAGCAGGTAGGTATCTACTGAATCGATAGAAGGATCCCATCATTTTTTCCAGTGACCTTGGCAACGGATTTGATACAACTTATTTTTTTGGTACTGCCCTGATTTGAGCTGTCATGGCTGATTTATTTATTCCAGACAGAAAAATGGTCTCCGTTAATTACTAATTTCTTTATTTCATAACACTTTTAAGGTAAATAATGTTGATAATGACAATAGTCTGAAGATATGTCATCATTTATCAATAGTAATACTATACACTTACACTTTTTGCTTCTAAACATTTACCAAATGTAATACTGTACTATGAAAAAAAATGAGACAAGATAAATGGAAACATTGCCTATTCAGGAATAGTCTGGAAGTTGTTTTGAGGATTGAAGACATACGTTGCATGGAGAGAAATGATATCAGATTGACACGATGGATGTGCACTGTGAGTCTTCAAGACGGGTTTAGTTATGACTAGTGTTGAGACAATTCATTGGAATCAGAAATCGGAAAAATTGGAACTTTTAAAAGTAATTGGCAAAAAAAAAATGTGCCTATTTTCTGATGCCAAAAACGATTCTTTTAATTGTTTTTTATTTTTATTATTATTATTATTTTATTTATTTATTTTTTTTTTTTTTACAAATGGCTTACCACATATCAAGATCCGGAGGCTGCTCAAGGACAAGGGTTAATGTGTGTAATGTAGTCATTAGGACAGTTGCGTAATAACTGTTTGTAGAAATAATTTGGTAGATCATTTACGAAGACAACTCAATAAGAACTTGTTTACGTTGGACTTGAAGACAACGATATTGTAGTCAGCTGAAAAGCAGACAAGCGAAACAGTTCCACAGGCGGGAAGTTCTAGGAAAGAAGCTTTGTACATGGAATCCATGTTTAAGTTTAGTCACTGATAGAGAGTGGATGGATTTGTTGATAGTGATTTTGGCTAGACAAGTGTTTTTTGTGAAGGATTGGGGGGGGGCATAGATTGGAGCTCAGTCGAACACTTGTCATGAAAATAGTGATAGAGCAAGGACAAGCTCGCAAGTCTCCTCTGTGGCAAAGAGGCTGCAGAGAAGAGAAAAGGGCATCGCCTACTAGATTACAAAGATTGAACTCTCCAAAGGCATGATAAGATGGATCAAGCAGCTCCTGCCCAGATGTGGCAACAGTATTCAATCCTAGGACGTACTTGGCTCTTATACAGGTAGAATTTGATTTTGTTTAAAGCAAAATTATCCACTGCTGATAGTAATGATCAAATAATAAATATTTATTGATTTTAAACCACCAGTAAAACTAGAATCGGTAGATCACCCTCACAAGTGTGTTTTTACGTTTGAGGAAATATATGTATAACCAAATGGTTGACTGAGAAATGCTGAATGGTCTTGCTAGGTTTGAAAGCAGTCAGTGTCTGGATGGTCCTTTTGACACGAGTCAAGGGATTTTATCTTGTTGGATGAAACAGTGGTGATGATGATGATGATGATGATGAAAAGAGGAAATCTGTTTTAACAGATAATCAAAATGACCCCCCACCCACAATCTGGATAGCTAAAGGACCTAAGTTGGAATCATAAAATGTTTCCAGGCTGTGAAGATTGGCACTTAAGTTTTATTTGAGGGACCACCAGAAAATCAAGTCAAGTAGATAAACTGTCGAGTGGATTTTAATTATTGGTTTGACCGTGAAATCACTTTGGAAAGAGGATCAACTAGGATGACCGATTCACTTATCCTACCTTATACAGGTGGCCTTCGGAAAACCATCCCAGAATTGATAGAAAAAAGGTAAAGACTTAACGGGAGTGGGGGGGGGGGCTGAAGGTACTGGAGCTCTCCCACTTTAGTAACAATAAGAGGTATGGATTGAGAGAGAGGAAGAAAAGGAAAAAGTCCCTCAAAGCTTGAGAAATACAATCCTTTTTGAGATTGGTTTATGGAGAGAATAATGGAATAAAGTTCTGTTGATCAGGGGGGGGGGGCTGTTCCCGATCGCTGGTAGACCCTGACTTTTGAGAGAAAACACATTTCACTTGGACCTCACTCTGCTCCAAACCACTGAGTCCACAGTGTGAGTAATCAGGCCTCTCAAACTTAGGGTTGGTCGCCCCGACTTTACTAACAAACGCCACCAGTCCCCGAGTATTTGTATCTGGAGTCAGAAACGGTCAGAATTTGTAAGTACCCCTGAATAATTATCTTGTTTTTGTTATACAACAAGCCAAGTTGTCTTTCTTCTCTTCCTTTGTTTTGAAATGACCTCTTCTTTCCAGTGACACTGACGCTAGAGACCAGAGCTGAACGGATTGCACACTCTATCAAAAGCAACACGGGAAGAGTGGCAACTTATGCAACCAAATCATCTTATCAACCAGGGCATTCGCTAAAGAGATAGCATAGTTCCAGCAGCCATCCGAGACCAGAGCAGACACACGGAATAGCATCACTCGTTGGGAAGTGGGGGTACGTATGCACACTTAAAATGTGTTTTTATGGTAATCGTGAAAAATAACAAATTATATAATTAAGTATTTAGAGATTTATTAAGAATCAGAACCGGAAATTTAGTACAGAATTGGTACTTGGATCGGAATCGTCCCGTCACTAATTATGACCTCATAGGAAGATTAAATCTAGAGAGTATCAGAAGATGTGTGCAGAAGAATATAGTTTGGTGGTATGGCCACATTGAAAGAATAAATTAGTGTTAATAGGTTTAGAACAGTTAAGGTATCGGATTCAGTTCAGAGGGAAAGGTTAAAGAAAGTTATAAAACTGGACCTGAGAATGGACATTTAGTATGGAATTGGTAATTATATCGGTGTGACAGACAGAGACTGGTACACCTCCCCCTCCTCCGGAAACGCAAAGACAGAAAAGGGACCAGAACTAAACGCTGTTCCGTTATAGATCAAAATATTAAGAGATTTGGAAAATTGTTTTTTTCCTGTTTTCATTTATTTAGCAAATGGAGTCAAGTCGAGAAGGTGTGTAAAAATAGAATAAAACAGAACAGATAGCTGACCAGGTCGACATTTGATACGTGTGAATTGGGTGTGGCAGCCGCCTGAAGATCAAAGGCTATATTGCAACATGCTGGCCAATTTGTATATAAACACGGCAAGTTGTGAAGTTAGGGGGCCCCCTTTTTGTTGAAGTCGAAGTGCTGACTTGACAGACCTCGGGTCGCAAGGTGACTGACATGAGAGGAAAAGAGAGAAGTTGAAAGTAGTGCATCGTGCAGCATACTTTAACCTTCCCCGAGCGTCTGATACATATTTCTTCAACTCACACGCTGAACAACCTCTGTCTGTCGGATGTTTGATGGACACTTTGTTGTCTCGTTTTTGTTTTCCCTTTAAGTGATATTGTTAAGTGTTGAGACATACTGTTGAACAAAGATAGCGGTGGAGAAGCAGTGCAGTCCCCAAAAAAAGTAATTGCTAGTAACAAAGATGGCGGCCAAGAATCAAATGCGGTCTGTGACGTAGTTAACGGCGAACTGATTGAATCCAAAATTCGACAATTTTTATAGTAACTTTGGAATATTTTCATTGGTTGGTTAACACAGCCGGTGGTTATAAAAATGAGCGGCTGAGATCAAAGCGTAGTATCTGTTCCCAGATGCTGCACTTTGAGACCATTGCCCTTGTGGCAATTGGATGTTGGTACATGTAGGAGCAACCCTATATATCTATATATACCATCCCCTCCCCTCACCCTCTCCCTTCACCCCACATAAAAACCGACCTTGTGTCATATTTTGCTTACGTGGGGAAGCAAATAAATATCTACCCCCCCCCATCAGGAGTCAAAAACATTTCACAGATATAAACGTATGAAACTTAATATATAGATATATTTATAAGTGAAACCAATAATTTAAATTAACATTTGCATCCAATAAAAAAAAAAAATAAAAATCCCAAAATTGACAACTTATCTCTTAGAAGGATTCATTTTCAAATGTAAACCCTTAGAGACAATCCTAATTTAGAGTTTACATACTACGTGACATCAGATTTAAAAAAAAAAAAAAAAAAAAAACAACGTTAGAATCGTGACGTCGTTCGATAAAATTAAACTAGTGTGTCGTTTTTATAATTACTACGATGTGGTGCGAAGGGTTTTTTTTTGGGGGGGGATGGGGTAGACTTGTTGGGTCTTTTTAATGCTATGTTCAAACACAACCTTATTGGAATAAGTACGTTCTTGGACTAGAAAACAAACTTAATCGTTAGGCTTTTGAAGCTACTGTTGTTTGTCATCTTGTCACGGAATATTTGTACTGTGACGGCGATGAATTGTAACGGTATATCGGAATCGTCCCGTCACTAATTATGACCTCATAGGAAGATTATATCTAGAGAGTATCAGAAGATGTGTGCAGAAGAATATAGTTTGGTGGTATGGTCGCATTGAAAGAATAAATTAGTGTTAATAGGTTTAGAACAGTTAAGGTATCAGATTCAGTTCAGAGGAAGGCTGAAGAAAGTTATAAAACTGGACCTGAGGGATGAATAAAAACCTGGTCAGAGATACGTTATTTTAAAAATCAATTTCTTAAAGCTATCTATAATATAAATTTCACCTGTCTGTTTAAATGTATGTATGTATGTATGTCTCACAAAAACTTTCAACAGAGGCGACGGATTTTCATGAGATCAGTATCGTTTTGAAGATCGGATCTTCGGACAACAAATATCGAAAAATTGGCCAAAAACACTAATTCATTCACCCTCAACTGGGCACTTTTCTACAGGGAGAGGTCGCTTTTTTCGCTGATATTTTCAGAAGTCATCACCTCTTTTCGATTGTCTAGCCTTAATTTAAACCTACATCACTTCCGGTTTGGCAATGGGCGCAGCAGCTAACGCATCACATTTTTTTTTCACTCTCTTTTCCCCCATTCGTAGTACAGGTTCGAGCCTGTCTGCTTACTACAACATTTTTTTTTTTTTGCTCAACACACACCTACAAACACCCGGGCAACGCCAGGCACCCAGACTAGTCTAATATATGCCAGGATGTAAAACAGACATTGAAATGAATATCATAATGATGATAATTAACTTTGAGATAATCTCACAGATAAAAATTTGGGGGCTTATGGTCCGGTGGGTGTGAAACCTACTGGACGTTCATTACTGCAACTTGGTGGATGAGTCAGGCAGAAGCTGAAGATTATAATATATGGTTGAATTGCAAAAAGGATTGTAAACATTTATTAAGGATTTTATGTGTGGCATTTTTGGAGAAGGGTTCACCCTGTTTATTAAAACTAAAGTTGGGATGATTAATCAGGAATCGAAAATCTCAGGACTTTAAGGAATATTAGAATCGGAAAAATTTTAGACTGATTTCCAATTCCAAAAAGGATTCTCTGAATTTTTTTTTTTTTTAATAACATAATTTTTCATTCAATAATAAACTGATAAATATTTTTTTGTTTTGAAATTATCAGTAAAATTCAAATGTATATACCAATATATCGTAAGAACGCATTTATTAAAAATGACACCAGAAGAAGTAGCATGATAAAATGGCACAAGTGGCTGAATAGGAAAAAAAAGAGAGACAATAGATGCACAGTTTGATGTCAGTGTGGGAACTGTATTCACAATTATTTGCGAGGAACTGAAGATGCAGAAGATTTGTGCAAAGTTTGTCCCAAGGATGCTCAGAGAAGATCAGCTTACTTGACCAAGATGGGCATCAAGACAGTTCCTCATCCTCTATATAGTTCAGACTTTCCTCCTTGTAACTTTTCGTTTTTCTTTAAGCTCAAGGAAAACCTTAGAAGCTGTCGAATATGAGACAACTGAGGAGATGAAAGTGGCTGTGACGAAGGTCACTGACATGCTCACACAAGAGAACTTTCATGGGGTCTTCGAGAAATTGTTGGAATGGTACAAGTGCGTTGCAGCTGGTGGAGATTACTTCAAAAGGAATTAGAGTTTCATGTGTGTGCTTTCATAAAAAGTGGCCATACTAAAAAAGTTTTGAAACTTATTGAAGGCACCTAAAACATAAAACGACACAGCGTTTTGAAACTAAAGTAAAAACAGGTTCATTCGTGTCCGTTTCAAACTGCGGATATAACCGATAAAAATGCTGTTTCAACCTGATGTGTAAACTAGATTTCTTATAACGTTACGGAGACATCTCAAAATAAAACTCGTTTTATTTTGAGAATACCATTAAGCATGAAACATGGATGGGCCTTCAAAATCGCATTTCGAACTCATGCATAGACACACTGAACAATGCATTGTGAACTAAGTCACTGCAAGGAGGCATGTTAACTTTCTTTCCAGTGCACTGAGATGAGTCCCCGACTAGAGCATGCCGTCAATCGATTTGATTGAAAAAATGCGCGATTTCACCGATTTCGATGACAATAAAAGTATTGGAAGTGTGGAACATTTGTTGATTCTCATTCAATCCCAGGTAACGTCGGGTCTTCCTGCTAGTAGCTAGCAAGAAAGTGTCCTATCTAGGATCACCTTTATATCTCAAGAGGCCTCTTGCCGAATAGTATTCGAGGTGCTCTTTGTTATATATTGCACCTGCCACCATGTCGAAAAAGCTTTCTGGTATTTAGGGACCAACAGTGAATGGGGTGGGATTTTGCTGCTTAGTGGGTCTCAAGAGGCTGAGTAGTATTTGAGATGCTCGTTGTTATATATTACTCCCACCTAGGCTTTGCTCGGGCCCTATGTACTGTTTATAACTTGCTCTACATGTGAATATATATATATATATATATATATATATATTTATATATTTGTAGTCATCGACATACAGTCCTGTTTCGTTGTATCACAACTTATCAGTGGCGATAGACTAACACCTCTCCCAAGCCGAGGATTGAACCTAGAACCATCGTGTTGACAGTAAGCAGTTCTACCGATCGACCACAGGAGCGGCGCCCATAAATTATCTCACCAAATGTCTATTTAAACAAACATTTGTCCACCACTTTATATATATATAGATAGATAACGTCATAATTCAAACAACTAAGGGAAGGGGGCTATAAAGTTATGTAAATATGTGTTGGAACATTAAAATTCTTTAAACTACCACAGATTATATTGATAAAGAGTTATGCGTCCTGGCAGTGACATTACGGAGACATGAAGTCCTAATCTTACGTGTTGAATAAGCAAGAAAGATCTTTCGGATCATACAGAGTCTATATGAGATCTGCCCTATGAAAGCTGACTCAAGAAACTTAACTTGTTCTCACTTGAGCGCCGACAATTATGTGAAGATCTCATTTTTAGTCTACAATCTCCATTTTATTATAAATTTTCCTACTGTCTATCTGCGTGTGTGTGTGTGTGTGTGTGTGTGTGATGCGGTTTATCTCAGCCCACAGGCATCCCACCCAGACAAGTAAGATACCAAAATGAAGCTTATGACCCAGCAGATGTTTTAGTGATATTTATATCCATGTTTGGTGTACGGAAATGCAAAAAAATAACGATTTACTAAACAACGTTTTATTTACTTTATAGTTTTCCGATACAAGAACTCAAGTTTGCCCTATGTAAAATAGCACAAACGGTTAAAGGGTGGCATGATAAATTTATTGCCCCAAACAAAACAAAACTGCAGCTTTATTTTAAAACTTTGAAAAAATCCATTCAGGTAACTTGATTATGTAGTAGAGCTGACATCTATTCAATGTAGCCGCCTTCAGCCTCAATCACTACTTTGATACGTGTCCA
The DNA here is from genome assembly GCF_053919585.1 of Euprymna scolopes. Lineage (NCBI taxonomy): Eukaryota > Metazoa > Mollusca > Cephalopoda > Sepiida > Sepiolidae > Euprymna > Euprymna scolopes. Next base: position 19,455,004 of record NC_136522.1, on the reverse strand, counting down.
GAACTGGGAGCATGCTTTTTCCGCAAGCACCAGCAAATACTCGAGAGATGGCAGCTTTGGTGTTGTGGGAGGTCATGTTGGTGAAGTTCTCAAGGTATGACCAAATGAATTAGTCCAGCGGGTTCAGATCGAGGGAGGAGGAGGGCAGTGAGAGAGGGATACAAAGTCGTAGCACTCCTTCTGAAGCTAAGCCTAGGTCTTTTTGGACTTGTGGGCAGGTGTTGAGTCTTGTTGCCACACCCAGGGTCGATCAACACACTCTTCAGCACATCCAGGTACAATTTGGTGTTGACTTTCAAGCCGACTTCGAAAATGTGAGATTGCATGATGTGGTCCTCACTTGAAACCACACCAAAGACCATAACCGTGACTGAAAACTTTGTTGAACTGTGCCCTCAAGCATTGAACTGTACAGATTTGCATTTTGAGGGTGCTGGCAATGGTTCTGTTGTCATAACTTGGATCAATAGAGAGCATGAGTTGTACAGCGGCGCATCTTTGATCTTGCTTGTTGAACATTGTGTCACTTTCTATGGTGACAATTTTATCATTTCACCCTGCACATGCTAATACCAAGCCGTGAATGGAATGATGTCATGATAAGGAAAAAGAAGGAAGAACATTCGAGAAGACGATCACGTTAGAGACGTGGATGACGTTCAAGAGCATGATCATGCTTTCCTTTCTCATTGTACCAAAAAAACAAGCAAAACTTCCAAGAACAAAGTTTCTTTCCTAGAACATCCCATTTGTTAAACAAGATACCACAAGTCTGCTTTATGGTCGACTACAGCATGGTCGTCTTTGTCTAAAAAAAATATTCATAAGAAAGGAATTTAAAAAAAAACTGGTCCTGGATATAACCTTAAACTATATCCAGTGGTGAGGCCCCAGCTTGTGGGCTTTGGGGAGTGTGAAGCCACCCTTTAATTGCCATTGCTCTCAGGTCCACTCTGACCTGGACTGGTAGTACCTGTTAGGGTCCCAGCTATGGGTTAAATAGAAGCCGACTTTAAAAAAACAAATATACTCTATTAAAAAATTGTTCTTCAAAATCACTGGATTTGGCATTAAATAACCTGAAAAGGGTTGATATGCCGTAAAACAAAAACAAACAAACAAAATAAACAAAATTTTCAATCCTCATTCAACAAAAAAATTCTAAACAAAATAGTAATCTAAATTCTAAATATTTTAATTATTAATTAATTCATAAATTGCACCGACGCACCGTTTCCTTTTTACGACAGATACATTTAATTCGGGGAATATATATATATATGAATAAAATAAAGCAAGATATAAGCGATGCTTTAGACATTATGTGAATAAAAAGGAAAAACCTAAAAGAGTAAAAACAAAAATAAAATCAACGTTTCGTCCCTATTTTTTTTTTTTCTCCAGTACAGAAAGAGAACTAAACTTCTCCTCTTTCGCATGTGATATGACCGTCTTCCTGTACATTCTCGCCTAGAAATCCTGATGATGTCCCCTGAAATAGGGACGAAACGTTGATTTTATTTTTGTTTTTACTCTTTTAGGTTTTTCCTTTTTATTCACATATATATATATATATATATATATATATATATATATATATATATATACTTCATTTACTCACATAAAATTAATATACAAAAGTATAAATTTATGCGTAAACTTTAAGTATTTACTTCAAAAGTGCTCAATACGTAGGTAGAGCTAGTTAGTAAGCTATAAAATATATATGGCGATTAAGCTACACTGAATATTCCGCATTTCATCCACTCTAGGACTCTTCAGGCTTATGCGCAAATTTTGTGGTTGTCTGTCGTTTTTATATAAGCACCTTCTATTAAGATTTTAGTTAGCCAATCAGCTTTCTAGTATCCACCGTGCCTTTCCTATCAGCCAATGAACATGCACTTATCGAACAAAGACCTATTTGACCTCTGGTTGACCTGTTCCTTTGTGTGTGCTCTATTTAGCCTGGATATCTAGTTTCTTGACCTGTTTTAAAGATATAAAAACGACAGACAACAAAATTTGCGCATAAGCCTGAAGAGTCCTAGAGTGGATGAAACGCGGAATATTTAGTGTAGCTTAATCGCCATATATATTTTATAACTTACTACATGTATTTATATATATATATATATATATATATATATATATATATATAAATATTCTATTAAAAAATATTTCTTCAAAATCGCTGGATTCAGCATTAAATAACCTGAAAAGGGTTGATATGCCGTAAAACAAAAACAACCATAAAAGAAACTAAGCCTGTCTTTAAGACTCACATCACACATCCATCGTATCATCCTCATATAATTTTTATATATAGCAGGTTTTCAACCCTCATTGGCTATGTTGCACTTCCTATATATGATTAAACTGTGTACACAGGACTACGAGGTTCCACCCTTGGCTGACAGTGGTGACAATACCCACTTGTAAAATACTCCTTGAATGGCGTTCGTACAGTACCTCGGTATGGTAGATTTGTAGACTAGTGTTGAATTATTAAATTAAGAAGAAGTCTCACTCCAAATAAAAAAAAATAGTCCTTAGTCCAAATTTAAAAAAAAAAAATTCACTTCAAATAAAAAAAAGATTTTAGTCCAAATTAAAAAAAAAAAATCACTTCAAATAAAAAAGGTTTCAGTCCAAATTTAAAAAAAAAAAATTTCACTTCAAATCAAAAAAGGTTTTAGTCCAAATTTAAAAAAAAATTCACTTCAAATAAAAAAGGTTTTAGTCCAAATTTAAAAAGAAAATCACTTCAAATAAAAAAAAGGTTTTAGTCTAAATTAAAAAAAAAAAATTCACTTCAAATAAAAAAAAGGTTTTAGTCCAAATTTAAAAAAAAAGCCTGATTTAAAATAAAGAAAAAAACGTCCTAGACCAAATTAAAAAAGCTTCACTCCAAATAAAGAAAAAAACGTTCTAATCCAAAATTAAAAAAAGCCTCATTCCAAATAAAAATAACGTCCTAGTCCAAATTTTAAAAAGCTTCACTCCAAATAAAGAAAAAAAAAGTCCTTTCCCAAATTTAAAAAAAAGCCTCACTCCAAATTAATAGAAAAAAGTCCTAGTCCAAATTAAAAAAAAGCCTCACTCTTAATAAATAGTCAATATTACAATGGTAATGTTTCTCTTAGATAAACTATTGCAGGAGTATTGATATCTTGGGTCACAGAAAATTTGGCTGGTCACGGCAAACTTAGAATCAAGTGATGAGACAGGACCATACTGAGTGAAATTTGGAGGACATTGACTTATTAAACTGTGCAGACTGGAGAGTGAATTTGCAAAACATCAAAAAAAAAAAAAGCCTTAGAGGTATTAAAAATAACCAGCCACTAATTTTCTTATTCCCAACGATGAATTTCTTCACCACGACTTCTTCTTCAGACTCTTTCTTGTCAGAATGTGACGATGCTTCTCTCCTCAGGCACTGACGACAAAAAGAAAAATTCCAATGCTGAATAATTTCCGATTGGCCACTATGCTCTCAGTTGAAACTCTTTTAATCACCTATCCTTGGAATTCCAATGCTGCTCCTTATTTCCCCGACAGTACCAGTACATAGAAACTTAAATGTGATGTGAATAAACATCTTGCTACTCAACTCTCCACCCTGGCTGCCCTTAACTCCTTTCGCTTCAGAAAAAATATACCCTGTTTTGTGTGAATAAAAATCTTTTTTTAAATAATAATTTATAATAATTTTACAAAAAAAATCATTTAAGAAATAAATGTAATTTCTTCTTTGTTTTCTCTTCCCCATCATTCTATTCTCAACCCTAACCTTAACTCTTTGTCGTGGGTCGGGAGCAGTAATAATCTCGCTTTTATCCACAACTACTTGTATTTATGCAAATCACATAACAAGATTCAGCGTAGAAGTGTAAATTTAGATTTAATAATTGCCGCTGGACACACCTTCCCCCTCCCCCATACACATGCGTGGAAACTTTTGATGAGTTGCGCTTCACCTGAGCACAACATGTTCATTATTCGTTATCCGATGAAAAATATAGTAATTAGGGGGTTGCTGTTTGCTGGACGACACATAACAACACTCATATCTCATTACTATTCTCGAATCGTCAATCTCACAGTCCCTAAAATAATAATAGTGATACATCCTCGACAATAAATCTAAGAGTGCCTTCTGGGCTGTCCGACTGAGCAATGAAGTTCAGCCTCCCAGGCTTTATCTTCTTTTTGAGAAGAAGGTTAATTATTGCTAATCACCTGTAGTGCCCCTATCGAGGAGTGCTGATGGGGATGCTCATACATTTTTTGTAGGCTAGAGCGTGCTGGTTTTTGAAAACCACACCTGACCTTGTGTCTGACCTTCTCTAGGAAAGGAGATAAATAAAATACCCACTTGTAAAATACTCCTTGAATGGTGTTCGCATCTGTGTATTTCAATTTCCATGTAGATAAGTTGAATTAGTAAATTAAGGAAAAGTGTCACTCCAAATTAAAAAAGCCTCACTCCAAATAAATTAAAAAAAAAACATCCTAGTCCAAATTAAAAAAAAGTCTCACTCCAAATAAATAAAAAACTGTCCTAGTTCAAATTGAAAAACCTTCAGTCTAAATAAATAAAAAAACATCCTAGTCCAAATTAAAAAAAAGCCTCACTTCAAATAAATTTAAAAAAAACGTCCTAGTCCAAATTAAAAAAGCCTCACTTCAAATTAGTTTTTAAAATGTCCTAGTCTAAATTGAAAAGGCTTCACTCTAAATAAATAAAAACGCCCCAGCCTAAATTAAAAAAAAGTCTCACTCCAAATAAATTAAAACAAAAAAAAAACATCCTAATCCAAATAAAAAAAAAATTCAAATTAATAAAAAACGTTATAGTCCCACTTAAAAAAAAACTCACTCGAAATTAAGAAAAAACGCCCTAGTCTAAATAAAAAAAAGCGTCACTCTTAATTAAGAAAAAACCGTCCTAGTCCAAATAAAAAAAAAAGCCTCATTCTAAATTTAAAAAAAAAAACGGCCTAGTACAAATTTAAAACAAAAGCTTCACTCCAAATAAAAAAAAATAATTTCCTAGCCCAAATCCAAAAAGCCTCACTCCAAATAAATGTTTATTATAAAACATGGTGAAAAATGAGGCAGATACAACAGGACAGTAATGTTATCAGATTTTGTTGAGCTGGGGAAAAACAAAAAATTCCAAATCGAACTGTCGATGGAGGCATCAAATAGTACAAGTCTGCCATAGATTGCATGAGGCAGTTAACCAATAATGTAGAAAGAAAACTTTGAATATAGCCAAGAGTGGAATAACCATCTTTGGGCGACGTGCAATCAGATTAAGATTAAATCACCCAAAGATTTAAGTTAGAAGTTAAATAATTAATTAGCTAAAAAACGTTAGTCTTTCTTTCCTGTGTGAAATCTTCTCCAGAAATAAAACTTTAGAAACTCTCAACGAACGTCTCTGTGTTTCTTTTTGCATTAAAAGAAGTTTTATTTGTTTAGCTAAATAGATGAGATGATCAACAACCATCTATGGAAGGTAACAGAGCCTCAACAAAGGCTTGAAGTGACAATGAGCGGTGATACGTATAAATATACAAGAAAAACCGACAGGTGTTACATATTAGGAACCCTAATTAAGTCAGCTAGTATAAAGTTTGACATAGGCATGTGGAGTACATGTCATGATGACCCAAATTTGCAAAATAGAAACTGTTTCCAGAGATGAAATCATAGATGAGTGATGTAAAGTTGAGGTAAAAGACAGCAGATTAAATGATGTAGACACAAAAAGACATGAGAGAAAGATGAGTGGTGACGTCACGTTGTTGTTTTTTTGTTTTTTTTACAAGACACACCGCCGTTAAACTTTAAGAAAACTTTGATAATCGCTAAGTGTGAAATGTTACCCCAATATTTCTGTCTACATGCTGCCCAAAGATTTAAGAAGATAAGTTATATAATTAACTAGCTAAGAGAACATTAGTGTGTGTGTCTCTCTCTCTCTCTCTCTCTCTCTCTCTCTCTCTCTCTCTCTCTCTCTCTCTTGTGTGCGTCGATTCTCTCTAGAAATAAAACCTGTAAGAAAGAATGTCTCCTTGGGTTCTTTCTGCATGAAAGAAGTTTTATTCGTCTAGCTAAAGTGATGAGACTATCAACAGCAAACCATAGAATAAGAAGAATCACGTGATAGCAAAAACTCAACGAAGAGTATAAGTGATAATGAACGCCGTGTATTATGTGTTAAAGATTTTTATTTGATTTATTTTTCGTAACAAAAACATTACATTCTTCTTTTAACTATTATTTTATTTTATTAAGATAAATGTTCATATTATTTGGATTCATTGAACTACTGTTCTCATCTTGGGTGTGATTTTCACAACGTTTCAGTCGATGTAATAAAAAAACAGGAATGTTTCTGTTGAACTTGGACGAAATTTCAAACGGAAACCTTTATTTACTTCACGAGGGTAACATGCTCTTGTTCTGTCAGCCGTGACTGGATAGAGGTCCTAAGTAGTTTGCAATTGCATTTTTTGATTGCCCAAACTGAGAATTAAACCTTCAACCTTCATGTGAATATCACTTTTACAATTGATTTTTCCAAGTACTCTAACCACTGCGCCACGGGTCCTTGCGGACATTCGTGAGTCCAACAAGATACAGCTGAAGAAGGTAGGAGGTTACATCGACTGAAACGTTGTGAAAATGACACTCAAGATGAGAACAGTAGTTCGATAAATCCAAATAACCAATCCTCATCTCAAAAATTCAGAAATGTCATAAGATATATGTGTTGGATATTGGAGTGCATAACAAGTATATATATATATATATATATATATATATATATATATATATATATATATATATATATATATGTTTTTAGACAGGATAAAAATTATCAATCCATATGGCAAAATGGATGTGAGTGTTTGTGTATGTCCACGAAAGGCTTTTTGCATTGGGGTTCTCGCGTCGGTTACATTCCACGAGAAGTTTTCACATACTTCCCAGATCATAATATCTCAGATTCGCAAACGGACATCACCTCTTATCTTTTTTTTTGATCGAGTTAAACAAAATTCCCACTGTGCCGTCGTCTCTGCTGTTTATTTATACAAAAAAGACAAACAAAACGAAACTATTGGAATGCAACTACCTGGCCTTCCAGCCAAGTAGTATCTGTTCTGTTATTTGTCCTTGATCAATGTAGGGGAAACCTTGTGTCTTATTTGTTTTTGTGGGAGGTTAAAAAGCAATGCCATTTCTTTGTTTTTGATTAACTACGTTAAATTTGAACGCTTTACACTGGAGTAGCGGTAAGAGATAAAATTTTCTTTCACTTTCTTTTCCGCCTTCGCGTCACAGGTTTGAGTCTGCCTTTTTTTTTTTTGCTCAACACACACACCTACAAACACCCGGGCAATGCTGGGTACCCAGGCTAGTACAAATATAAAGAACATTGTGGCAGTACCAGGCTCTTTGTTGTCAGCACGAGGTATGGTCTAGCTCTGGTTAGGAGTGCAACCTCTCATGGCTTGCCATTTTTTTTTCAGGGGATTTGGTTTATTATTGACCAACTTTAATGCAGGAATGATAACATGTCTGTTTGTACGCAACTAAATTTCCCTCTCGGAGGGGAGGGTCTGGTTTTCCTCACTTTTACCACACCAGGTTGCAGTGATAATCAAATAAATAAGGACTTTTATTTGATTTGTTTTTGGTAACAAAAACATTCTTTTTTTATTAGGATAAGTAAGTATTGTTAATTATTTTATTTTATTAAGATAAACGAAATGTGGTTAAGTGGCTAATGACACGAACTGACAATTGGGTGTTCAAAGTTCGAATTCAGCTTGTTCCACAAAAAAATCATTTTCACTTAGGATGTTGGTCCCTCCCGTAAGTACCAGATGTCTTTCTAGAAAGAATTCTGACTAGAAAAATATTGAGGAAACCTATGCCAACAATAGAATTTTCTGATTCCTGTAATGATGATGATGATGATGAGGATTAAGATTAATAGGTGAGCAAATTTTCAAAGCAATTGTTACAGCGTTGTAGTGACCAGCTAAATCAAGTCGTTTGTCACGTAAACGGAAGAATCTATATGCCAGAATTTATTCGTTTCAGGAACAATTTAATTTTGTCACTAGTTACCCACGCAAACCTGTCGACGTATAAGAAACACAGCTGTAATGTGTCATTTTGACACACAAATCCACGGGACTATATTTTTATCTTTTCGCATATGAAGACAGTAAACAGGTTGAAACGTTCTCGAAACAGGATATAAAAGGCTTAGCACACCAAAATTAAAACAGCCCAGACAGCATTTCTGCAAGTCACCATTACCACTGCACGTGGTTCTCACATACACCGGACTCCATCTAATAGATATTAAACAGTATCGCCAAGAGCACCAAAGTCCCAGGAACAATTCCGTACTCTCCAGCCAACTTTTCGCAGACTGAATAACCGCTGCGTTAATGATTATCGTATTTGACTCACTGCCTTTAGGTTTTGACTTCGATCTCAGCTCAAGTATTATTTGTTTTACTTACAAGAAGTGAACTGTTTAGAAAAAACTTAATACTCGCATGGAATGAAAATAGTCTTTTGTTTTTATGATAATTACAATTCCGGTCACTTTCTTTCCATTGTTTTTTTTTTCAAGGAATTTAATGTTACGTTTCATGCCTGCGGTATTTCTGTTCATAATAAATAAGAAATCTGCATCAATTAAAATATAATTTTTATACGTATTTTACGACCAGGCAACACCGGGTGGCCTGCTAGTAATAAGACCACATGGTTGATTATTTACAAGAGCGTGTATTTATTTCAAAATTTTCTTAAAATTTTGTTCTAGCCAGGGATGGGGCATCCTACCAGATGCCAAACATTTACCTGCAATCTCATACATTCCAACCGAAAGATCTTTTAAAAATTCTAACCATTTCTTTAAGTGCAATCGCTCTTACACTTGGTTCACCAGGTATATTTGCCAGGTAGATTTGAAATTCTTTTTCATGGGTCCAGTTGCTCCCATAATTACTAGACTGATGGAGATCTTCCTAAAATTCCAATTTTTCTTACATCAGACTTTGGTATTTCGTTATATTTCCCACTCAGCTCTGTTTAATGCAGCATCAGTGGGGACATTAACAACAGAACAGTATCTAATAGAAACAACCACTCCCAAACTGCTTCTTCCCAGTGAAGAATGATGTAACACAAGGGCAGAAGGTGGGGGAGATAATCAATATATAGTCTAAAGAAGCTTTGAATATTTTACAAAATAAAATACTTAAAAAAAATAAAATAAAAATATTTTTTAAATGCTGTTTAAAATCTCAGAAAAACAAAACTAAATTGAACACATTGCAAACTTAGCACTTGCATAAGCCGACTTCCTGCTAGAAAATCTAAAATTATATAAAAGAATTCAATTATATAATGGTGGAAAAAAAAAAAAACAACTTAACTTGTGAAACAGATAACGAGGATCATCAGCTACTTACCATGTAGCTGTTTAAGAGATTTAAAAACAGGACAGCTGTTAAATTCATGGCTCTCCAGTGAAAGAGCCCACTTCCCAATAACAAAATGTAGACACAATCCAGTTACTATTTATACTAATATGTAAATAAAAAAATATACAATAATATGTATAAGTAAATATATTAATAACAATAATAATAACTACCTGTACCTGCCCGAGCACGCGCTGCTGTGGCTGAGTCTGGTTGACGCAAATATTAGATTGAGTTGTATCACACACACACATGCATACACACAAACAGGCAATTTGAAAGACTTCAAGATCCCACATAAGGAGACTTTGAAGTATCTAAACTGTCCATTTCTGATTATGCTTCAATGTTACAGTTAAGCAATATAGTTCACTGTATAAGGTTTTGTCAAAATTCCGGGTCTCGGCTATATTATTCACTTAATCCTTTTTTTTTTTAAACGTATAAAGAAAGAATTTGCCAATCGTACTTAAAAAAAAAAAGAATATAAATAATGGCTTATAAGCATGTGCTGATGTGTTGAAAAACATTGTTTAATAACAACATGTACGATTTATATAAACACAAAAGATTTAGCACGGTAGCATAACTGTATAAGAACAATTAACAGCTACGTTATATTTAATGTAAAAAATAAAAGAATTATTGGCTTATAAACATGTCTCGATGTGTCACAGTTGGTTAATATGTTTGTATTTTGTTTTTTTTATTATTTAACATGATTGCCTTTTGTAGAGAGTGACGCCATATTTGTAAAGTTGTGGAGCATACATTTTTGTAATGAGATGTAGATTCTGGAATAACAAATTGTCAGTTCTCAGCCAATGAGATTTGGTGAAATGTGAGAAGGGAGAATTTATTATTTTTGAATTGGAAAATGGAAAGAATATGCTATGTCTATGAGTATATGATCCAGTAATTATGGGTGAAACCCCATATCTGTCAAAAGCGCAGAAATCCCCCTTGTGATGGGTGGAGGCGGTAGGAGAACTTGTTATTTAGAGGAAAAAATAAGAACTACTTCCTCTAAAGATGGTTGCGATTGTAATGATACTGTTCCTAGGATGAAATGTATGATTTTATTATAACGACTAAATGTGTCCAAAATGGCATTATAAAGTTACATAAGATAGTGGCTAATAATTTCGACGTAATAAATTTTTATGTGGCATCTGTTGTTGGAAACTTTGGTCCAAAGGGGAATTTCTGCAATCAAAATATAGGAAATAAAGTATAATTATAATAATATACATTCCTGTAATAGATAAATTATATAGGAATAAACATGCATAACAAAGCTAAAGTACCAGACAGGCATATATATTATATATATTATATATATTACTCAGTGTTTTAGATTGATACAAAGAATAAATGAATGTTTCCATTTATTGGGTTTTCAACATGAATAGGTTTCTTTCTCTCTTTTTCCAACAGCATTTATTATTAAAATAATTTTTAATCACTGATGCAATTCACATAATTATCAAAATATAATTTGTAAAATAAGAGACATTGTACTTTGTTTTAATAAACAATTAACAATAAAACAGGAAAAGATATGAACTAGTGCGACAGTGTGAAAACGTACGTACAAAAATAAACACATACTAAACTTTTAGAAAATTATTCATCTGACATTGAGATTCCAAACATGGACTTTAACCGAATCGTGTCAACTGTGGAAAAATATTTGAATAACGAATGCTGTTGATAAAAAAATAAGAAAAAGAAAGTATTTTTCTTGGAAGATTGCATGAATATAATCCATGACATGAATTTGTTGAGATTTAAAAAAAAACAAAAAACATCTGATCTTCAAGGTGAAGACGCTAATCTCAATATTGTTTAAAAAAAAAAAAATCAACAACAAAAAAACTACGTAAATATATAAACGATAAAAACTAAGCAGTAAATTGTTTATGGCATCGTAGCGTAATGGATAAGACGCTGGACTGAAATACATCAGGTCCAGGGTTCGAGTCCTAATAACAGTCAAGCTATGCTGAAGAAAGATAGGGCTATGAAACATGCATGTATGTAAATTACTGTTTTAAAAATAAATAAAAATATTATATATACACTTGTGCCCGATATTATTCATACCCCTCCTTGAAAATTGAGTTTATTAGGTGTAACTTTGTAAGAATTTATTGTTTACGTCCATATTGATACATATTCTTAATAAACCTCTTCTGATCATTTTCGTCATTTTAAAATCTCGGGATACTTGTAATAAAAGAAATATACAGCTATTTATAAAATCTGCAATGTTCAAAAATAATCATACCCCCTTATTTTTTCAGTATTAATCGAGTTTCTGACTGTTTGTTTCCTGTTTGATTCTTATTTTGAATGCTTTTATACAACCTTTGATTAATTTCATTTCGTTTTTTGCATTTTTCAGAAATTAAAATGATATCAACTGAAAACCAATAAAAGAATAAAAATTATTAGAATGGGGAAGAAAAAAGAGCTTAGTAATGATCTTAGGACTAAAATTGTGAATTCACATAAGGATGGTTTAGGTTACAAGTCAATTTCCAAGAAATTTGAGGTCCCTACATCAACAGTACAGAGCATCATAAAAAAATTCCAGAGCCACCACACAACAAACAACTTGATTGGTAGAGGAAGGAAAAGGAAACTGTCTGCTAGAGCCACCAGGAATATTGTAAGAAGTGTTAATGCAAATCCAACCACCACTACTAAGGACATTTTAGAAAATCTGGAGTCTTCTGGCATAAAAATATCAAGGCAAACATTGCAAAGGACTCTGCATGAAAATGGTCTGAAAGGAAGAAGACCAAGAAGGACTCCATTGCACACCGGAAAACACCTTGCAGCACGTCTAAAGTTTGCTATGACCCATGTGAATTCTCCAGAGTCCGTTTTCTCAAGTATTTTGTGGACTGACGAAACAAAAATTGAACTGTTTGGCCATATGGATGCTTCTTACGTTTGGAGGAAGAAAGGAGAAGCTTACAACCCAAAGAACACCATACCCACGGTGAAACATGATGGTGGTAGCCTAATGTTTTTGGGCTCCTTTTCGGCTAGTGGTCCAGGTAGTTTGGTCAAGATAGATGGAACTATAAAGAAGGAACAATATTTGGAGATACTCCAGACAAACATTAGAGAGGATGCGGAGAAGCTCCATTTAGGACCAAACTGGGTCCTTCAACAGGATAATGATCCAAAACATACGGCCAAAATAGTCAAGAAATGGTTTGAGGATAATCAAATCAATGTTTTGGAATGGCCTAGCCAGAGTCCCGACCTGAACCCTATCGAAAACCTTTGGCACATATTGAAAACTGAGGTTAAAAAACGGAAACCTAGAAATTTGAGGGATTTGGAGAACTACTGCATTGAAGAATGGTCAAAAATCAGTGTTGATGCTTGTAAAAACCTTGTTGATAAATATCCAAAACGGTTACAGGCAGTTATTAAGAATAAAGGGCATGCTATTGACTATTAGTAAGAGAGGTATGAATAATTTTGAACTAGTGCCATTATTGTTTTTCTTTGTATAATGTTTAAAACTTGGATAATTTATTTATTTGTTGAGTTTAAATTAAATGCTTATGCTTGATTTATTGTTTGAAATCCCTTTAATATTGTCTACCTTCTGGTTTGAGCAATATTCTTATAGAAATCTCAAAGATCCGAGGGGTATGAATAATATCGGGCACAAGTGTATATATATATATATATATATATATATATATATATATATATATATATATATATATATATTATATATATATATATATATATATATATATATATATATAAATGGTTTTCAAAGTTCCAAAAATCAAGTTTCCTCAGTTGGTAATTTATTACATTTCAAAAGGAAAATTATTACAATATTGTTTCGTTTGCAACTTACAAGTCAACAAAATTATGTCTTTGTCACATTTTTAGTGGTTTACCCATCAGATAAATTCTTCAAAAAAAAAAAAAAAAGAAAAACATAAGATAAAACATTATTTTGAACAACTTACATGGCTCATATGTTAATTATATGAACCATGTAATTTGTTAAAAAACAAAACAAAAAAAAACAAAAAAACTATATTACATGCTCTGAAAAACTTATATTATATGCTCTGAAAATACAAAAGACATTAACTGAGCTTGGATTTTCTCATCTTAATATAAAAATAGAAAATTTTTAAATAGAAATGTTTTTATATACATAAAAAATCTTTTTAATTTAATATGATTGGTATATACAAACTGATTTACGTTTCAAGTAAATAATACTCTATATATAAAGTTTTTCCTTATTGAACAGGTTTAAGAGTCGTCTACTACTATAAGTAAACTTCTTTCTTATACCTGGTATATTCAGTACACCAAACTATTTTCTTTCAACTAATTTATATATATAATATACATATATAAATTTTCAGGTTATAATTAATTTTTCCAAGCACTCTAACCACTGCACCACGGGTCTTTGAGGATAAGATGAGAACAGTAGTTTGAAGAATCCAAATAACCAATCCTCATCTAAAAATTCAGAAACATTTTCATGATGTATTCATGTGCTTATTTGTACTAGCATGTTGACTTGTTTATCCACTATTCCATAAATTAATTTTACATTTTGTTTACAATATTTGTTTTTTATTTACTCCCTTAGACAAAAAGAAAAAAGAAAAAATATATATATATATATGTATGTATGTATGTATGTAAATCTACCTAAAACTTTCCCACCAGAAAGACAAAGAGACCTGGTTCCATTCCCAATCTAAACATGGCCATTTGCTTGATTACACACTGTGTAGATGTGGTGATCTTGGAAACTTTTGCAAAGTTAGAGTAATGCGTGGTGCTGGCAGTGGTACTGATCATTTAATGGTCAGAGTTAAACTGAGAATTACAGTTCGCAAAAAAAGCCGTTTCAATGGTGTCAAAGTGCCTAAACGTATTGATATTTCCAAATTGAAGGATCCAGTCATACGAAGTTCCTTGAAATCTGCTTTCAACTAGGTGGATTTCTCAGATTGTGATTGTGAGACAGTAAGAGATACAATATACCAAAAAGGTGTTGAAGTTCTTGGATTGAAGGTTCCCAGACATAGAGATTGGTTTGCTCATAATTTCAATCAAATTAAGCCTTAAAGTGAAAGAAAGCGGAAAGCTTATTTGAAACTCCTCAACTCTTCACCTCTGAACAAGCCAGCGCTCGCTGCCCACCTTTCTTCTGTGCGGAGTGAGGTTCAGTGTTGTGTGCACCAAATTAAAAACAAATGGTGGTCTGACCTCTCCAGGGAGATACAGACTGCCTACGATCATAGAGATGTCAAGACATTCTATACTCTGCTTCATCAGGCTTATGGTCCGAAATCTTCAACTACACCACGAAGGACGGGAAAACCTTGCTGAAAAGCTCAGATGAAATTATGCATCGATGGCATGAACACTTTCATGATCTTTTTCATAACCCATCCAATGTCGATGTTGCTGCAATATAAAGTATCCCTCAATGTTCCTTTTGTCCGGAACCTGATGTTGAATCGACTTTTGTGGAAACAGCTGATTGCATAAAACAGATAAATTTGAACAAAGTCCCTGGGCTAGATGGCATTCCTGTTGAGCTGCTGATACATGGTGGTGTCAATGTACATTGTGTGATCCACTCTTTGATATTGTCAGTATGGCAGGGTGACCCGGTTGCCCAAGATTGGGTAGATGCCATCTTGGTTATGTTGTACAAAGGAAAGGGTACAAGGTCTGATTGTGGAAATTATCGAGGTATCTCGCCGCTGAGTGCGGTTGGAAAGGTATTTGCACGGCTCTTGCTAAACCGATCGGAAAAGTATGTATGTCCTAATATCCTTCCGGAATCCCAGTCTGGTTTTAGAAGTGGGCGAAGAACTGTGGATATGGTGTTTTCTGATAGACAGCTCTTGGAAAAATGTATTGAACAGCGTATGCCTCTTTACCAGGTGTTTGTGGACTTAACCAAGTCATTTGACACAGTCCACCGTGAGGCTCTCTGGAAAGTGCTGGAAAAATTTGGCTGTGCACCTGCTTTTACAGACAAGTTCAAGCAACTTCATCGTAGTATGAAAGGTCACGTCAATTGATAATGGTGTGAAGCAGGGTGATATAGCTGCACCAACATTGTTTTTGCTCTATCTGACTGCTGTGCTCTGGTATGGTTTCCACAATTGTGATATGGGTGCTTATATTAGATTCCGAACGACTGGAAAAGTGTTCAACCTCAGAAGATTGCAAGCCAAAACACTTGTTAGTGATGGACTTGTTAGAGAACTGTTGTATACTGATGATGCTGACCTGGTAACACACTCTCAAGTAGATATGCAACTAGTGATGAATCTCTTTACAAATGCTTGTACCTGCTTCGGACTGACAGTTAGCATTAAGAAAACTAAAGTCATGTACACTCCCGCTCCCGATGATCTGTATGTGGACGACAAATATCAAAAAATTGGCTAAAAACATTAATTCCTTCACTGGGCACTTTTCTACAGGGAGGGGGTCACTTTTTTGGGGGCAATATTTTCGAAAGTCATCCCCTCTTTTCAATTGATTAGCGTTAAACATTCGTCACTTCTGGTTTGGCGATAGACGCTACAGAAAAGACGTCACATTTTTTTTCACATTCTTTTCCTCCTTCATGGCACGGGTTCAAACCTGCCTGCCTATTACCATTTTTATTTTTGCTCAACACACACCTCCAAACACCCTGGCATCCCCGCTAGTCTAACATATAAAAGGCAAAATGGGCGCAAGCGTTTGTGTATGTCCATGAAAGGCATTTTGCATCGGGGTTCTCACGTCGGTTAGATTCCAGGAAAAGTTTTCTTATACTTCCTAGATCATAATATCTCAGATTTGCAAATGGACATCGTCTCTATCTTTTTTTTTTTGATCAAGTTTTATAAAATTCCCCCATTTCGAGTGTTTGTTTGTCTTTTTCATATAAATAAAATGAAGTTAATCGAATGCAATGCAAATGCCAGGCCTTCGAACCCGGTAGTATCTGTTCTGTAATTGGTCCTTCATACTGAAACAATTACTATTTATTTAGATACTGTGAGAGTGCCGCCTTTTTGGAGGAGCTGGTCTTACCCCACATTAAAAACGACCTTATGTCTAATCTGCTTTGATGAGGAAGCAAATAAATACAAAGACAGGCCAAGTTTTAAAGCAACGTTCATTTCTGTGCATGCGTGGCGACTCCTATGATTTTTAAGTTTATCAACTTAAGTTTTATCAACTCATTGAATTCACTATCCTCTTTGGCCTAATGGTTAGCAAGGAAGACTAATTACCCTACGTTTTCGAGTTCAATCCCATCTCTCTCTATCATTTTTTTTTTCTACATTCTTTTTCTCCTTTGCTGTTCGGGTTCAAGTCTGCCTACTACGCTTTTTTTTTTTTTTTTTTTTGCTCAACACACTTCTTCAAACACTCGGGAAGTGCCGGGCACCCAGGCTAGTTAGAAAAGATAGAGTAGTCAGCACTTCTGATGCAGAATTGACCTGTGGGAAATACTTCAAAGCTCAAATCAGTCTAACAAGCCATCTTCAAACCTACAGAACAATTGCACGGTCATCTTCACAAGCAACGGCCAAACAGTATTATCATAAGGACATCTTAAATTACTGGTTTATGCTAGCAAACCAAGAACTTCAAACACTAGCAGTTAGCGTCACACAAGAAATTAAAACTGTAAGAGGGAATAAAACTACTCAAAAATGTGTCTTTGAGTAAGAAAAGGTTTGAAAGAAGGTAGATATCAATTAAAATATTTATTCTGCATTGTTATATAGAAAACTAGAATGGCCACCCAACTTTGCCTGGGCGTAAAATATGCATAAATCCATCTATCCAGTTGGCCGTAGCCAAGACTGAACTCACTACACGAGTTTGTAGTGTAATTAAAATCTTGTCGGTAGCTGAATACTTGATGCTTCGCCAGGGCGCACCATCACTAGATGGAGTGCCTACACAGCTTAAGAGAGTTCCATCTACCCTCGAAAGAAGGATAGACCGCGCCAGTTTCTCAACCTGGTATTTTAACTTGCAATACATACAGTGCCTTGTTTTCCCAAATGGTCACCCATCTGGTACTGGCCAGGCTCAAAGTTGCTTAACTTTGGTGATCTGGCAAAAACCGGTGTGTCAATATGATTGTGCCGTATATGCATAAATAGTAAATTTTAATTCATACAGAAACTGAGACATGTGCATGCGAATATTATGTTTTTTTTTCTAAACCGCTTACTTCTTGTATGTAAAAAAAAAAAAAATAAAACGCAGGCTGAGATCAAAATCAAAATTTAAAGACAGCGAGTCAAGTCAGATAACCATTAGTCCAGCTTGACAGTCTCTAAATGGGGTTTTCAAACTACTTATTCTTAACATAAATAACCTGTAAAATTCTCTACCTGCATAAGAGCCAAATACATCCAAGAATGGAGTACTGTTGCCACATCTGGGCAGGAGGTGTTAGAAAATCTTATTCTGCCTTGTAGCCTAGTCTCTTCCCAACAACCTCTTTCCCCACTCTCTGCTTCATCATTATTTACATGGCAAGTGCTTGTCTGAGCTCCAATCTATGGTCCCCCCTGTCCTGACTTTCATGAAAAACACCCGTTTAGCTTAAACCACTATCAATAATTTCCCCCCATTCTTTATCTGTGCCTAAACCTAAACCTAGATTCCATGAACAAAGCTTCTTTCTTAGAACTGCACGCCTGTGAAACTCTCTTCCGTTTTCCTGCTTTCCAACTGACTACAATCTGATTGTCTTCAAGTCCAACGTAAACAAGTTTTTGATGAGCTACCCCCTTAAGTAATCCAATTTACCAAATTTCCACTACTAATGATTACTACATTTTTCCATCGACTAATGTACACTCATTAACCCTTATGCTCGAGTGGCCTCTAAGACTTGATAAGTGGTGACTCCTTTGTAAAAAAATAAATAAATAAACCATTCATGCATGCACATTCACGAAATAGCAAACATAAAAATATGATGACTTCCACGTCCCATTTTTAAATTTCACCCCTTAGCAGCCCTTTATTCTGGATGAAAATGGATTAAAAAGTTTTCCATATGTCTGGATATCCTATATACCAAATTTCAAGTGTGTAGATCAAAAATTTGTTGAGTATAGAGGTTGAGAAGTGTCCTCTCACACACACATTCTCACTTTTATAGATATATAGATTGTTTATGTGTCCAGACTTTCGAACCATCTTGCACACACACACACATATATATATTAGTGTTGGGATAATTAATCGGAATCGGGAAAATTGGAACTTTTTGGAGTCTTGGAATCGAAAAAATGTATGTCCATGTTCCGATGACAAAAACGATGCCTTTTTGTCTTTTTTGATTTTGTTTAGTAATGTAACTATTACCAGTAAAACTAAAATCGATAGATTATCCCCAACAATTGTATTCTTATGCTTGAGAAAAGATATGCCCATTTAACATATATTTTACGGTAATCAAGAAAAAATAACTTTATAGTTAAATTATTAGAGATTTATAAAAACATTGAAATTGGGAATTAGTACGGAATTGGTAATTGTATCAGAAAAATCACTAATATATATATATATATATGATTAGTTTTTTTGGAAAAAGAAATCCAGCAGAGTGCTCAATTAAAAGGAAAATCCGGAATATAAGAGCGTATTTATGAGATGAGTATTGACTGAAGAGAGCTTGATATAGATATCTTAAACGGTCCTAATCATCGGGCTTGAAACTGACGGTACCAATGACTTGTCTCATCTAACAACTTTCTGTACACAAAATACAATATATATATATATATATATACACACACACACTAGCGGGGGATACCCAGCGTTGCCCGGGTGTTTGGAGGTGTGTATGTAGGAGGGGGGGGGTGACCCTGTTTTAATATTATAAAAAAACACGATGTTATAAAAAATTGGAAAAACCAAAACAAAGCAAAACCGGAAACAAATGTAAAAATAAAAAGGTGTAAAAGAGGAAAAAAGGTGGCTAAGGCGGAAAAAAAAATGCCTGACACGTTACCTCTACGCCAAAGAGACACACAATTGAGAACAGAAAAAATTAACCCTTTAAAAACACTTGCAGGTGGTTGAAACTAACGGCAACGTTTTCTAGGTCAAACATAACGTCATTGTCGTAGTAACAGGAGGAGGCCGAGTTTAGGGTGAAGGAACACCCACACCCACCCACACACATTTTAGCTTTTATATTTATAGATGTCCCCCCCCCCCCGCCCTGGTTTAGCTAATATATGATGCTAAAATTGAAAGGAATAAAAAACAAAACGAATGTGAAATACCAAAGGAAAAAAAAAAGAAAACCCCCCAAAAAGTTACCACGTAAAATGCAAATATGTTTATTTAAATCTAATTTTTTTGTTCTTTTTTAAATGGAAAAACAAAATTCAAAAAAATAAAACTTACCTTGTATAATGAAAATATGTTTATTAGATTTTATTTATTTATTTTTCAATGAAAAATTTTTTTTTAAAAAAATGAAAAAATACAACCACAAAACTGACTGGTTTTTATTTATTTTTTTTAATGTTGTTTGTTTTGGTTTCTTTTTTTGTATTGTTTTGTTTGTTGTCGCTGTTAACCAATTTGAATGTCGTCTGATTCCAATATAGATAGCGTAGTAGTAATTGTGCTAATGAAACTCTCATAAATCAATGTATAGAAATAAATAATGAATAAGTAACTAGTCCAAAAATAGGAAGTCAGCTCTCCCCCCCTAGTATCACGTATGAAATCAGTGCAAACATAATAGAAGTATAAAAACAGTAAATAAAATATTAAAGCGACTAATCAGAGCAAGATTTGAAGAATGCTGGCGGCTGACTGTTAAAGTTTCTTGTAAAAACTGGAATCCAATGTTAGTTTGTTTTGTTTAAGTAATCCTTCGAATTGCAACCCCCACCCCCTACAAAAAGAGAAAAAATATAAAGGGAGGAAAAAAAGAAGAAATTTATAAAATGGCACAAGTAACCCACAGAATAACTGGAATGTAAAGTCGCGTTTCACCCGACGGAAAAATGCCAATCCATATTTTTTAAGCAACTAAGAACTCAAACCGGTCTTCCTCATATATTCCCTTGTGGACGTATTCGCAGTGGTGTTAAGTGGTCGCAGGCGGAGTGTGAATCAAATAGAGAAAAGATTTTACAACTTCCATTGATTCTAACCGATTGTGGCAGTGAACTCTCACCAGAAAAAATATAGAAATGAACGAATATTAAGGAACTGTAAGGGTAGTAGGCCTATAGCACACCTCAGATCCTGTGCTGAAGTGTGGGGACATTACATTTGAATGTAATGTCGTGACTTAATCCTATTAAGGTAAAACTCACACGGAAAAAAATGAGTTCATTTTATTTATATAGAGAAGAGATATATAGACACACACACATAGTAAAACCTTCAGTGTTTAAGCTCAATAGGTATTAATTTATAATTTCAGAGCATTTATAAACAGAAAATACAAAAAAAACAAAACAACAAAAAACAGATTCCAGCGATATCTTTATTTTCCAGTGGTGATTCATTCTTTTTTAACAACTGTTTTTCCATTTGTCCACATAACCAAGATTTTCAAGAGGACAATGATTCATAACAAAAAACGAAAATGTTTTGTTTTGACACATCAGAAATATTGCATACTACTTTGTATTTTTTTGAAGATATGGAGATGAGCTTTACATTTTTCATACTTTTTTTTTTTTAAATAGGTGAAAACAACTGTATTTTGTTTGTTTTTCGCTAGTAAAATCAAATATGGCGATGGCTTTGGGAAAGAAAAAACAATCAATCTAAAGGAATGTTTTCTAAATTAAATTTTAATTTTTTTTCTTTCGATACTTTTGTTTTTTCCTCTGATGAACCATTGTTCTAGAAGATTCAAGATATGCTTGAATACCTTCATTGTGTGGACAAATGGAAAAACAGTTAAAAATGTGCTCAGTACGTGTGTTGAGCTTTTAAATAAAATTATATAAACATTCAATGCAGATCGATCAGCGTTTCAACATTTCAAGTCACTTGGATCAATCTGCATAGACTCCTTACAATTTTTATATAATTTAATTTTTTTATATAATTATATGGTCCTTATAAGATTTATATAATTTTATTTTTTTATATAATTATACAGTTCCTACATTGTTTATATAATTTTATTTTTATATAATTATAATCCTTACAATTATATTTTATTTTTTTATATAATTATACAGTCTAAAATACAATTATATAATTCTATTTTTTATATAATTATACAGTCCTTACAATGTTTATACAATTTTATTTTTTATATAATTATACAGTCCTTACAATGTTTATACAATTTTATTTTTTTATATAATTATACAGTCCTTACAATGTTTATACAATTTTATTTTTTATATATAATTATACAGTCCTTACAATGTTTATATAATTTTATTTTTTATATAATTATACAGTCAAGTGACCAAAACCAAATCACTCCACAATTATGAGTTGTTTATTTAAAAAAAAATTTTTATTTTAAAATTATTTTACTTATAAGTGAATGCTTATAGGTTTTATATGAATATATATTATATATGAAAAAAAAAAAAAATAATCATGCGCCTATAAATAAAATAATTTGAAAATAACAATTTTTTAATCTTGAAATGTAATTGACATATATGCTCTGAGGGCTGAAATAGATCTCCATTGGGCTTATAATTTGTAACAACTTGAACTATATTATAAGGAACTTCAGAAATATATATTCTTTATATATATATATATATAATAAAAAAGATAAATATTATCTCAAAATTAGAATCTATCAAAATAAAAAAAGCTCAATATAGAGCAATTAAAGAAATATTAGTAAATGAAAAATATAATCGAATAAATTACAATATTTATTGATCCAATCAAAAATTCAAACAAAGAATTATAATAAAAACGAAATCCTTAACCCATGAATTATCAAAGTTAAACTCTTTTCACCATATGCTAACTAGTGTTTCATTTTTTATAATTGTTTATCTTCTGATGAAAAGAGCTTATCTTTGAAAATCTATGGGCTAAGGATTTTTCTTTATTATTCCTTGTTTGAAATTTTGATGGATTAATAATTATTGTAATTTATTCAACTTTATTTTTCATCATAAAATGTTTCTATCTCACTCTCTCCCTATATATATATATGTGTGTGTGTGTGTGTGTGTGTGTACACCCACATATATAGGTGTGTGCATGTACATACACACACACACACATATATATATATATATATAATTCGTTATTTGTCCATGTTTGCCTAGGAGTTATATATTTATTGTAGATATATCTTTTACTCTTCATTTTTTCTTTATTGATCGAAATGAAGCCGCCCCTCCCCCCGCCAAATTTTTGATATTCAAAATATCCAGCTATTTTGCCAAAGTGGCTGTGACATAAAACACCATACTTCGATATAGCTAGACTTGGAAGAAAGTCGTATCCAAAACCCTAAGAAAAAAAATGTCTGCTACATAAAAGAATCTCACTTAGTTTGCACAGTTTTTTTTTGTTTTTTTTCTTTAAAGTTTACTTGTGTTTATATTAACAAAGACAAAACAAAAGAATCAGGGTAAGGAACTAGACGACCGTTCCTGCAAACATGACTTTGCTATTACTTCATCTTTGATGTCGTTTACATTAATATCGGCACCGACTGGCACCAAGGGTAAACATTCTAAAAAGCTCCACAACATCTCAATATATTCCTCTGGATATTTTTGTAAGTGGCTCACATGTTTCGTATCCGCCCAAGACTTGTGCAAGACAGTAATCCCCCGGCTGCTCCATTGACGAATCGTTCTTTCAATTACTTGCGGATTTGCAATCGGATCGATATGTGAAAAGAGGACGAGTGACGGTAATGACATAGCATTCTGTAGAAAGGCATTTTGTGCTCGCATGAAATGGTCCGAGACGGAACTACGAAAGATATTTAGATATTGCTCCAGCAGGCGATACATGAGCAACTGAAGTAGATGATGTTTGACAAGATTTTGCGCCATGCCATATGCAACTTGGTTCTTATCGACTGGGCTGTCAAAAACCTGCCCCATAATACGATGGCGTAGATTTGCATACCGATCAGGTTCCATATCCATCTTCACCAGCATCTCTCCATATAAATAACCACCGACGGAAAATCCATGAATTAGGATTGGCTTGTTGCGACAATCTTCCTGCTCAAGGACGTTGAAGATTTTCTCTATGTATGCCTGAGCTTTCATTGGCCATAACACTTGAGAAGGTTTGACACGAATCTGTAGGACATCAAACCCTTTGCTGGCGTAGATGTTGGAGTATTTGGTGAGGTGTTTGGTGCGTGCTAGCAGCCATCCAAGCATTAATACAAGAGGCTTGCCAGTCCCCTGTGGACTGTGGTACGCCAGGGGAGAGTCGGATCTCCAAAGCTCCATGTTTTCACCGACGATGCAGGAATTTGAAAGGCGGCAGAAGAAAATCGGGTTGCATGGTACCAACTGGAAAACAAGAAAGTTTACGGATTAATGAAAGCTTAAGTTGTTAGAAAAATTATGCATGGTTGAATTTAAGATGAAAAATATTGACAAATAAAATTACTGACAGAGTTTTTAGACAACATTTATTTAAATGTTTTGCTCTCGAAATAAAAATTAAAAAAAAAAAAAGCTGAATCCGTACACTCTTAAAAAGTTATGGTGCTTTCAGAATTTGTCTGTTTGTACGCAAATAGAAACAGGTGATTGGTTGACAAAAAAAAAAAAAAAAAAAAATAGGTAGACTACACATTACTAAGGAAGTAATTTTTAATAGCAGGACCTGTGGAAATTCCACAGGGGACGGATTCATAATATTGACATTGGCATTCTGTAGATATTCTGCATAAATGGAGATGCTCTATTATTGTACCTATTTACTATGCCTCCCCACGGGAGAGAGTTAGACACCAGGGTCGTTTTTTAACGTGGAGAAAAGGTATAAAAATAAAAATTGTCTCAGTCGTGAAGGATTTCTCCTCCACCGAAAGAGAACAAGAAATAGAAGTGCAGCATCTAAAGAACAGATCCTACACTTTGATCTTGACCAAAAGGAAAACTGCAAAAGTATCTATCCAAGCTAGCAGAGACGCCCGGCGTAGCCAGGTCATAAAATACGCTTGAATATTATATTTTAATTCTTGCAGATTTCGTATATATTATTATAGAGTTAATGTTCTATCGATTTTTATATATTACAAAGTTGAGATTTCAAAAATACAACAAATACATCCATATGACTTCCGTGCATCAGTTTGAATCAAAACCGAATCCCAAACTTATGAATATAGTTCCTTCAGTTATAATCGAAACTAAAACTAAAACTTGTGAAGAATTCTTGGTAAAATTATTTATTACAAGAAATGGAAGTTCATAGCAATTAAACGACCTGGATGTAAGCGTGACACACAAAATAACACACACTATCGTATCAATATATAGATGATTTCAATATCCAAGTTAGAATCTTAAGTATTTCTTTTTTATTGAATGAATGTTTTATAAATTTAAAGAAATTAACAAAACATAATAACCTGTAGGGGAATAAAAGAGAACAACACCGGTAGCTTACTTTCCCTTCTACAGAGAGACTTAGAATACGGGATAAGAGAGATGGGTGTTCACCATGTTGGACAGGATTTCACATGGCTGAATATAAAGGAATTGTCTTAGATTTGTGATTTACCAGCTCGGGTAAAGACCACCATGAGTAGCAAGTAAGGAGTCTTTTTTTTTTTTTTTTAATATGTTCGTTTATTTGGTGTTACTAGAAAAGTGTTGGGACGATTAATTGGAATCAGAAAAATGTGTGCTTATTTTCCGATGCCAAAAACGATTCTTTTATTTTTGACGAGCCTGAATGCCCAGCATTTCTGGGGTGTTTGGAGGTGTGTGTTAAGCAAAAAAAAAAAAGTGGTAGTAGGCAGGCAGACTCGAACCTGTACCGCAAAGTAGGAAAAGAATGTGAAAAAAAAAAAAAAATGTGACGTCTTTGCTGTTGCGTCCATCGCCAAACCAGAAGTGGCGAAGGTTTAAATTAAGGCTAGTCAATCGAAAAGAGGGGATGACTTTTGAAAATATCGACGAAAAAAGCGACCTCCCCCCTCTCCCTGTAGAACAGAGACCATTTGAGAGTGAAGGAATTAATGTTTTTAGCCAATTTTTCGATATTTGTTATCCGAAGGATTGAGCTTCAAAACTATATATTTTTGTTCTATTTCTTTAGTGGCATATCAACCTATTTTAAATTATATGATGCAGAACGCAATCATTATTGAAAAGTTATAGTCTTTTGGAAGTTTGTATGGTAAACCTGGCCAGTAAGAGTTTATGACCTGCACAGACAAAGTTTTTGAGCATTAATGTCTACGCAACATCCTTCGGGTTCCCTGGTACCAATTTGTCCCTAACATCACCATCCATTCTCACTGCCAAATACCATCTCTAAAACAGATCCTCCTTTCGAGACGTCTCTGATGGTTTGGTCACACTCTGCACTGGCAACCAGATGACTTCATCCATGCCACCATCAACCCAGCCCCACCCCAGGGTTGGAAGAAATGACGCGGTGGTCAACTGAAAACCTGGCTCAGCACGGTGAAGCAAGATGCCAATCTGATCGTGTATTCTCGCCTCTATGGAGTGCACCACTGAAATCGTGAATGGCTGGACCTAATATCGATTGCAGCTTCAAACTAATGTGCCTGGGGAGCGACAATATAAGATGCAGAGAATTCAGTTGGAGGAGCTGGTTCAACCAACCCACAGTGAACACTGACAACAACAACACAAATAGAAACGTGTCATTCATTGACACAAAAAAGGAATGGGCAGAGTACACATTACTAAGGCAGTAGTTTTTATAATGTCGATACTTAAATTAAACCAAAAGCTTTACATTGCAAGTGAAATAATTGCATTCGCAAGTGATTTTACCAAATGGCTAGAAATAATAAAAGACAAATTTTAGTGGTTCCAATATCGATTTCCCAAAATGTTCCGATTTTTCTGATTTCCAATTCTGATTAATTGAAGAAGAAAAAAATCCTTAGATTTACGTTAGAGTTAACAGGGATCTATGGACAAATTTATCTTTAGTTAACTAAATATTTTTGTTTAATAAAAACAAATAGAAAAGTTACTAGCCAAACCCATATGATTTTTAGAATATGACATCCTCATTCTGTGACGAGTATGTACATCGTAAAGATTTTTTCTGTAATTTTGTTTTTAAATAAGTGTAATTCTAAATATACACCAAATTTTGTTAACAGCCTTCGTTAAAAATGCTATATTGTTCTATTAAACTTTGCTAAAAATGCTATATTGTTCTATTAAACTTTGTTAAAAATGCTATATTGTTCTATTAAACTTTGTTAAAAATGCTATATTGTTCTATTAAACTTTGTTAAAAATGCTATATTGTTCTATTAAACTTTGTTAAAAATGCTATATTGTTCTATTAAACTTTGTTAAAAATGCTATATTGTTCTATTAAACTTTGTTAAAAATGCTATATTGTTCTATTAAACTTTGTTAAAAATGCTATATTGTTCTATTAAACTTTGTTAAAAATGCTATATTGTTCTATTAAACTTTGTTAAAAATGCTATATTGTTCTATTAAACTTTGTTAAAAATGCTATATTGTTCTATTAAACTTTGTTAAAAATGCTATATTGTTCTATTAAACTTTGCTAAAAATGCTATATTGTTCTATTAAACTTTGCTAAAAATGCTATATTGTTCTATTAAACTTTGCTAAAAATGCTATATTGTTCTATTAAACTTTGCTAAAAATGCTATATTGTTCTATTAAACTTTGTTAAAAATGCTATATTGTTCTATTAAACTTTGTTAAAAATGCTATATTGTTCTATTAAACTTTGTTAAAAATGCTATATTGTTCTATTAAACTTTGTTAAAAATGCTATATTGTTCTATTAAACTTTGTTAAAAATGCTATATTGTTCTATTAAACTTTGTTAAAAATGCTATATTGTTCTATTAAACTTTGTTAAAAATGCTATATTGTTCTATTAAACTTTGTTAAAAATGCTATATTGTTCTATTAAACTTTGTTAAAAATGCTATATTGTTCCATTAAACTTTGTTAAAAATGCTATATTGTTCCATTAAACTTTGTTAAAAATGCTATATTGTTCCATTAAACTTTGTTAAAAATGCTATATTGTTCCATTAAACTTTGTTAAAAATGCTATATTGTTCCATTAAACTTTGTTAAAAATGCTATATTGTTCTATTACACTTTTATTGCTTGTTTAATAACAAAAAAAAATAAATTAAAAGACTTTTTTTTACACTTTCTTTTCCATCTTTGCATCACAGGTTCGAGCATGCCTGCCTACTACCACTTTTAAAAAATAATTTTAACACCTCCCTCCATCTTGGCTCCCCACCCCCTGCTACTACAATTTTTTTTTAAACACCCCTCTCCACATGGGCTTCCGACTGTTGTCTTGATTTCTCCCCCCCCCCTCGTTACTTCAACTTTTTTAACACCTACAAACACCCGAGCAACGCCAGGCACCTATGCTAGTTCAAAATATAAATCTCACCTGTCTGTTTAAATGTATGTATGTATGTATGTATGTATGTATGTATGTATGTCTTGCAAAAGCTTTAGACAGAAGCGACAGATTTTCACAAGATCCATATCATTTTGAAGCTTGACCCTTTGGACAACAAATATCGAAAAATTGGCTAAAAACATTAATTCCTTCACCCACAACTGGGCAATTTTCTACAGGGTTATGCCGATATTTTTGAAAGTCATCGCCCTCTTTCCAATTGTCTAGCCTTAATTTAAACCTATGTCACTTCTGGTTTGGCGATGGGCACAATAGCTAATGTGTCACTTTTTTTTTTCGCTTTCTTTTCCTCATTCTCGGTATGGGTTTGAGCCGGCCTACTACAACATTTTTTTTTTTTTTTTTTGCTCAACCAACACCCTTACACACATCTCCACTTTCTTTTCCACCTTCGTGTCACACGTTCGAGCCTGCCTGCCTAATACAACTTTTTTTTGTTCAACGCACACCTATAAACATCCGGGCAACGCTGGGCACCCAGGCTAGTAATATTTAATAATCAATAGAGGATTCATTCTATAATAATACATACGCCATTTGCATAAATTAAAATATGTTTAAGCATATTGTATGACAGGGCACCACCGAGAGTCCAGCTAGTATATATATATATGGTTAATTTCATAAAATATGACGATTTTGACAGATGCCAAATAAGTCGTGGAATTTAAAATTTTTGGTTTTTACTCATAAACATAAACTAAATTCATGTTCTCCCCACCCCAACAACCCCAAGGATTTCAACATGAAGCTACCTGAATCAGCTACAACACCCCTCTAACCTCCCTTATGCATACAACAAGGAGAGCCGCAGTCAGGTTTGCTGTAACCAGGCCAACTTCATAGTTTTAAATGGCGATGAGGTCATTTGTCAAAAATGGCTTGCATAATCGTTAACTAGTGGAGTAGCCATCTGTCGCTTGAGAGCAATAAATTCAAACGTCAAAGTTTGAGGCCATTTTTTTTTTTTTTTAATTCATTTTTTTCTGATAGTTTTGCTTTTATTCAAGTCTTGTATTGGAAAGTAATTTTAAGATCTTTTAACTGGAATCTTATCGTGAACTAAGAAATCAATTCTTATGCAATATATATATATATATATATATATTAGTGATGGGACGATTCCAATATTTTTTCCGATTCCGATACAATTACCAATTCCGTACCAAATTCCCAATTCTGATACAATTACCGATTTTGATTCTTTACAAATCTCTAAATATTTAACTATAGCAGGTGTCATCCTATAGTGAACTAAGAAATCAATTCTTATGCAATATATATATATATATATATATATATATATATATATATATATATATTAGGGATGGGACGATTCCAATATTTTTCCAGATTCTGATTCTTTACAAATCTCTAAATATTTAACTATAGATTTGTTATTTTTCCCCAGTTACCATAAAAACATGTTAAATGTGTAGATATTTTATTAAACAAAAAAAATACACTTGTGGGGTATGTTCTCTCTATTTTAGTTTTACTGGTCGTTTAAAATTAATAAATATTTACAATTTTATCCTTATTACTGGCAATGAAAGATTTTGCATTAAACAAAATCAAGTAAAAAAGCCAATTAAAAGAGTCGTTTATATATATATATATATATATATATATATATATATATATATATATATATTAGTGATGGGACGATTCCAATATTTTTCCCCAATTCCGATACAATTACCGATTCTGTATGTACGTAAAGCTCTGCTCTTGTATTGGGTTTGAAACTGATGGTATGATGGTTTTTTTTGGGGCCTTCTATAAAATTTTAAAATATATACACTAGTGATGGGACGATCCCAATATTTTCCCCCCCGATTCCGATACAATTACTGATACCAATTCTTTATAAATATTTAACTATATAGCTGTAATTTTCTCCGATTACCATAGAAACACACATGTTAAATGTGTAAATATTTTCCTAAACGTAAAATTACACTTGTGGGGGGGAAGATCTATCGATTTTAGCTTCACTGGTAATTTAAGATCAATAAATGTTTATTATTTTATCATTATTAATGGAAGATTTTGCTTTAACCAAAATCAAATGAAAAAGACAATTAAAGACTCGTTTTGGTATCGGAAAATTGGTACAGATTTTTCCGATTCCAATACTGTCAAATATTCTGATTTTTCGATTCTTCGTCCCAACACTAATATATATAGTCTAAAGAAGCTTCGAGTATTTCACAAAATGATACTAAATTAAATTTTTTAAAAATGCAGTTTAAATTCCTGGAAAAAAAACCCCAACTAAATTGAACAGACTTAGCACTTGCAAAAGTTGACTTTCTCCAAGAAAATCTAAAATTATGCAAGAGAATTCAACTATATAAAGGTGAAAAAGCCTATTTAAGAACACTCTCAGACAATATACATTTGTGTGAAATTAAAAAAAAAAGAAAAAATGGGCCAGCAGTTTTGGAGTCCGTCAGAAACGAATTCACACACAAAGTGCCTTATAAGTCTATATTCCAAATTTCATGATGTTAACCATTTTACAATTTAGTCCTTTAATTCCATTGACACTTACAATTCTTGACAGTAACTGTTTCGTAGCCTAAAATCATTCATTTAATCATTATATTAATTAATGAATCTATTTTGCCCTTAACTCATTAACAGTTATTATCAAGAATTGTAAGTATCAACGGAATTAAAGGAATAAATTGTAAGATGGTCAACATCATGAAATTTGGAATATAGCTTTTTGTTATTTATTTTTATATGCTCTGTAATTACATTGAGCTTAAATTAAGGAATTGTATTTATAAAAAATTAAATATAAATGAAAAAAATTATATCTGTAGAAACTTAATTTTTAAAAAATTATAGTTCCACACACACACACATTATATATATATATATATATATATATATATATATATATATATATATATATATATATATATATATAGTGTTAGGCTGATTAATCAAAATTGGAAAAAAATTTTTTTTAAAAATCGGAAAAATTTGTGCATATTTTCCGATGCCAAGACGATTTTTTTTAATTGTCTTTTCTTTTTTTTTTTTTTTTTTTTTTTTTTTTTTAAATATATTCAAAGCAAAATCTTTTGCCGGTAATAATTATAAAATAACAAATATTTATTGGTTTTTAGCTATTAGTAAAACTAAAATCGAAAGATGATTTCTACAAGTGCATTAGCAGGCCTTGGATTGGTAAACATTCTGAAAAATCCTTTTTCAATCCGATATGCATAAGTATGGGCTTCTAATATGGGCCGTTTTTCTGATTTTTTTTTAGTATCATTTCGAGGATTCTCGCACTCAAAATATGCATATATGACTTAACATATAAGAGTCTGTAAATTTGCACACCCATATACGAATTTCATTATCGACAGAAATAGATGCAATGGAATTGATCCAATATTTAATGCACTATCTCCGCACCCGCAAGGATATTGGATTTCTTCTACCAACGCATCTTTATACCGCCGACGAGAACGATCATTTCGTATGCCCTTCGGAATAATAGTATGGAACAACAATCAAACATTCCTAATATATCGGATTACTGATTTTTCCCTTGGATCACTACTCCTCTGACCTGAGAGTGATACCCCAGAAAATATTTAATTCATTCTGATAATAGACTGCCCAGGTTGTATGAAATTCCTTTTCCTATAACTCTTATTCACCATTCAAATAACATTTTCAATATATGTGCTGAAAAGCAAAATACTTGGTTATTCATAGCTGAACATTTTGCTAACTGCATTTCATTTCCTCTGATGATATCAGCCATCATTGAAAATCCATGAATTAAGGAAATATACATAATCTCTCTCTATATCTATTCCTTGTTTTAAACAATAAATTCTTAACTTAAATATGTGTTTATATTTTGATTTACAGAATTTAACTTTAACCATTAAACTTAGATATTGCTCTATTTTTTAAATATTGAGCTTTACATTTTTGGCTAGGATCATCCTGAAAGTATTACTTCAATGTAATATCTGACAGGATAATTCACTTGATCTTTAATCTGTGACATCTCCCTTATTAGTTCTTGCACAAAAGAGCAGGACACAAAATGTTTTAAATAATAATAGAATAACAATAACAAAGACTTTCGCTGGTGAGGACTACTATTGAGCGTAACCAGTTATACACTCCTTTTGAAATTTTCATCTCTATTTTTCTACTGAATACTTTTAATGAAATCTATATGAAATATGTTCCTTATTAAATTGTAAAGACTTTCTCTTCTGAAAGAAGTTTTAAAAAAATTTAATCTAAAAAAGTTATTTTAAAGTTTTTGTTAAAAAAAAATTCAGATTTTCTCATTATTCAGACTTGTATGACAAAGAGGGAGTTGCAAAAATGAATTGTGGTGTGAGGAGAAATACAAACTGAAACAGAGAGAATATTCAGACCTGTAATAATACAAAGAGGGGGTTGCAAAAATGAGTTGTGGTGTAAGGAGAAATATAAACTGAAATAGAGAGTAGGAGAGTTTTTATAAATACATGCAAAACCACATTCATTTTTTTTTAATCCAAATTAATAAATTAAATAAATCTTAAAAAGATACGATACAAGTTAGAAAAGCATCTCATCCAAGGCATGAAAATTGTTAAACAAAATGTTTTTACTCTAGGTTTTAAAAATAAAGGTACAAGATTCAATTTGAAATTTATTTATCTTCAAAGTGCACTTTTATACATTTTACAAAGTAAGGTATTAAATTTTTATACCTTACTTTGTAAAATGTATAAAAGTGCACTTTGAAGATAAATAACTTTCAAATTGAATCTTGTACCTTTATTTTTAAAGCCTATAGTAAAAACATTTTGTTTAACACTTTTCATACCTTGGATGAAATGCTTTTCAACTTGTATATGTACATATATATATAGTCATCCACATACAGTACTGTTTCGCAGCTCATCAGTGCGGCTATATATATGTGTATATATATATATATATATATATATATATATATATAAGGTCTCATATATATATATATATCAGGGGAATAAAGAAATAAAGTAGGATTCTTTAAATGGCAATCTATCAAGATAAAAGCTCAACATTTAAGGTGGAGCTTATGTATATTAAGAAAATTATTGATACTGCAGATTGTGCAGCCACCATTGCACAAAGACAGCATGAATTCTACTGGTTTGTACATCATAAGTCAAATACAAATAGGCAAAAATTCATAGATGCTAGAAATCATTGTAAGAGAGAAATAGTGACAGCCAAAAGAAAGCATGCTGAAATAATCAGGGAACGCATTGAATCGCAAAAGATAGGAACTCGTGATTTCTGGAAAATCTATAATAGTGTAGTGAATAAAGGGCAATCAGTAATTCCTCCACAGAAGGTTACATGTACGGCAATGGAGAAGGCGGAACTGCTTGCCCAGCGATTCGCCTCCAACTCTACCTTAGAGCCAACAAACAACTCCCTCTCAAATTTCCCTATGTGGACTGAAGCGACATTAGATGATGTAAAAATCACCCTTTCTCATGTCCGCAATATCATAAAAAATTTAGACACCTCAAAAGCGTGTGAGCCTGATCTCATCCCTGCTATACTAATTAAGAAATGTTCAGCCGAGCTAGCCCCCATACTTTTCAAGCTCTACAATAAATGCCTTGCTGAATCTTGCTTCCCTAATAACTGGAAGATCGCCTCTGTGGTACCATTGTACAAGAATTCTGGTGAAAGAACAGACCCTCTAGATTATCACCCCATTAGTCTCCTCCCCCTCTTCACTAAAATCTTTGAGACCTTAATCAATCAAGCACTGGTTCGCCACCTCGCAAAAGCAAATCTCTGACAAACAATATGGATTCAGGCAATGTCGTTCTACTGCAGATATTTTAACAGTCATCTCTGAATGAATTTACCATGTACTGGATAAGGCGGGCGAAGCCAGGGCTGTAGCCTTTAATATATACAAGGCCTTTGACAAAGTCTGGCACCCTAGCTAACATTTGCGGGCGATATAAACTGGAACAAATACATAGAAGACATTGCAAAGGCTGCTGCAAAGAAGGTGGGTTCCCTCTATCGAGCTGGAAGACTGCTCACACCTGAGAGTATCCTCTACAAGACCACCATTCGCCCATGCATGGAGTATTGTTGCCACATCTGGGTTGGTGCATCTACCACTAGTCTCTCCCTCTTAAATAAGGTCCAAAAAAGAGTTGTCAATCTAATCGGTCCCACTAAGCTCCAGCCCCTGTCCCATCGCCACAATGTTGCATCACTACGCCTGTTTTACAAATATTTTAATGGAATGTGTTCTGATGAACTTGTTTCACTTGTACCCCCCTCAACGTACATATCCCCGACAAACCCGCTTAGCAACAAAATCTCACCTCTTCACAGTTGATGTTCCTAAATGCCAGAAAGCTTTCTATTCTAATAGTTTCTTCACTTGAACATCTAGACTTTGGAATTCCAT
Source organism: Euprymna scolopes (assembly GCF_053919585.1). Lineage (NCBI taxonomy): Eukaryota > Metazoa > Mollusca > Cephalopoda > Sepiida > Sepiolidae > Euprymna > Euprymna scolopes. The sequence goes on along the minus strand of NC_136522.1, from coordinate 19,420,291 downwards.
TCCTGCTGCCTGCCTGTACTGATATGCAGAAGTTTAAATAACATATCTTAAGTAACATAAACAAATATCTTGTTAATCTTTCTTAGACATGGCCCCAAATAGTAGCCCCTTACGTCCAAGTGGCGATATGCTTTGTAAGGGGTGAACACGAGTAAAAAATTTTTTTTTTAAAAAATGCTTCTCATCAGAAGATAAAAAAAAGGAGCTAGGTTACATAAGGGAATGGGACATCTAGCTTAGAGTACACTAAGGGGGAAATTTTAAGCTTATGGTAAATTAAGGGGGAAATTTTAAGATACCTGAAAATAAGAGGGGGAGAACAGCATGGGGGCAGATGAGGGATCCATGTGATTGATAACATAAGGAAGGGGGTATATTGCAGTGTAGTGTACGTTACCTATCCAGTGAGGGTTGAGGCCATCTGTTGCATAGAAATGATATGAGAATGATATGATGGATGTGAAATATAAATCTAAAAGATAGGCATAGTAGAACCGGAAACTTTGATGGTATGGTCACATTAAAAGAACCGATAAGAGTTTTTGAGCTAGTAAATGTAGAACAGTTGAGATAGCAGGGTCAGGTCACGAGGGACAGCCAATAAAATCTTTGGAATAAATGATTAGAATGAACTTGAGAAAAAGAGGGCTAAATAAAGACCTGACCAGAGATTAGGCTAGTTTGAAAGTCTATTTAATCCATGCCAGAATGTAAAACATGTTAAATAAATAGAAAAATAGTAGGAAAAAGAATAGAAAAAAAAAAAAGATAAAAAACAATAAAAAGAAAACAGGCAAATAGAAGAAAAAGATAAAAATAGAAAAAATAAATAATAAATAAAAATAAAAAATATATAAATATAAAGAATATAAATTTTAAAAATTTTAAATACAAGAAAAATAAGGAATGAAAAGAAATATAAAAGAAAAAAACAGAAAACAAAGAAAAAACATATAAAAAAAAAAAATAAAAAAAAAATATATATAAAAAGGAAAGAAAAAGAAAAATAGAAAATAGAAGGAAAAGAACAAAAAGGAAAAAAAACAAACAAAAAAAAAAAACAAGAAACATGTGACTACGGCCATTAAGACAGGAACTCCATCCATATATTATTACCCGGATGCAAATCATAACGTTATCTTCTTTCACTCAATTTTATTAGCAAAGGCAGCACGTGATTATGATGCAACGGTCATATTAGTGGATCCCATCCCCCACGAGTTAGTAAGAAGAACAAGAAACAACTGTTTGGCTCTCTCTCTCTCTCTCTCTCCCCCCCCCACACACACGAAAACGAATTGAAAAGTTTTTTGATTAGTCATAGTTTCCTTTTTTGTGGGGATGGTTTTTTTTATTAAATAACCATGCAAGTCATTTGACTTTCCATTTTTTTTTTTTTTTGTGCTTGTTAAGATAGAGTCGCGATCAATTTTTTTTTAAATATATCGTTTTAAGCAAAAAACAATATTATGTACTTAATTGTCATGTCGGAAATAGTTATATTAGCAAAACTTACGAAAATTTATCCAGTAGAAAGTTCTTTATACAGCTTTATTTTAAAACTTTTATTGAAAAAAAAAAAAAAAAAAAAAAAATTCAAGTAACATGATTATGTAGTAGAGCTTATATCTATTCAATGTAATCGCCTTCAGCCTCAATTAATGCCTCGATACGGGTCCGGAACTAGGAGCATGCCTTTTCCACAAGAAGTGGCAGGACCTTGGTGAATACTTGACGAATGGCAGCAATCAGGCTGGCTTTGGTGTTCTGAGAGGTCATGTTGGTGATGTTCTCGACGTATGACCAAACAATATCGGCCAGCGGGTTCAGGTTGGAAGAGGAGGGTGGCAGTGAAAGAAGAGTGCAAAGTCATAGCACTTCTTCTGAAACCAAGTCTGTCAGTCTTTGGACTGCTGCCACACCCAGAGTCTGTCAGCAGCCACCTGATTGCATCAGGGGATCACCACACTCTTCAGCTCATCCAGGTACATTTTGGTGTTGACTTTCAAGCCGACTTCAAAAATGTGAGGTGGCATGATGTGGCCCTCACTTGAAACAGCACCAAAGACCATAACCGTGGCCGGAAACTTTGTAGACCCGTTTGTAAACTACTGATTTGGTTTTATAGGTTGGTGACATTTTAATCGAATCAAATTGTGACATAATATTGACCGATGTTAAGAACAGATTAAATAAAAAATTTAAATTGATCGATCTTGGCAAAATATTATGATTTTTGATTATAGAATTTACTCATGAAAAAGGACTTATTAAAATGCATCAATCTAGGTACATTGACAAAATCCTATTGAAATTTGGAATGGGAGAGTGCAAGAAATGCTCTATGCCGGTCGAAAATGATATCAATCAAAATATAAACGCAGAATCTGAAATAATCGACTATAGACTGAAATTATAGGAAGTCTTATTTATTTAATAACTGCTATAAGACCTGGCATATGCTACACAGTAACAAAACTATCACAAAAATTATCAAGACTGACAATGAAGGATTTAAACAGAGCTAAACAAGCCCTTCCTTATTTAAAAGGAATTAAGGAACAGAATTTAGTCTTTAGAAAATCAACAAGTCCCCTAAAATTAGGATTTTCAGATTCAGATTGGAGGAAACGATGAAGATTGAAAAAGTATATCTGGATATTGTTTCTATCAGAAAATGGTGCCTATTATTTCATGGAAATCTAAAAAGCAACAGATTTTATCTATCTATCTCTCTCTATCTCTCTCTGAGTGAGGCAGAATTTATTGCGCTCACACATACTGCGCAAGAAGCACCCTACCTTAAAAATATCCTAAAGATCGTTTTAGAACCAGAATTAACTAAAACCCGCGTAGTAATTAACTGTGATAATCAAGCCAGCATAGTCTTAGCACAGAACACAGTAATTCATCAAAGATCTAAGCATATAGATATTAAATTCCACTTCAGAAATAAAGTGAAAAAGGAATCATTACTTTAAATTACATATCATCAGAACAAAATATCGCTGATGTATGCACAAAACCAACGACAAAAATAAAGTTAACGCGTTTTGCTTCAAAACTTTCCGAGATTTAACTTTAAATAACAAAGACGTCAGGGTTTTTTTCCTGTTCTTTTCCTCCTCGCGGTACAGGTTCGAGCCTACCTTCCTACTCCTACTTTTTTTTTTTTTTTTTTTTGCTCACCACACACCTCCAAACACCCGGGCAACGCTGGGCTGAAATGCTAGTATATCTATAAAAGTGAAAATGTCTGTGTGTACATTTCTCTACCAAATAGCTCTGTCAATTTTCGGTCTAGATACTCGAGATTTGACATAAGGGGTACTGAGATTTGGGAAAACCTTTCTCATCAGTTTTCGACCAGAAATTGTGCTGTCAAGGGGCCAAAATTAAAAAATTTGACCTTTGAAAACTCTACAAAACTCCTCTGCCAATTTGGGGTCAAAACACTTGAAATTTTAAATGTAGGTTACTTGGACATGGATCAAACTTTTTAATTTGATTTGAGCCCCCAAAAAATGTTAAGGTGTCAAAATTGGGGTCAAAGTTTTAAAAAATTTGACCTCTGCGGTCTCAACCAAATTACCCAGCCAATTTCTGGTCTAAACATTTGAAATTTTACATAAAGGGTATTCAGAGACATGGAAAGCTTTTTAATCAGTTTGGGTTGAAAATTTGAGCTGCCAAGGGGTCAAAGATCAAAAGATTTGACCTTTGCTGTCTCTAGCAAACTATTCAGCAAATTTTGGGTCTAAACATTTGAAATTTATACATAACGGGTATTCAGACATGCGGACCACCACCAAACAGGAAGTGATGTAGGTTAAATTAAGGCTAGACAATCGAAAGGAGAGGATGACTTTCAAAAATATCGGCGAAAAAAGCGACCCCCCTTGTGAAAAGTGCCCAGTTGAAGGTGAAGATATTAATGTTTTTAGCCAATTTTTTTATATTTGTTGTCTGAAAGGTCGAACTTCAAAATGATATTGATCTTGATAAAATCCGTCGCCTTTGTCTAAAGTTTTAGGCAGACATGCAAACATACATACGTACATACATTTATGTATTCGTAACTAAAAATTTTTGACCCAAACCGATTAAAAAGCTTGCCCTATCTCTGAATACCCTTTATGTTAAATTTCAAATGTTTAGACCAGAAATTGTCTGAGTAATTTGGTAAAGACCGCAGAGGTCAATTTCTTTTTAACTTTGATCCCTATTATGACCGCTTAACATTTATTGTTTTGGGCTCAAATCAAGTTATTAAGTTAGATCCATGTCCAAGGAATCTATATCTAAAATTTCAATTGTTTATACCCAAAATTGGCGGAGGAGTTTGGTAGAGTTCTCAAAGGTCAAATCATTGAACTTTGACCTCTTAACAGCCAAATTTCTGGCCAAAAACGGATTACAAAGATTTTCCCAAATCTCAGTACCCTGGATATCAAATTTTGAATGTGTAGACTTAAAATTGACAGAGTTATTGTGTAGGGAAATGTACAGACACACAGACAGACACGTTCACTTTTATAGATATATAGACTAGCATTGGTGCCAGGTGTTGCCCGGGTGTTTGGAGGTGTGTGGTGAGCAAAAAAAAAAAAAAGTGGTAGTAGGAAGGCAAGCTCGAATGGGTTCCGCGAAGGAGGAAAAGAACAGGAAAAAAAAAATATGTGATATCTTTGCTGTTACAACCACCGACAAACCAGAAGTGATGTAGGTTTAAATTAAGGCTAGATAATCGAAAAGAGGGAATGACTTTCGAAAATATCGATGAAAAAAGCGACCCGTCCCTGTTGAAAGTATCCACTTGAGGGTGAAGAAATTAATATTTTTAGCCAATTTTTCGGTATTTGTCGTCTGAAGAGTCGAGCTACCCAATTTAGAGGTAGATTTCTTTGTCAGCCAGTCTTGTAACCCCTTTCTTTTATATTGGACTTTTGAAGGGCTTACTTTTTGTCTAGCCTGTTTGGCGTTTAAATGATTGAATGCTGGTAGTGGGGTGGGTCTCTTTCAGGCCTAGTTGGTCTTGAAGTAATTCTACCTTTTTATTATAATTAGTTCCTTACATCAAAGGGCTTCATGCCTAGCCTTGTGCGACTGCCATTAAAAAAAAAAATAATTAAATAAAATGCTCAGACATTAAAAATATTAGAGTAATTGAATCAACATAAATTGAAAAGGGGGAGTGTAAGAAAAATATAACGATAGCTAAGTAGGAGATAAATGATTTTTTTTCCTTTATTCAGTTAATTACAAATTACCGCTAATTAAAAGAGTTAAATGATAGATAATTTTCTCTAACATAACACGTGCTAATGGTTCATCACTTATCAAGGCTCAAAAGTCATGCGAGGATAAACGCAACAAACCAAAGTGATACATGGATGACACTTTTTTTTTTTTTACATTTTCACACCAAACAAGGCACAGTGCTACTTGGATGTAGGGGGGAGGGGCTACTATCAGGGACAGGAGTTGCAGGGGTACTATGTAGGGAGTTGAGTAGCAAGATGGTTGTTCACATTACACTTGAACTTATGTATCTCAGTACAGTTAGGGAAGCAGAAAACCGGAAGGGAATTCCAGAGTCTAGCAGTTCTGGAGAAGAAACTATTAGAGTAGAAGGCTTTCTTACATCTAGGGATCTCTACTGTGTAAGGGTGGGATTTTGCTGCTTGTCAGGTTTGTCGGGGATATTTACGTTGAGGGGGTACAAGGGCTAGTAGTTCATCAGAGCATCCACCATTAAAATATTTGTAAAATAGGCAGAGGGATGCAACATTTCGTCGATGGGACACTAGAATCATATTAGAATTCTCTGTTCAATGGATACAAGCGCCAGTGCTATTTCAAACTTAAGGATGACGGACAAACTAAGGTAATTTTTCAAACTTAAGTGAGACGGACAAACTAAAGTGATTTTTTAAACTTAAGCATGATGGACAAAAGTGATATTTCAAACTTGAATGCGACAGAAAATCCAAAGTAATATTTCAAACTTTAGCATGACAGACAAACACAGACACTCTGATATTTCAGACTCAAGTGTGACAGACAAACTAAAGCTATATTTAAACCTTAACCATGACAGACAAAACAAAGTCATATTTCAAACAAAATTGTGACAGGCAAACAAAATTGATTTCAAACTTTACCATAACGGACAAACAAAAATGATATTTCAAACTTTACCGTGACGGACAAACAAAACTGATATTTCAAACTTTACCATGACGGACAAACAAAATTGATATTTCAAACTTTACCATGATGGACAAACAAAATTGATATTTCAAACTTAAGTGTGATGGCCAAATCAATGATATTTCAAACTTAAGCATGACAGATCAAATTACTATTCAAAACTTAAGTGTGTGAAACACACCGAAGCGATATTTCAAATGTAAGCCTAACAAAGCAAATTAGCTATTTCCAACCCTTATCCCTGAGTGGCTTCCGGGCCTTGATAAGTGGTGACCACCGTGTAAAAAAAAAACAAAAAAAAACTTAAGCGTTACATACGAAATGATATTTCAAAGTTAATTGTGCTATTTCAAATTTAAAGGTAACGGACAAACCAAGGGGTTATTGCAATTTCAAGTGTGCTAGAACAAAGAAAATATTTTCCTCAGTTTTATTTCAAAGTGTCATGATACTTAAACACGGCATGCAAACCGACAAAGCGTTTAATAAACATAGAGTTGTCAACATCAAAAAATTCAACTTATTTATTCCTTTAATTATATAAAAGAAAACATTTCTTTGATATCACCGAGGCTACCGAGAATAAGTACTGCGATATCACTCATCTGTAACCCTAACTAGTAAAATTAGCAGTGCCATTAAAAACAAAAACGCCTGTAGATGACACTGGACGTGCATGACTGCTTTTAATGAAAGGGATTTTTTAAGAGGGCCAACGAACGTTTCATAATAACAGTTCCAGCATAATAGATATATATCACGACAGATCTGCTGGAATTTAATCATGGACTTTTCCGAAAATTTGAATAACGGTTTTGCTACAGCGAAAACATTAGGACAGGAGCTGAATACAAGTCAGTCAAAGGTTCACTGATATTACACAATAACTGAATAAGGCTTATGTTTGAACAAAATTTCTATGAATTTAACGGTAAAACAACATGAGATCACAATACTCATAAACAAACATGTCAAGTTTTATTTCGAGCATCTGGTAAGAACAGCAGTTTAGCCAACCACGATTCAGGTAGAGACAGCAGTTTGGCCAACCACGATTCAGGTAGAGACAGCAGTTTGGCCAACCACGATTCAGGTAGAGACAGCAGTTTGGCCAACCACGATTCAGGTAGAGACAGCAGTTTGGCCAACCACGATTCAGGTAGAGACAGCAGTTTGGCCAACCACGATTCAGGTAGAGACAGCAGTTTGGCCAACCACGATTCAGGTAGAGACAGCAGTTTGGCCAACCACGATTCAGGTAGAGACAGCAGTTTGGCCAACCACGATTCAGGTAGAGACAGCAGTTTGGCCAACCACGATTCAGGTAGAGACAGCAGTTTGGCCAACCACGATTCAGGTAGAGACAGCAGTTTGGCCAACCACGATTCAGGTAGAGACAGCAGTTTGGCCAACCACGATTCAGGTAGAGACAGCAGTTTGGCCAAACAGGATTCAGGCAGACACAGCAGTTTGGCCAAACACTATTCAGGCAGAGACAGCAGTTTGGCCAAACACGATTCAGGAAGACAAAGCAGTTTGGCCAAACACGATTCAGGCAGACAAAGCAGTTTGGCCAAACACGATTCAGGTAGAGACAGCAGTTTGGCTAAACACGATTCAGGCAGAGACAACAGTTTGGCCAAACACGATTCAGGTAGAGACAACAGTTTCGCCAAACACGATTCAGGCAGAGATAGCAGTTTGGCCAAACACGATTCAGGCAGACACAGCAGTTTGGCCAACCACGATTCCGGCAGACACAGCAGTTTGGCCAACCACTATTCAGGCAGAGATAGCAGTTTGGCCAACCACGATTCAGGTAGAGACAGCAGTTTGGCCAACCACGATTCAGGTAGAGACAGCAGTTTGGCCAACCACGATTAAGGCATAGACATCAGTTTGGCCCACCCATGCCCATTCATGCTTAGACAGATGTTTGGCCAACCACGATTCAGGCCGGGACAGACGTTTTGCCAACCACGATTCAGGCCGAGATAGCAGTTTGGCCAACCACGATTCAGGTAGAGACAGCAGTTTGGCCAACCACGATTCAGGTAGAGACAGCAGTTTGGCCAACCACGATTCAGGTAGAGACAGCAGTTTGGCCAACCACGATTCAGGTAGAGACAGATGTTTGGCCAACCACGATTCAGGAGAACACAGCAGTTTGGCCAACCACGATTAAGGCATAGACATCAGTTTGGCCCACCCACGATTCATGCAGACACAGCAGTTTGGCCAACCACGATTCAGGCAGACACAGCAGTTTGGCCAACCACGATTCAGGCAGACACAGCAGTTTGGCCAACCACGATTCAGGCAGACACAGCAGTTTGGCCAACCACGATTCAGGCAGACACAGCAGTTTGGCCAACCACGATTCAGGCAGACACAGGAGTTTGGCCAACCACGATTCAGGCAGACACAGCAGTTTGGCCAACCACGATTCAGGCAGACACAGCAGTTTGGCCAACCACGATTCAGGCAGACACAGCAGTTTGGCCAACCACGATTCAGGCAGACACAGCAGTTTGGCCAACCACGATTCAGGCAGACACAGCAGTTTGGCCAACCACGATTCAGGCAGACACAGCAGTTTGGCCAACCACGATTCAGGCAGACACAGCAGTTTGGCCTACCACGATTCAGGCAGACACAGCAGTTTGGCCTACCACGATTCAGGCAGACACAGCAGTTTGGCCTACCACGATTCAGGCAGACACAGCAGTTTGGCCAATCACGATTCAGGCAGACACAGCAGTTTGGCCAACCACGATTCAGGCAGACACAGCAGTTTGGTCAATCACGATTCAGGCAGACACAGCAGTTTGGCCAATCACAATTCAGGCAGACACAGCAGTTTGGCCAATCATGATTCAGGCAGACACAGCAGTTTGGCCAAACACGATTCAGGCAGACACAGCAGTTTGGCCAACCACGATTCAGCCAGACACAGCAGTTTGGCCAACCACGATTCAGGCAGACACAGCAGTTTGGCCAACCACGGTTCAGGCTGAGACAGATGTTTGGACAACCACGATTCAGGCTGAGACAGATGTTTGGCCAACGACGATTCAGGCCGAGACAGACGTTTGGACAACCACGATTCAGGCCGAGACAGACGTTTGGACAACCACGATTCAGGCCGAGACAGCAGTTTGGCCAACCACGATTCAGGCAGAGACAGCAGTTTGGCCAACCACGGTTCAGGCTGAGACAGATGTTTGGCCAACGACGATTCAGGCTGAGACAGATGTTTGGCCAACCACGATTCAGGCCGAGACAGACGTTTGGCCAACCACGATTCAGGCCGAGACAGCAGTTTGGACAACAACGATTTAGGCAGAGACAGCAGTTTGGACAACCACGATTTAGGCAGACAGCAGTTTGGACAACCACGATTCAGGCCGAGACAGCAGTTTGGACAACCACGATTCAGGCCGAGATAGCAGTTTGGACAACCACGATTCAGGCCGAGATAGCAGTTTGGACAACCACGATTCAGGCCGAGATAGCAGTTTGGACAACCACGATTCAGGCCGAGATAGCAGTTTGGACAACCACGATTCAGGCCGAGATAGCAGTTTGGCTAAGCACGATTCAGGCTGGGGATAGCAGTTTGGCCAACCACGATTCATGCTTAGACAGATGTTTGGCCAACCACGATTCAGGCAGACACAGCAATTTGGCCAACCAGGATTCAGACTGAGACAGACGTTTGGCCAACCACGATTCAGGCAGAGACAGACGTTTGGCCAACCACGATTCAGGCAGAGACAGACGTTTGGCCAACCACGATTCGGCAGAGACAGACGTTTGGCCAACCACGATTCAGGCAGAGACAGACGTTTGGCCAACCACGATTCAGGCAGAGACAGACGTTTGGCCAACCACGATTCAGGCAGAGACAGACGTTTGGCCAACCACGATTCAGGCAGAGACAGACGTTTGGCCAACCACGATTCAGGCAGAGACAGACGTTTGGCCAACCACGATTCAGGCAGAGACAGACGTTTGGCCAACCACGATTCAGGCAGAGACAGACGTTTGGCCAACCACGATTCAGGCAGAGACAGACGTTTGGCCAACCACGATTCAGGCAGAGACAGACGTTTGGCCAACCACGATTCAGGCAGAGACAGACGTTTGGCCAACCACGATTCAGGCAGAGACAGACGTTTGGCCAACCACGATTCAGGCAGAGACAGACGTTTGGCCAACCACGATTCAGGCAGAGACAGACGTTTGGCCAACCACGATTCAGGCAGAGACAGACGTTTGGCCAACCACGATTCAGGCAGAGACAGACGTTTGGCCAACCACGATTCAGGCAGAGACAGACGTTTGGCCAACCACGATTCAGGCAGAGACAGACGTTTGGCCAACCACGATTCAGGCAGAGACAGACGTTTGGCCAACCACGATTCAGGCAGAGACAGACGTTTGGCCAACCACGATTCAGGCAGAGACAGACGTTTGGCCAACCACGATTCAGGCAGAGACAGACGTTTGGCCAACCACGATTCAGGCAGAGACAGACGTTTGGCCAACCACGATTCAGGCAGAGACAGACGTTTGGCCAACCACGATTCAGGCAGAGACAGACGTTTGGCCAACCACGATTCAGGCAGAGACAGACGTTTGGCCAACCACGATTCAGGCAGAGACAGACGTTTGGCCAACCACGATTCAGGCAGAGACAGACGTTTGGCCAACCACGATTCAGGCAGAGACAGACGTTTGGCCAACCACGATTCAGGCAGAGACAGACGTTTGGCCAACCACGATTCAGGCAGAGACAGACGTTTGGCCAACCACGATTCAGGCAGAGACAGACGTTTGGCCAACCACGATTCAGGCAGAGACAGACGTTTGGCCAACCACGATTCAGGCAGAGACAGACGTTTGGCCAACCACGATTCAGGCAGAGACAGACGTTTGGCCAACCACGATTCAGGCAGAGACAGACGTTTGGCCAACCACGATTCAGGCAGAGACAGACGTTTGGCCAACCACGATTCAGGCAGAGACAGACGTTTGGCCAACCACGATTAAGGCATAGACATCAGTTTGGCCAACCACGATTCAGGCAGACACAGCAGTTTGGCCAACCACGATTCAGGCAGACACAGCAGTTTGGCCAACCACGATTCAGGCAGACACAGCAGTTTGGCCAACCACGATTCAGGCAGACACAGCAGTTTGGCCAACCACGATTCAGGCAGACACAGCAGTTTGGCCAACCACGATTCAGGCAGACACAGCAGTTTGGCCAACCACGATTCAGGCAGACACAGCAGTTTGGCCAACCACGATTCAGGCAGACACAGCAGTTTGGCCAACCACGATTCAGGCAGACACAGCAGTTTGGCCAACCACGATTCAGGCAGACACAGGAGTTTGGCCAACCACGATTCAGGCAGACACAGCAGTTTGGCCAACCACGATTCAGGCAGACACAGCAGTTTGGCCAACCACGATTCAGGCAGACACAGCAGTTTGGCCAACCACGATTCAGGCAGACACAGCAGTTTGGCCAACCACGATTCAGGCAGACACAGCAGTTTGGCCTACCACGATTCAGGCAGACACAGCAGTTTGGCCTACCACGATTCAGGCAGACACAGCAGTTTGGCCTACCACGATTCAGGCAGACACAGCAGTTTGGCCTACCACGATTCAGGCAGACACAGCAGTTTGGCCAATCACGATTCAGGCAGAAACAGCAGTTTGGCCAACCACGATTCAGGCAGACACAGCAGTTTGGCCAATCACAATTCAGGCAGACACAGCAGTTTGGCCAATCATGATTCAGGCAGACACAGCAGTTTGGCCAAACACGATTCAGGCAGACACAGCAGTTTGGCCAAACACGATTCAGGCAGACACAGCAGTTTGGCCAAACACGATTCAGGCAGACACAGCAGTTTGGCCAAACACGATTCAGGCAGACACAGCAGTTTGGCCAACCACGATTCAGGCAGACACAGCAGTTTGGCCAACCACGGTTCAGGCTGAGACAGATGTTTGGACAACCACGATTCAGGCTGAGACAGATGTTTGGCCAACGACGATTCAGGCCGAGACAGACGTTTGGACAACCACGATTCAGGCCGAGACAGACGTTTGGACAACCACGATTCAGGCCGAGACAGCAGTTTGGCCAACCACGATTCAGGCAGAGACAGCAGTTTGGCCAACCACGGTTCAGGCTGAGACAGATGTTTGGCCAACGACGATTCAGGCTGAGACAGATGTTTGGCCAACCACGATTCAGGCCGAGACAGACGTTTGGCCAACCACGATTCAGGCCGAGACAGCAGTTTGGACAACAACGATTTAGGCAGAGACAGCAGTTTGGACAACCACGATTTAGGCAGACAGCAGTTTGGACAACCACGATTCAGGCCGAGACAGCAGTTTGGACAACCACGATTCAGGCCGAGATAGCAGTTTGGACAACCACGATTCAGGCCGAGATAGCAGTTTGGACAACCACGATTCAGGCCGAGATAGCAGTTTGGACAACCACGATTCAGGCCGAGATAGCAGTTTGGACAACCACGATTCAGGCCGAGATAGCAGTTTGGCTAAGCACGATTCAGGCTGGGGATAGCAGTTTGGCCAACCACGATTCATGCTTAGACAGATGTTTGGCCAACCACGATTCATGCTTAGACAGATGTTTGGCCAACCACGATTCAGGCCGGGACAGACGTTTTGCCAACCACGATTCAGGCCGAGATAGCAGTTTGGAGAACCACGATTCAGGCCGAGATAGCAGTTTGGCCAACCACGATTCAGGCAGACACAGCAATTTGGCCAACCAGGATTCAGACTGAGACAGACGTTTGGCCAACCACGATTCAGACTGAGACAGACGTTTGGCCAACCACGATTCAGGCAGAGACAGACGTTTGGCCAACCACGATTCAGGCAGAGACAGACGTTTGGCCAACCACGATTCAGGCAGAGACAGACGTTTGGCCAACCACGATTCAGGCAGAGACAGACGTTTGGCCAACCACGATTCAGGCAGAGACAGACGTTTGGCCAACCACGATTCAGGCAGAGACAGACGTTTGGCCAACCACGATTCAGGCAGAGACAGACGTTTGGCCAACCACGATTCAGGCAGAGACAGACGTTTGGCCAACCACGATTCAGGCAGAGACAGACGTTTGGCCAACCACGATTCAGGCAGAGACAGACGTTTGGCCAACCACGATTCAGGCAGAGACAGACGTTTGGCCAACCACGATTCAGGCAGAGACAGACGTTTGGCCAACCACGATTCAGGCAGAGACAGACGTTTGGCCAACCACGATTCAGGCAGAGACAGACGTTTGGCCAACCACGATTCAGGCAGAGACAGACGTTTGGCCAACCACGATTCAGGCAGAGACAGACGTTTGGCCAACCACGATTCAGGCAGAGACAGACGTTTGGCCAACCACGATTCAGGCAGAGACAGACGTTTGGCCAACCACGATTCAGGCAGAGACAGACGTTTGGCCAACCACGATTCAGGCAGAGACAGACGTTTGGCCAACCACGATTCAGGCAGAGACAGACGTTTGGCCAACCACGATTCAGGCAGAGACAGACGTTTGGCCAACCACGATTCAGGCAGAGACAGACGTTTGGCCAACCACGATTCAGGCAGAGACAGACGTTTGGCCAACCACGATTCAGGCAGAGACAGACGTTTGGCCAACCACGATTCAGGCAGAGACAGACGTTTGGCCAACCACGATTCAGGCAGAGACAGACGTTTGGCCAACCACGATTCAGGCAGAGACAGACGTTTGGCCAACCACGATTCAGGCAGAGACAGACGTTTGGCCAACCACGATTCAGGCAGAGACAGACGTTTGGCCAACCACGATTCAGGCAGAGACAGACGTTTGGCCAACCACGATTCAGGCAGAGACAGACGTTTGGCCAACCACGATTCAGGCAGAGACAGCAGTTTGGCCAACCACGATTCAGGCAGACACAGCAGTTTGGCCAACCACGATTCAGGTAGAGACAGGAGTTTGGCCAACCACGATTCAGGCAGAGACAGCAGTTTGGCCAACCACGATTCAGGCAGACACAGCAGTTTGGCCAAACACGATTCAGGCAGACACAGCAGTTTGGCCAAACACGATTCAGGCCGAGACAGCAGTTTGGCCAACCACGATTCAGGCAGACACAGCAGTTTGGCCAACCACGATTCAGGCAGACACAGCAGTTTGGCCAACCACGATTCAGGCAGACACAGCAGTTTGGCCAACCACGATTCAGGCAGACACAGCAGTTTGGACAACCACGATTCAGGCTGAGACAGATGTTTGGACAACCACGATTCAGGCCGAGACAGACGTTTGGACAACCACGATTCAGGCCGAGACAGACGTTTGGACAACCACGATTCAGGCCGAGACAGCAGTTTGGCCAACAACGATTTAGGCAGAGACAGCAGTTTGGACAACCACGATTCAGGCCGAGACAGCAGTTTTGACAACCAAGATTCAGGCCGAAATACCAGTTTGGACAACCACGATTCAGGCCGAGATAGCAGTTTGGACAACAACGATTCAGGCCGAGATAGCAGTTTGGACAACCACGATTCAGGCAGAGACAGCAGTTTGGCCAACCACGATTCAGGCTGAGACAGATGTTTGGCCAACCACGATTCAGGCCGGGACAGACGTTTGGACAACCAGGATTCAGGCCGAGACAGATGTTTGGCCAACCACGATTCAGGCAGAGACAGCAGTTTAGTCTATCACATGCTCTTTGTAGTCATTCTTGTAGAATTAGGAGAAATGTACTCTGATCCGAAACAAATACTTTTAAAAAAAGATTAATTTGTGTCTTGTATTATCAACCATAACACAAACCAGAGTTAGTATTGACAAACAAAAGGGATAGAATCCTCTGATATGAACATACACAAACTTATTCAAGCTATAAGACAGATTACAGAATGAAGCTGGAGAACGTAGAATCAGCAAGCAAATACAAGGAGGTTGATAAAGATCTCAAATAAATATTAGACACAAAGAAAAATCACTCGTACCAATAAATTCTAGAAGCACTTAGAAGTAATTCTAAAAAATTAGAAGAGAAGGACCACAACACAAATGGAAACAGGCAACATATTAAGAAAAATCATAGAGTGCAGAAACCAACTGAATAATTAACTTGAACTAATGAACTTATAAATTTTGGAATATAATGGCTAGGTGTAATAGTGGGTAATATAGGGTACATTTAGTGTTAGTTTTGTGTAAAAAAGGGAGTAAAAATTCAGATATGTAAGATTTTTATGAATTTTTAAGAATAAATATTAGACATACTTTTTTGCTACAGGCATTTAAAATTGTAGTAGACTTGAAAATTCGGTATGTTATTGCTATGCATCTTATGAGATGACTGACCAATTTTTATGATTTCAGGTTCAAATGAAGAGCTACAGCAGGAATTGGAATACACCCTACTAAAGTCTGATTGTCACAGCTGGTGAATTTAAAAAAATGCAATCTGAACGTGAGAACACTTTATCAGAACGACATGAAATAAAATTTCATTTTAAACTTGGAAAAAAATGCCACAGAAACGTATGGAATGTATCAGACTGCTTTTGTACCATCTTGCATGAATCGAGCATCAGTTTTTGAGTGGCATAAGAGATTCAAGGAAGGCAGCAAGTGTGAGGGACGATGAGAAATGTGGGAGGAGTAAGGAAGTCAGAACACCAGAGTTGATTGACCAAATAAAGAATTTCATAGATAAGGACCATCGCGCGTCTTTTTTTTTTTTAACATGGGCATCACCACTTATCAAGGCCAAGAGGCCACTCGAAGATAAGAGTTAAAGAGTGTACAGTAGAAATTGGACAATATAGTAATCGTTAGTAATTTGGAAATTCGGTAAATTTGTTAACCTATATGGAACAGCTCATAAAAAAACTTGCTTATGTTAGACTTGAAAACAACCATATTGTAGTCAGCTGGAAAGCAGGAAAACGGAAGACAATTCCACAGGCGTGCAGTTCTAAGAAAGAAGCTTTGCTCATGGAATCTACGTTTAGGTTTAGGCACAGATAAAGAGTGGGGGGAATTATTGATAGTGTGTACAGCTAGACGAGTGTTTCTTGTGAAAGTTTGGCGAGGGGGGACCATAGATTGGATCTAAGCCGAGCACTTGCCATGAAAATAACGATAAAGCAGAGAAAAACTCGCAACATCTCTTCTGTAAGAAAGAGGTTGCAGGGAAGAGAAAAGGACATCCCCTACGAGGCTACGAAGTCTATAAAGACAATAAGTGCACAGTTTGATGTCAGTGTGGGAACTGTACATACAATTATGTGAGAGACACTGAAGATGCAGAAGATTTGTGCAAAATTTGTCCCAAAACGTTGTTCAGGGAAAATCAGCAAGAAAGACATTGTCATGACAGCAGGGAGATGATTACATACTGCGATGAAAGCTGGATCTACTGTATGACTCAGAGACCAAGAGACGGAGTTCTCAGTGGAAGCATGCTGGCTTTCCTAGACCCAAGGCCACATAGTGCTAACCTATCCAGAAACTTATGATGATCTTTTTTTCGACAGCATAGGTATGATCTACGTGCACTGGGTTCCCACTGGACAAGGAATACCATGTTGAGGTTTCAAGAGAGTTCAGGAAGAGATTCCAGCAGAAGAGGCCAGCACTCTTCAAATCGGGTCACTAGCATTTCCACCAGGACAATGCACCCGCACACAACTCCATCCTTGTCAAGGACTATTTGACCAAGATGGACATCAAGACAGTTCCTCACCCTCCCTATAATCCAGACTGATTACTCCCTAAGCTCAAGAAAAACCTTAGAGATTATTATTAGACAATTAAGGAAATGAAAGGTTGTGACGAAGGTCATTGACACGCTCCCACGAGAGGACTTTCATGGGACCTTCCAGAAGTTGTTGGAACAGTACAACAAGTGCATTGCAGCCAGAGGAGATTACTTGGAAAGGGCTACAGTTTCATGTGAGGACTATCAATGAAAGTGCCCATACGAGAAAAGTCTGGAAACTTATTGAAGGAACCTTGTAAATTAATATTCCTCAATTTTCAGTTTCCTTAGAGTATTTTTAAGGGTTCTTAGGAGTCATAACATGGACACAATCTCTAATTTGAAAATTCAAGTTTCTACAGATTTGTATCTATATTAATTAGATAGAAAATTAAGCAAGACTCCCTGAATTTTTTCTTCAGCGGACACTTTAAGCTTAAGCTTAAAAAAAAAAAAAAAAAAATTTCTTTATCTTGGAGAACACCATCATTTCCCCACATTCCATCCCTATTTTAACTTCCACTAGTTCTCACTCCTACTTAGAGATCGACCTACTAGTTTCCAGTCTTGTCAAACAACTTTGAAAATAGTGGATGGTCTACACTTGGAAAGGGTTGGAAAGCCTCTATAATCAGATTTTTATTTTGTTTTATTCGTTCTTTATTTTTCTTTCTTCTTTGGTGTTTACAATTTGTCCTCCCTCCTCAACCATCAGGTTTCATGTCATGTTTTTGTAAATAAAATTCATTTCACAAACATTTGGAGAAATTTTAAATAAATCTAATGTACATGCGGTGTTGTGGTGACTGAGTCTGGGTTAGAATAAGCTTTAAAAAAATAGACAAAACGTGATAAGACTATCGACCGCCCCCATTCCTCAAACACTTTTGACCTTGTGTCTAACTTGCAATTGTCATTATTAATATATTATTTATTTTTTGCTGCAAATAAAAAGATTAAGCCATAAATGTTTGGCATTTTCTAGAATGGAAATCACCCCCCCCCTCCTTAGCCTTGAGCCCCCTGGAGGAGGATAGGCCATCTGCAACTTTGTAGATGCTTTTGAAGCGAGGAGTTCTTTTTTCGGGGTGAGGGTGCTGGTCCCATGCTCAACCTTCCCAGAAGGTGCATACAGCGCCTAGCCTTCCCAAATGGTCACCCATCTGGTACTGGCCAGGTTCAATGTTGCTTAACTTTGGTGATCTGGCGAGAACCAGTGTGTTAACGTGATTGTGCTGTACAATGGGAATCATGCAAAGAGTATTATTGCCAAAGCTGGGCTGATGCATCTATCATTAGTCTCTCACTCTCAGACAAGATCCCCCCCCCCAAAAAAAGGGTCTCAAATCTAATAGTTTCCACTCTATCAGCCAAGCGCCAGATGTCACGTGTTAAAGGTGCACATACGCAACCGCATGCATGACAACTGGTAGCCAAGCGCATTGAACGATGGGGTCAGGATGTCAGAATTGATATCGTTGGTGGTGAAAGTTCAACATGCAGCGGTCAAGGTGAGTACACCTAAGAAAAGCAGGTCACATATATAGCCCAGAGAAAAAGGCAAAAAGAGAAGAGAAGCATACAGTCATCCAGCAAAGCAACATTAGCACGAACTTGTGGTTTCATCCACACACTCTCCTGTCCACACCCCATCTCCAGCTCAGCGCCTGCACACGAGGCAATAAAAAAAATAAAGACAAAATATTTTCTTTATTTTTATATAAAATGAAGGTGTTACTGGTTTTTCTGGCTGGCGAAAAATTGACTGCACAACACAACCTCTGTCCCATCGCTGCAATGTTGCATTTCTGCGCCTGTTTTACAAATACTTTAATGGAATATGCTCTAATGACCTCACTTATGCCCCCCCCTCGAGATATTTACTTCTGACTAATCTGACAAACAGTAAAATCCCACCCATTCATTGTTAAGGTCTCTAGACGTCAGAAAGTTTTCTACCCTAATATTTTCTTCCCTTCAAAAATGTAACCTCTCTTGCACTTGGTTCACTAGGTATATTTGCTAGGTAATTTTTTGAAATTCTTTTTCGTGCTTCTATAATTATTGTACTGATAGAGATTACCCTAAGATTCTAATTTCTTTTCATGTCATACATAAGACCTTGGTATTTTGTTATCTTTTCCCATCTCTGCTTAACCCAGCATTATTGGGAATACTAACTTCTAAGAACATCAGCTTGGAGCTCTAAATGACTTGGTTTCAATTTCCGGTCATGGCATCCATTTCACAATTATTTATTATCAATACAATATTTTCCATTTCTAAAAGTAGTTAAGATCTCTGATATTTTGAAACAAGATAAATTCCACAGTGTATATATTACTAAAATATTGTAACTGACTGACGGACAGACAAATAAAATCTTTATATATGACTAGCCTGTGTGCCCGGCGTTGCCCAGGTGTTTGGAGGTGTGTGTTGAGCAAAAAAAGTGGAAGTAGGCACGAAGGTGGAAAAAAAAGTGAAAGAAAATCTGACGTCTTACCGCTACTCCATGATGTGACCGGAAGTTCGGAATGTTAAAATTAGGCAAAGTCAATCTAACTGATACGATGACTTGCAAAAATGGTCCGCAAAAACTCAACTTCTTGTAGAAAACTGCCCAGTTGAAAGTAAATGAATTAATGTTTTTGACCAATTTTCCGATATTTGTCGTCAGAGACGTCGAGCTTCAAAATAATACTGATCATGTGAAAATCGGTCACCTCTGTCGAAAGTTTAAGATATACATACATTTAAACAGATGAAATTTATATTCTAGAAAATACAACACGCTATTTACCCCCTTACCAGGAGGAGGTTAAACACAAGATCAGGTGTGGTTTGGAGAAGCCAGTGTACTAGAATAAACGCACTCTGGCCTACAAAAATGCCTGAGCATCCCTGTTGGCATTCCTTGATAGATTGGCAATAAACCAACCTGAAAGAGTAGGTGAAGCCTGGAAGGATGGACCTCCCAAACTAAAGACAACAGTAGGCCAACAACAACAAAGCCACTATCGGATGGATTTGTAACAAGATTCTATGAACCAATAATACAACATACTATGAAATTTTGTAGATGAACCACACAAAGACAGAACTTTGAATGCCAACTTTGCATAAGTATTTTTTAAACAGTTCATAATAAATTAATGCTTAATTTGCATAGCTGTCTTTCTATATTTATACATATATATCTATATGTATCTATAGACATATTTGTGTGACTACTTCATTTAATCACATAAATTAATATATGAAAGTATAATTTTATGCGTAATATTTACTTCAACAGTGCTCAATACATAGGTAGAGTTAGAGAGCAAGTTATTAAAATATATATATGGCAATTAAGCTACACAGCAGTTTTTTTTTTTTTTTGTTTCCCCAAGATGTTGTGGGGGGAAACCAGTTCCCCATAAAAAGGGGATTTCTGATATTGCTTAGGTTTTTTTAAGCATTTCTCACGCAAAAAGTGGTCGAGATGCTTGAAAAAGTGGTAGACTACCACTTTTTCAAGCATCTCGACCACTTTTTGCGTGAGAAATGCTCCAAAAACCTAAGCAATATCAAAAATGTCTTCAGCAACTTCATTACCACCAGAACGGCATAAATACACTTATTTTGCATTGGCAAAAGTATCTTGATTCTGATGGTGCTTATTTTGATCAATAAATTTTTGTTTGAGCCAAGATATGTTCATCTGAATTTAAAAGTTAAAAACCATAAGAACTTCCGTATTATTTGAATTCATTGAACTACTGTTCTCATCTTGAGTGTGATTTTCACGTTTCGGTTGATATAACCTCCGACATTCTTCATATTCTGAAGAAAAATCCATGCCAAAAAACCGTGTTATGTTTTCGTCAGATGTTCCTTTACAGCATCGACCAGTGATGGGAAAAATCGATCAGGGAAGACCAAGAAAGAGAAAAAAGGTATGGTGACTTCATCGTTTAGCAGCAAGTCATTATTCGAGCATGTCTGATTGAACACGACAGAGTTATTCTTTTTTCCGATCTTTCTGAATATCTTTTGCATTTGCCGAGTGGTTTTTTAATTTCATCAGGCATGTTATATAAAATGGCGCCCAAAAGTTGTTGTTCGACCATATTGTTCTCAAGCGCTTTCTATCGGTGCATCCGATAATCATCAGGAGCGATTGTTGTTGCTTTCTTTTCCTTTGAGGGTTGGTGTATATATATTTTTGTTTCGATGTATAGAAAGCGCTTGAGAAGAATATGGCTGAACAACAGCTTTTGGGCACCATTTTACATAACATGCCTGCTGAAATTAAAAAGACCACTCGACAAATGGAAAAGATATATATATATATATATATATATAAATATATATATATATATATATACACACACACACTATAGGTAATGGGTCCTAGATATAACCTTAAACTATATCTGATGAGGAGGCCCCAGCTTACGGGCTTTGGGGAGTGTGGAGCCACCCTTTAACTGCCGTTGCTCCCAGGTCCACTCTGACCTGGAGTGGTAGTATCTGTTAGGGTCCCAACTATGGGTTAAATAGAAATCATCTTGAAAAAAAAAAATATATATATATATATTCTATTAAAAAATTTTTCTTCAAAATAACTGGATTCGGCATTAAATAACCTGAAAAGGGTTGATATGCCGTAAAACAACCAACGAACACTATAAGTAACACGACCACATACGTAGACATGCATACATAGACACATAAAAAGAGACACACGTATCAATGATAATTGCGACAGACAAAAATCTATCTCCCCCCCAAAAATAGTACAAAGTGGACAGAATTTTTTAATCATAAACATACTACGACGGCAAATTTAATAAAAGCTTTAAACAAAGTATTCAGCAGATTCAGTTAGTAATAATGATACAATATTCATTGGAAGTCAGGTTGGTTGGTTGGTTGTTTTTGTTTTACGGCATATCAACCCTTTTCGGGTTATTTAATGCCGAATCCAAAGATTTTGAAGAAAATATTTTTTTAATAGAATATATTTGTTGTTTTCACGTTGGTTTCTATTTAACCCATAGTTGGGACCCTAACAGGTACTACCACTCCGGGTCAGAGTGGACCTGGGAGCAATGGTAATTAGAGGGTGGCTCCACACTCCCCAAAGTTCAGAAGCTGGGGCCTCACCACTGGATATAGTTTAAGGTCATATCCAGGACCCCCATTGAGGGACTTTTACCCTCTGCAGGGGGGCAGTCGGCGTATTCTAATGCCCCACCGACAGGGCCTCATTGGAAGTCAGAAAAACTTTAAGTAGATACTTAATATCTATATTTTTGTAACTATGTTCATGTCCATATTAAGTAAATGCTTATTATCTACATATATATGGATATGGAGTTGATACTTATGATCTATAGTTTATATTTACTTAAAATTATATATATTTTTTTTTTGTTTTACTTGGAAGTCACCACTTATCAATGCCCGAAGGCCATTCAAGGATAAGGGTTAATGAATGTAAGGTGGTAGTGTAGTAATCGTTAATGGTGTAATTTGGGTAGAATTTGATTTATAGGGACAGCTCAACAGGAACTTGTTTACATTGGATTTGAAGGCTACAATGTTGTATTCAACTGGGAAACTGGCCAGCAGAACAATGTTCCACAGGCGGGCAGTTCTGGGGAAGAATCGTTTTCATGGAATCTACATTTATATTTTGACACAGATAGAGTGGGGGAAATCATATAGAGTGGTTGTAGCTAGTCAAGTGTTTTTTGTAACAGTTTGGCAAGTGTCAAGGGTTCGTCTGAGCTCCAATCTCTATTCCCCCCCCCTCGCCAATCTTTCACGAAAAACAGCTGTCTAGCTAAACCACTGTCAATAATTTTCCCCATTCTTTATCTGAGCCTAAATCAAAGCGTGGATTCCATGAACAAAGCTTCTTTCTTAGATGCGCACACCTGTGGAACTCTCTTCCGTTTGCCTGTTTCCCACCTGACTACAACTTGGATGTCTTCAAGTCCAACATAAACAAGTTCCTGACAAACCGCCCCCTTAAGTAAGTAACTTTATCAAATCTCCATTACTAACAATTATTACAATATTATCCCATTGATTACTGTACACACAATAACCCTTATCCCCGAGTGGCTTCCGGGCCTTGATAAGTGGTGACTACCATGTAAAAAAAAAAAAAAAAAAAAAAAAAAAAAAAAAAATTCACTTGCCATGAAAATAATAGATCAGAAATAGGCTTGCAACGTCTCTTCTGTGGGAGAAAGAGGTTACAGGGAAGAGAAAAGGGGCATCACCCACTAGTTTTCAAAGCCAGTTTTGAACTTTATCATACCCCCCCCTCCAACCGCTAGTTATTAATAAATTGCTTTTATTTATATTTTCAATGAATAAATTGTCAGTGTAATGCACTTTTACTTTATTTTAAAAAGGACTAGCTAGCGGGGGGACCTGGGGGTACCTGGCGTTGCCCGGGTGTTTGTAGGTGTGTGTATGAGGGGGGGGGGGTAAGTAATAACCCTGTTTAAATATTATAAAAAAACGATGTTAAAAAAAAATCGGAAAAAATAAAACAAAAAATGAAAAAAAGTGAAAAGCAGAAAAAAAAAAAAAATGGCATAAATAACCCCGTCGGATCGAACCTGTAATCTTAAGATAACAACGCTGTGTGTATAGGGGGGGGGGTAAATTAAAGAATAAGCGAAGTAATAACCCTGTTTAAATTAAAAGAAAAAAAAAGTTGCCCGGGTATTTAGAGGTGTAAAAGAAAAAGTTTTGGTAGGGAGGTAGGCTTGAACCCGGAGCCTCGAGGCTAAGGTGAAAAAAAAAAGAAAAATCCGACACATTACACCGTCGCCAAACAGACAAACAACTAAGAGCTGACGAAATGAAATGTTTAAAAAACCAGCAAGTTAAACTAACATCAACGTTTTCTAGGTCAAACATGACGTCATCGTCGCAGTAGTCATAGAAAAGGGGAAAATGAAGGAACGATATTTTGCTACCCCCTTCCTGTACAAAACTGATCATTTTAGGGTGAAGGAATTAATGTTTTTGGCCAATTTTTCGATATTTTTCGTCCAAGATGTTGCGCTTCAAAATGATACCAATCTCGTGAAAATCCGTCGCCTCTGTCGAAAGTTTTTGCAGGACATACAAACACACATACATACATACATACACACACACATTTTCGCTTTTATATATATACTAGCGGGGGGTACCCGGCGATGCCCGGGTGTCTTGAGGTAAATCAAAACTCCGGGGGAGGGGGGGTTAAATAATAATAAAAAAATGTTTTGGTAGGTGAGTATGAGAATCGAACCCGTACCCTTGAGTTGAAAATTAATGTGTGAAAAAAAAAGCGTGCGATGTTACCATTGGGCCAACGCAACATACACCGTAAACGTGTTTGAATTTATTTATCTAACTATAACTATAAAAACAGGCGTGGGTAATAAAAGTTAACTTTGCTGCTTCCATTTGACCTAATTAAGAAGATCAAATAGAAGTCACGCAGCGTCAGCGTCTGAGTTTGTTTATCGAAATTTGACTGTCTGATATACAAGAATCTGATATACAAGATTGATCAAAGCTGATTGCTTCTGGACGTTTTTCCAGGCGCAATGCCGCGAAGACGTCGTTTGAGTTTAGTTTCACTATATTTATACTAAAAAGCCCAATCAACACGCGAGAAGCCAAAATAGCAATAATTTTGTAAAAATCGACGTAAATAAATCTATATGCTACGCGCTTTCCTAATTCCTAGATATTATTATATAGGACCTATGTAGACAGTTTTAAGCGATAGTAACGTCCCCGGGAGCGTGTGCTTGAAAAGCCTTTTGAAGACATACACGAAATGGTCACACACACTTTGCCTTTTATATATATAGATATATAAGATTAGTTTAATTTATCGTTAGAACCATTTGAGAATAAATCGATTCATTATGTAAAAAAGTACATAAATATTCTAATTAAACAAGCACTTTATTTTTATTACAACAAAAAGGATTACCTAAATATTTTTATATTATTCTCTAAAAACAAAGACATAAGGGTACAGTTTCAATTCTTCTATGGATTTTAAACTAAAATTGACTTCCTGACATTCTAGGCTTCCGTAGAAATTGCAATGCCTTTTCGTTTGCTTTAATTGTGTTGATAAAATCTCGCCTGGGTGAGGTGGGGGGAGCTAATTAAGCTATTTTTTGTACAAACAAAGTGTTTTTTTTATTATTATTTAATTCAATATCTTTAGACTTTACTAATTATCTTTTCCCCAAAACTGATATTTATCTTTTAAGAGATTTTTACAATGAACTTATTGCCCCCCCCCCCCGACAAAAGGAAGGTAGGGTTAGGGTTAGGGTGGACTTGTAAATTCACCCTTGTCTGTTGTCACTTTTCTCAATAACTATGCCTTGGAATTTTTGGAAATTTTGCACAGACATTAAACATGATATTAGCAAAAAAAGTAACAGAACGGATTTTCTGGGAAAACTCCGGTTGCGCCCCCTAGGGGTGCCTTTTGGGTTAAAATAGCTAACCTAAACACTTTTGTGCTTATTAAAAAAAATTGATGCCTTCGAATTTTTATAAAACTTTCTGAAAAGTTGTAACTAACTGATTTCTATATAATTTTGTTTGTCTATACTTCGCAATAATTCTTGGGTGTGCCCCAGGGGCTCTTTTAGGGCTAATAAAAACACTCCATTTTTGGGACTATTTTACTATATTGTTCAAAATTTTCTGTGTATGTCTATTTAGCAGTTTTGCATGGTGGTGGACACGAATTTAAATATGTTAAGGCCTTGGGGACTTTTGGGGCTAAATGAGGGTCGGGGCAAATGGTGGACTTAGTCATTTCTTTTTTTGCATGGTGCAGAACTCAAATTTACATATGTTAAGGCCTAAAACTGCACCGTTTGTTCATTTTCACCAGGATTTGACGTCCCGTGGGGACTTTTGGGGCTAAATGGGGGGGGGGGCTGAACTCTGTCATATTTTTGCACTCATGGGGGGGGGCATGTATGCTTCACTTGTTTTACTACAAAATTTAGCTGAAATCAGTTTCTGATGTCGCCATGAAAACATTTTTAA
Source organism: Euprymna scolopes (assembly GCF_053919585.1). Lineage (NCBI taxonomy): Eukaryota > Metazoa > Mollusca > Cephalopoda > Sepiida > Sepiolidae > Euprymna > Euprymna scolopes. The sequence continues at coordinate 19,394,158 of NC_136522.1, read as the reverse complement.
ATTATAACTTTTTTTCACGTTTAAAACTATTATTTTACTTTTAGAGATTGACTTTAGGTTTTAATCTTTCAAAGGTCCTGGATATGACCTTTAACTATAGGGTCCCAACTAGAAACCGACTTGGGGGGGGAATCTATATCTATATATATAAAAGCGAAAATGTATGTATGTATGTATGCATGCTTTTCCTCGATGTCCACAAAAGGCTTCTTTCAGCTCGGTTCACAACTTCTTAAAACTTTCTATATCATCTATGAATTGTAATATCTCAGAGTTACCCAGGGAGCTCGCCTGTCTATTTAATTTTATTGACTTTCAAACGTTAATTATTCGACATTTCCAGCATCGGCACGCATTAAATTCGGTTTTCGGTATAAAAAAAAGCGAAACTCGACTCTAATAACATGCCGTCAGGCCGCTTGCCCGCGCGCCCTCCGGGGCCCGGGTGACATGATCAAAGTGTAGTATCTGTTCCGGCAGATGCTGCAAGCTATGACTAGCTATGACTAGCAAAGACCAGATGTGGGGGCAACCCCACATGCTTGACCTTTAACCAGCTCCCATTTCCCTCCTCTCGGGAGCTGGTCCCCTTTTTCCCTTCCCCCTCCCTTGACTCCTCACAATAAAAATCAGCCTTGTGCCTAATTTGCTCGGTGGGGGAGCAAATAAATATCAACAGGCCGTCAGGCCGCTTGCCCGCGCGCCCTCCGGGGCCCGGGTGACCAAATCAAAGTGTAGTATCTGTTCCGACAGATACTGCAAGCTATGACTAGCTAGGACTAGCTATGACTAGCAAAGACCAGATGTGGGGGCAACCCCACATGCCTGACCTTTAACCAGCTCCCATTTCTCACCACTCGGGAGCTGGTCCCCTTTTTCCCTTCCCCCTCCCTTCACTCCTCACATTAAAAATCTGCCTTGGGCCTAATTTGCTCGGTGGGGGAGCAAATAAATCAAACAGGCCGAAAGGCCCCCCCCCCGCTTCGGCGGCACGGGGGACTAGATCAAAGTGTAGTATCTGTTCCGGCAGATGCTGCAAGCAAAGACTAGCTATGACTAGCAAAGACCATATGTGGGGGTAACCCCACATATCTGACCTTGGTCAATGTAGGGGCAACCCTTCATACCAACAGTTAATAATCCAGCTCCCATTTCCCACCTCTCGGGAGCTGGTACCTCCCTTTCCCTCCCCCCTCCATCTATCTCCACATTAAAAAACGGCCTTGTGCCTAATTTGCTCGGTGGGGAAGCAAATAAATCCACCAGACCCCCCCCCTTCAACAGGCCAAGGCGCCAGCTTCGGCGGCCCGGCGACAAGATCAAAGTGTAGTATCTGTTCCGGCAGATGCTGCAAGCAAAGACTAGCTATGACTAGCAAAGACCATATATGGGGGTAAACCCACATATCTGACCTTGGTCACTGAAGGGGCAACCCTTCATACCAACAGTTACTAATCCAGTTCCCATTTCCCACCTCTCGGGAGCTGGTTCCCCCTTTCCCTCCCCCCTACCCCTATCTCCACATTAAAAACCGGCCTTGTGCCTAATTTGCTCAGTGGGGAAGCAAATAAATCCAACAGGCCAAAAGGTCACCCCCCCCCGCTTCGGCGGCACGGGGGACAAGATCAAAGTGTAGTATCTGTTCCGGCAGATGCTGCAAGCTATGACTAGCAAAGCTCATATGTGGGGGTAATCCCACATATCTGACCTTGGTCACTGAAGGGGCAACCCTTCATACCAACAGTTACTAATCCAGCTCCCATTTCCCACTTCTCGGGAGCTGGTCCCCCCTTTCCTTCCCCCCTCCCCCAATCTCCACATTAAAAATCTGCCTTGTGCCTAATTTGCTCAGTGGGGAAGCAAATAAATCCAACAGGCGGAAAGCCAGTTGTCTCAAGAGAGCTAAGTAACGTTTGTTCAATGTCGACATCGTCATATCAGATTATAGCTTTCATTTCGCTCCTTCTAATAAACAGGGAGCGGGTTTTTAAAAACAAACAAACCGATTTATTCACCTCATTCAAAACTGTCCCGCACAAAATGCTAACTGCTGAATACCTATCGACGTCACGTCAATCAAAAACGTGCACCTATTTTTTTTTTTTAACACTTTACTATTTTCCAACTGCGCGTCGTGAAGGCTTCGTTTTTTTTCACGGGCACCTGTTTTTTTTTTTTCACATTGTCGTTTTTTTTTCACATACCCCGAAAAACACCCGGGCAATGCCGGGTACCCCTCGCTAGTATATATATAAAAGCGAAAATGTGTGTGCGTTTGGGTGCTCGCTTTTTGTGTATGTCCAAGAAAGACTTTTTTCAGAGAAGCGATCGGTCGCCTAACAACTTTTTAAAACATTTTATATCACTTGTAAATCGTAATATCTCAGAGTTAACAACGGAGCTCGCCTGTCTATTTAATTTGCTTAACTTTGGGAAGATAAATATTCAACAGTTTTTGCTCGCCGCATGTGGGTTAGGCCTTTTCCTATAATAAAAGCGACACTAATTGTCTAGGTATTTTTCCGGCCTTGATCGCCAGAAATGTCCGAAAGCAATGAGCTTTACTCAATGTGGAAATATTATTTCCTTATATCAGACAATTGCTATTCAATTTGGACAAGTGGAACTGTTTCCCCCTATCCCCAACATCTTGAAAAAAAAAAAAAAAAAGCGTTCTACACTAAATGATACCCCGTAGTCAAAAGTTGACCTCATTAAATCATTAAAACGTGCACCTGCTAATTTAAGTAATTAAATAAATTCAAACGTGTTTCCGTTAGCATCTCGCGGTGGCCCAATGGTTAACGTCGCACTTTTTTTTTTTCACACTTTAATTTCCAACTTTGCCTCAAGGGTTCGGGTTCGATCCTCATACTTACCTACCAAAACATTCTTTTTTTTTATTTTACCCCCCCCCCGGAGTTTTGATTTACCCAAAACCACACACACCTCCAAACACCCGGGCAACGCCGGGTACCCCTCGCTAGTATATATATATTTATATATTCTATTAAAAAAAAAAAAAAAATCTTCAAAATGACTGGATTTGGCATTAAATAACCTGAAAAGGGTTGATATCACTGGTGGGATTCAAATTTTTTAAGAACAGGTTCTAAGAAAATGTTAAGAATAAAGAATCTACTATAATGTAGTTATGAATAGGGTTTTACGTAATTTTAACAACTGGTTTGCCGAACTCATAATATTTTAAGTAGTTATCGAGATATAAAAAGTTGTATTATGCAATGTATTCTTTGGCGGCCATCGTTTTTACGCGCATGCGCGCGCTCCATAAACAAATCTACGCATGTAACAGAGATGGTCGCCAAAGAATACAATGCATAATACAACTTTTTATATCTCGATAACTAATTATTTCTGCAAAATTTCAAGGCGATTTTCGTATTCAGCATAGTCGAAAACCTCTAAAAGTCGTCATTTAAAAGAAAATTGTGGAGGTGAACCTAATCTGAAAATTTACCAAAAACTTTAATTAAACTTGGAAATACGATTTAAAAAATAGCGCGGGGCACTGGGCAGTAAGTGCATTAGTAGCACCAATAACGTTACTATTTCAGCACGATCCGTATTTTGCATGAGTACAAAACTTATTAGGGCGAACCTGAACGAGCTCCCTTCCCACACACAGACACCTACTGTACAATTAATTTCTTTTCACTTTTTTTTTTTTTTTTTTTTTCTCGGATTTTCGTCGATAACAGACTTAACTTTTATCTTAGCAGGAAACTTTTTTCGGTATTATTATACAAACACCGTGACAGCGTTAGGGTTAGGGTTAGGGTTAGGGTTTAGGGTTAGGGTTGGGGTTAGGGTTAGGTTTAGGGTTAGGGTTAGGGGTAGGGGTAATTCGCTGTCACGGTGTTTGTATAGTTTTACCCTTTTTTCTTTAGGTTTATTTAATGATTAAACGTGGGGGATCACTTTTCAATTATAACGTTTGAATTTAACCTGGAAAAAATTTTTTTTTAAATAGCGCGGTCGGTGCCAAAAAAATACATAAACACCTTTTCTTTTTTCTTTTTTTTATTTACAAAAAAAATTGAATTATTGACACCTTAATATGCTGAATGACCGCAAAGTGGGATATCCATTTGATAGAACGATATAATTCAAAAGTGATCCCCCACGTTAAAAGTCATTGCTAATATGAAAGTTAGGTCCGTTATCGACGATAATTCACAGAAAACAAACAAACAAACAAACAAAGAAAACGTAAAAAAGAATTTATTTTACGGTAGGGGGGGGGGGCTCATTCAGGTCCGTCATTATTAGTAGTAATAGTGTTTTACTAAAAAAAAAAAAAAAAAATTTAAATACAGATTTTGGGGGTTAGATTAGATTTACTCCCAGTTAGCTAAATCATCTCACCCAGCGCGCCAAAAAAAAAAAAAAAAAAAATGAGATTGTACTTTTATTAGGGGATTACGAAAAATAACTTTGCGGGGAAAAAATAGGGGATCATTTTACGTTAAATTTATATACAAAACTGATTCCCACAGCTAAATCCAAAATGCTTGTTTCTGGTGGCATTGCTCTACAAGTTTATCTAGATCTTATTCTACAAAATTTTAATGAAACTTTTTTTTGCCATTTGTGCATCTACGTTACCGCGCTGAAATAATAACATTATTTAGAAAGCCATTATCATGACGAGGGGAGGGTGTTTTGTAACTATTCTGTACTTTCACCTAACAATTCAATTAAGAAAAATATCGTAAAAATTGAACCTGAAAATACTATTAATAAAATAGCGCGGTAACATAGATGAACACAAGCACCCCCTTCTCTTTTTATTTTACTGTATAGCCTGTTTGAGAGTTCGGTTCAAGTTCTGTAGAAGCCCCTTTAAAAAAAAAAAAAGAGTGTCGTTTGAATGCGGCAATGATTTTTATTATTATTCTGTTAAACAAGTAAATATGTAGTAATTCTTACACCTTCAATAGAACATTAATACAAAATTAGAAAACAATTTTTTTACTCACCTGCGATCGACATCGATTTAATGATAGTAAAATATGACCGGAACGGACTGGAAAAAACGCCATGATATTTAGGGGTTGTTTTGTTTTGTTTTGTTTTAACTTTTTTCAATCGAATAGTTATTCGTGATTATTTTTGTATGTGTGTTTTTGTTTTAAATAATACCTCCCACCGTCACAGACAGATATAATTTAGAGATCGCATACAGCAAAGAAAATAAAATATATTATCAACTAAGAAAATTGGTTATCATTATTGAATGCCTACAGTAAATAATTCTATCAGAATCGTGGAAGACTGATTTTTTTACTAAGCCGTATTTTTCTAGACATACGGATTTCTTTTTATATTAAATATATATTTCTTTATAATATTAAAAAAAGAAAACAATAACAACACGCACGCATAACGAACCCTTCGTTTAAATTCTAAATAAATCTTATTAACGATTTATTTAGTATGATCAGCTTTGTTATAGACGAGTGGGACGAAGGGTCCATAGCACTCAATAAAAACAATGATGTTAAAATGACTTGTGTGAATCGAGCGAGCGAGCCTAAATGAATGACACCCGGTTTCGTAAAGCAGGAAATACGGTTACGTAGTGTTTTCTTTTATGTATGCGTGTATGTGTGTGTTATAGATTACGGAAGTGACGTAACGAATTAAGTGTGTTGACCTTTATTATTAGGGTCAATTGATGTCTACCGTCTGTTTGCCTGAATTTTCTAAACATAAAATAATCTGATTCTGACGATCATCATGAAGCAGCCAAGCAGGAAAACTATGTCACAGACATAGATACTATTTCTTACATCATAAAATAACCTATTACAATATATATATATATATATATATATATATATATATATATATATATATATATATATATATATATGTGTGTGTGTGTGTGTGTGTGTGTGTGTCTTTGTTATCTGTATGTATAAAGGTGAAAAACTTTCACCTTTATACATACAGATAACCAACATTGTTAAACATAGCAGAATTCCACTGCTTTATTATTATTATTATTATTATTATTATTATTATTATTATTATTATTATTATTATTATTATCGGCTCAGATGGAGCTTTCACACAAGTCAGCAAACGATCTGATTGGAGACCTGTCTGTGGTGTTGGTGTGTTCTCTGGAAGCTGAGTGACAACAAGTCTCTCCAGACGTCCGGCTCTCTCCTCCTCTTTCGATAGCATTGGCAAATAAATATGCATCATCGCAACAGCCGCTTACCATTGATTTTTCTTGTTTTTTGGGGGAGGGGAGGACGGTGGTGAAATAATGGAGAGATGCATGATGGGGGGTGTAGAACATGTAGATCTGCAACTTCGGTGTTCTTCATTCCCTGTAACGCTTCTTCGTTATATTGTCTTGTGTTATTCTCCGCATTCAAGGGTTTTCCTTAATATTTCAGCCATTTTCCTTATCGTTAGGCGTTGTATTTTTGCAGTTATTCCTCTGATTCCAATTTCTGCCATTCTTTTTTCCAGGTTTTTCGGGATTGTTCCTAGTGCTCCTACTATTATCGGTACTATTTTGATTTTCTTCATCATCCAAATCCCTTTTAACTCTATGGCTAGTTCTGTGTATTTGCTTCGTTTCTCTTTTTCTTTCATACTCACCCTGTTGTCAGCTGGAACAGCAAAGTCTACGATTTGACAGGATTTCTCTTTCTTGTTAATTATTACGACATCTTGTCTTCTTGCTTGGATGGGTTTGTCCGTCTGTATGTCCATGTCCCATAGGATTTTGTGGTTCTCGTTTTCGAGTGCTGTTGCGGGAATATGCTTGTACCATTTATATGTACGCTCAAAATGCAGCCGTTTGCACAATTCCCAGTGTACCACCCTCCCCACTTGGTCATGCCTGTTTTTGTATTCCTTTTGGGCCAGTTTGCTGCATTCACTTACTATATGGTTTATCGTTTCGTCTCTTTGTCCACAGAGTCTGCATTTGCTGTTTTCTTGTGTTTTATTGATCCTTGCTTTGATATGATTGGTTCTTATCGAGTTATCTTGTGCTGCAGTTATTAGGGATTCAGTTCCTCGGTTTATATGTCCTTTTCACATCCATGTCCAGGTGTTTTCAGTATTCTCATCTTTTGTCATTCTTATGAATCTTCCGTGGGGTTGTTTCTCTTCCAATTTCTCTTTTCTCGTTTTGTCATTTGTCTCTCTGTTTTCTGTTTTGTTGATTTTCTCCGTATCTCTCGCTGCTGTAATTATCCTTTCAGTGTTTTGCATTATGCATTTTTCTAGTTCTTTTTTTTTGTGTCCTTCACACAGTCTTCTATAGAGATCAGTCCTCTCCCGCCGTCTTTCCTTTTCACGTAGAGTCTGTCAATATCGTCCTTTGGGTGTCCTTTGGGTGTAGTGCATTATGCATGGTCATGCTTGGTCATATTGTTATTATTATTGTTATTATTATTATTATTATTATTATTATTATTATTATTATTGTTGTTATTATTATTATTGTTATTGTTATTATTATTATTATTATTATTATTGTTGTTGTTATTATTATTATTGTTATTGTTATTATTATTATTATTGTTAGCTCACAAGGAGATTTCACACAGGTCATCAAAGATCTCCCATTGAAAACCTGTGGTGTTACGTGGAAGCTGAGTGACAACAAGTTTCTCCAGATTTCCAGCACTCTCTACCTCCTTCAGTAACATTTGCAAATAAATTTGCGTTATCACAGCAGCCTCTCACCATTGATTTCTTGCTGGCAGCGGCCATTGGTCTCCACTGGAATTTGAGTGACAATAAGCCTTCCCAAGGTCCCAGTTCTCTTTGCGCTTGTCCAGCGGAGGTCTGGTCAGCACTCTTTCCTCGATATTTCCATCCTCCTTGACACTTCTCGACTATTTGGTATCACACTTTGGGAGTGGGGGTGATGGGGCCATGGGAGAGTATGGGTGAGGGGATAGAGAACTTGTAGATATTCAGCTTCAATGTTCTTGGTTCCCTGTAACGCATTTTCTTGTTTTGCCTCTGCAGCAGTTTGTCTAGCCCATGCATGTTGTTCATGTGCATTAATCTCCACATTCAAGAGTTTTCCTTAATATTTCAGTTGTTTTCATTATCTTTATTCGTTGTATCTTTGCAGCCATTCCTCTAGTTCCAATTTCTCCCATTCATTTTTCAAAGTTTTCCGGAATTGTTCCTAGTGCTCCTACTATTATCGGTACTATTTTGATTTTCTTCATCATCCAAATCCCTTTTAGCTCTCTGGCTAGCTCTGTGTGTTTGCTCAGTTTCTCCTTTTCTTTGATAATCATCCTGTGGTCAGCTGGGACAGCAAAGTCTACGATTTGACAGGACTTTTTTTTCTTGTTAATTATTATGACATCTTGTCTTCTTGCTTGGATGGGTTTGTCCTTCTGTATGTCCATGTCCCATAGGATTTTGTGGTTCTCGTTTTAAGTATTGCTGCAGGCTTATTATTACTTTTTTTTTTTCAATTTTTTCTGTGAAAAGATCAAACAATAAATAAACCTCCCATATATATCACTAACAATTTTGATTCTTTGTCGAATCATCTTCAGTTGATAAAAACCAATGAATAAAAAGCTGGAGAGAAGAGAATTTCAAAAAGCAGCCGAGTACTCATTCATGGAGAGAACTTGAATGCCTACTAGACACTAACCTTGAATGTCTAAGATCTCTAAGATCTCTCTAAACATGAATATATTTCTCCTACAAGTGACTAAATATTTAAAATCACATAGTATTCAGGATTCGATTAAGATCTCCTCAGTATGGCTAACCCACAGTGGCTTTTATGAGAAAATAGCCTGGGTGCCCAGCGTTACGCAAGTGTTTGGAGGTGCGTGTTGAGCAAAAAAAAAAAAAAAACGAAAAGAGGTGATGACTTTCGAAAATATCAGCAAAAAAAGCGACCCCTCACTCTAGAAAAGTGTCCAGTTGAGGATGAAGGAATTAATGTTTTTGGCCAATTTTTTTATATTTGTCATCCGAAGGGTCGAGCTTCAAAATGATACCAATCTCATGAATACCCGTCACCTCTGTCGAAAGTTTTTGCAAGACATACAAACATAAAACTAAAAAAACTATATGAAATACTGTTAGAAACCCTTTCAATAAATGTTACCATAACATGGGCTGACATATATTTGGTGGGTTTCTAACAGTAGTTTTTTAGTTTTAACTCATTTTTCCAAACTTACGTATTCAACACAGAGTTTGTCGCCATTTTATTTTTCAAATACATCGGTAAACACTGTATGTTTTTCTAGCCGAATAAATACTTTACATTAAATAAAAACACTAAAAAATTATCCAGTTAGGTAGAAAAGTAACTTCTCTTGCCGTTGATAACATTTATTTGTTATATATTTGTTTTTAGACAATTTTTTCGAATCTATGTGTATAGTAATACAAACTCCATTTTGGTATTTTTTATACAAATTTATTTATCTTTTAAATATGTTCGTAAAGAAAGGAAAAGAAAGAAGAAATGAATTTTTCTGGGCGATTGTATTGGGGATGGGGACAAGGGCGGACTGAGCTAATCTTAAAATTTTATCTGCTGTGTCCTACGGAAGGTAATTCTTCTTAGCTAGATAACAAGAATGAAACATAGGAAAAAAGAAACAAACAAATGAAAGCAATGTTTTTTATTAAAACTAGCAGCTACGCTGCATCAGCACACCGAACACTGAGTCAAACACAAAATGGAGTACACTCAACATCAAGTACACTCAACATCGTCTTACCATCAACGCTTACCCTGTGAACTCGGAGTATGTGAAATTACCATATGCACAAAACAAAATCACTGAAAAAACAAAAATACCCTAAGGGTAAGGATAATGAGTTAACATTGGATAAAATGATGTTTAAAATTATTATAAACTTACCAGGATTTGAACCTGGAATCTTCTGATCCGTAGTCAGACATGTTATCCATTGCACTACAAGTCCTGTCCATATGCCGAAAGATGTTACCACGACTGTATACATACAGTGCTAAATCTGTTGACATGGGCAGGTAATTTTTTCAACAAAAACAAAATAGCCCAAAAACCCTTATTTCAGGCTTTTTGTGTGACTCGGCATTGTTCGTTACGAACCATATATAAATAAGGACAATCTAAGGACTCACACCTTTCAGGGGAAAAAAATAATTTTTCAATTCGGTGCATCCGTTCGAAAGTTTTATTGGTATATATTGTAGCAGCCGACACCCACTACTAACAAGCAGAGTTACTTCTTTTTTTTGTCTTTTTACATGAAGGTCACCACTTATCAAGCCCCGGAGGCCACTCTGGGATAAGGGTTATTGCGTGTACAGTAATTCAATGAGATAGTATTGTAGTAATCATTAGTATTGGAGATTTGATAGAGTGTCTTACTTAAGAGGGCGGTTTGTCAGGAACTTGTTTATGTTGGACTTGAAGACATCCAAGTTGTAGTAAGGTGAGAAACAGGTAAACAGAAGAGAGTTCCAAAGTCGTGCACTTCTGAGAAAGAAGCTCTGCTCATGGAATCTACGTTTGGATTTAGGCACAGATAAAGAGTGGGGAAAATTATTGACAGTAGTTTCAGCCAGACGGGTGTTTCTCGTGAAAGATTGGCGAGAAGGGGGGACCAGAGATTGGAGCTCAGACGAGAACTTGCCATGAAAATAACGATAAAACAAAGACAGGCTTGCAACGTCTCTTCTGTGGGAGAGAGGCTGCAGGGAAGAGAAAAGGGCATCCCCCACTAAGCTACGAAGTCTATTTTGTACTCTGTCAAGGCAGGATAGGCTGTTTTTAGCAGCTCCTGCCCAGATGTGGCAGCAGTACTTCATCCTTTGACGTTCTCATACAAGATTTGAAATCTATTTCTCCTTAGCTTGTCCAATCACAAGCCAGCTTTCAGTCATGTGACCGAGTATATAAAAGCCAAAATCACAAATCCTTCTCGCTCTTTCACTGTGCTCTGCCCAAAAGCACACATCGCCTGGGGCTTCAGCCCCCGGCTGAACGTGAGTATTACAAGCTAGCTATATCTCTCTTCAAGCTTACATTCATTTCCACGTGCATTCTTTGTCATGCTAAAGAACTATCCTTGTTGATACGACTCACACAAACTCATGACAACACGGCAACACGCTGAAGTCTTTGCCTTTTCTTTCTTTTGGCTGGCTTCCTTTGTACCGACGGCTACTAGCTATAAACACTATTGTCTCCTTCAACATGCCGGCAATATATTAATTCTATCTTTGAATACATGGAACACTTTCTTCTCTATCAACAAACTCTTCACGACTATAATACAAGCGCGTACGAACATTGATCTCTCTTACTAATATGTTTCTCTCTTGTACTCTTCTAATAAAGCTACTAACGAAGATAACAAATAAAGTTTATATAGAATGAAACTTCCATTTCGCCGTTGTCTCATTTCTATAATATAGACACACATAAGTAAATAAATAACCATTTAGAATTTTATTAATAGTATAGATGAAAGTTCTGATAGGAAAAAGTCTGTAATCTGCTGGATACCAAAAGTTATAAGCGAAATCTTTGTATCATAACATTCTCAAAAGGGTAGAGCAGGGAGAAAGGGAAAGAAAGAGAAAGAGAGAGGGGGATTCACTTATTGAAAGCAATTCAAAGTTCGTATAAATCCTTTTTAGAAAGTGTATTAATTCAATTTTTTTTTTTTTTTTTTTTGTCCGAGTACTTTTTTTTTAGAAACAATCGTCGTCATTTCCTCATTTTAAATGGTATCCGTTCCTCCGTTAGTCTCTGGTAGCTTTATAGAAAATGAGAAACAACGAAATGGAGTTTCATTCCATATTAATAAACAACTTTATTTGTTATCTTCATTAGTAGCTTTAGTAGAAGAGAAAGAAAAGTGTTGAATGTGCTTAAAGATAGAATTAATATCATGCCGGCTGGTTGAAGAAGAGAACAGTTCAGTTCCATTTACACATGTTTATAGCTAGTAGACGTTGGTACGAAGGAAACCGGTAAAAGGAGAAAGAAAGGGTAAAGACTTCAGTGTTTACATATGTAAGAGCTTGCGTCCAATAGAAGAGACAAAGGGTTAGTGTCTCATGATAAGAAAGAGTAGATGTGTGTGTGCGTACGTGTGTGTGTGTCGGTATATGTTCTTTAGCATGATAAAGAATGTTCGTTTCAATACAATGTTTGTTTCGATACAATGTTTGTTTCGATCAATGTTCGTTTTGATTCAATGTTTGTTTCGATACAATATTTGTTTCGATACAATGTTTGTTTCGATACAATGTTTGTTTCGATACAATGTTCGTTTCAATACAATGTTTGTTTTGATACAATGTTCGTTTCAATACAATGTTTGTTTCAATACCACACGTGGAAAAGTTAGAAAAGAGCCATTGTTAACTTGTTGTACTCACGTTCGGGCCCCCGGCCGAAGCCCCCCCAGCAATGTGTGCTCTGGGCAGAGTAGCGAGAAAGAGAGTTGAGGGTTTCAGATTTCACCTTTTCACTCTGTCACGTGATTGAGAGCTGGCTTGTGATTGGACAAGCTAGGGAGAAAATGGATTTCAAATCTCGAGTCATGAGAAATAGCTCCTGCCTGTGATGTAGCGAGTGTCAGCTGCTACAGCTTCCTTAGTCGTAATTCTTTACTGTTGGTATTTTTGTGCGCGCAACCACAAGACAAATAATCCTTTTGTAATTTTCCTCTCATTGAGGAAAGCAATATAAAGTTCACATTTCAAAGTCAAAGTCCGAAACTGTGGTTTCAGGTCACTAGAAACCTCCGCGACTTATCCTGTGTTTTTCCTTCTTCATCCTGGGATGAATAATGCCTTCAAATTCGTTTCATATTTGAACAATTTTAATGTTTGATTAAAACATAAACGCTAGTTCTCTTACAAATTTCTCTTGCCTTAAATTCACCTGAGACTTATTCCAACATGTCAGGTAACTGGACATAGAGGTCCTTTTATTTTCAGGAGGAAATCAAATCCTTTCCTTTCAACTATTTTTATGTCTAATCAAAAGACAGAAACTGTTCACAAAGTCCTTTTGTCTCTTTTCTTTGCCCGAGACCTCAATCAAACATGTGAGCTAACTTTGACATATTTAATCTTTCTTCTCGGAGTCTGATCAGCTCCTGAATTTTCTTTTCAAAAATGCCCCACGAGGAAGATTTTAGCACACAAAGAGAGGCTCGTCCAATCAGTGAACAGAACGAGATCACATGACGTAGAAAAGGAGGAGAAAGAACGAAACATAGAGATGGGGAAGGAAGAAGAAAAAAAGAGAAAAAAGGGACAAAATAAAATAGTAGAAATAATTTTCCACAAATTCAACCTTGCTCAAGGGTGACCTTGTTATACACTCAAATACATGCACTCTTACTCAGCTCACATCATAGTGTATGTTTCTTATGACTGTAATGGACTTACAAGTACCGACTGATCCGTGCAATCATAATGAAAATTAGGGCAAGAAGAAATGTCTTTGTCAGAAATCAAATGAAACAATTCGTGAAGAAAGAAAGAAAACAAAAAAAAAAAAAAAAGAAAAAGAAAACGAACAAAACCCATGAATGAACGCAGTAAAAAAAAAAATGTCTGTTTATTTATTATCTTTGGAAGATTGGTCCTACTCAAAAAGTCCAAACCTGGTTCCTAATCTCAAAAATTCAGAAACATAATACGAAGAATTTAAATTTATTCTTGTTAACAACCTTATTCCAAAAATCTTCATTAAAAAAATATCTACAAAATATATATATGTGTGTGTGTGTGTGTGTGTGTGTGTGTGTGTGTGTGTGTGTGTGTGACTACTTCATTTAATTACATAAATTAATATACAAAAATATAATTTTATGCATAAATTTTTAGTATTTATGTCAACCGTGCTCAATACATAGGTAGAGCTAGGTAGTAAATTATAAAAATATATATGGCAATTAAGCTACACAGAATATTCCACGTTTCATTCTCATGAGAATTCGCTAGGCATAAGCATATTCTGTGTAGCTTAATATTTTGTGTAGCTGACAAATTCTCACGAGAATGAAACTGTGTAGCTTAATTGCCATATATATTTTTATAACTTATATACACATGCTCCAATAAAAGTGTATGCACTCTTTAAATGATCATAAAACCAACATTTATTATGAGAACAAAAAGTTTCATACTTCAAAATATTGTGAACAAATATAGAAACCATCTAATTATCGAAAGTGTTCAAATTATTGGCCATTGTAGTCCATGAGCAGCTGACAACGTTCACTGATTGAATCGAAAACGTTCCTAATCGGTTCAATTAGCATGTTGACACATCTTCTTTCAATGGTTGCTTTCAACTCATTCATTGTAGCTCGTTTTGTGGTGTGAACCTTGTGTTTAACATGCCCCCATCCACTCACCCAATCACATTGACACACCCGTTCTCGCTAGATCACTGGTTAAGCAACATTGAGCCTGGCCAGTACCAGATGGGTGACCATTTGGGAAGGCTAGGCGCTGTATGTACCTTCTGGGAAGGTTGGGCATCAGGCCAGCACCCTCACTCCGTAAAAAGAACTCAGTCGCTACAAAAGCATCTACAAAGTTGTAGATGGCCCAAGGCCATTAGGGGCTCAAGGCTATGGATGGATCCACCCACTCCCAAAAAAGAGAAAAATCAAGGGGGAGGGGATCAAATATAGTGAGCGTGGACAGTACTCGATACTTCCTCTTTCTCCTAACTATCTGTTTCGCAGGTGACTATCAAGATATGCTCTTACGTCTTGATGATAGTGGGGAAGTGCTCCGCCCTGCTGGAAGTGCCATTCTTTATTCCTAAACATCTCTTGGGAACGTGGCATAGCATATTCATTAGCAATTTGATAATTTAAAGAGTGTATACATTTTGGGGGGACACTCTGTGTATATATATATATATATATATATATATATATATATATATATATATATATATGTGTGTGTGTGTGTGTGGGATCCATGTGTTGTATCAGGTCGTCTCTCCATCTCGTTCTTTTTCTTCCCTTTGGCCTCTTATGTTCACGAGGTGTCCATTCCGTTGTCCTGATGGACTATCTGTTGTCATGTTGTCTGGCTATGTGTCCTGCCCATCTGTGTTTGGATGCTTTGATGGCAGTATTATGTCAATAACTTTTGTTTGTTGGCGGATCCAGGTGTTTGTCTTTCTATCTTGTAGAGTGATGCCTAACATTAGCCTCTCCATCTTCCTTTGTGCTGCTGCCAAGATTTCACTTTGGCAAGTTGTCAGGGCCCATGTTTCACTACCGTAGATCATCACAGGTAGTACATATTCATTTAGATCCAGGTATCAACCCCTAAATAAATAAATAAATAAATAAATAATAATAATATACAGAAACTGTATAACTGTAAGTTACCACCTCCTGTGCCCCCATCTTTCGTCTTGATTTTTTTTTTTTTTTGTGTCAATAAACTTTTGCCAAACCAAATAAGTGAGGGGGGGGGGGCTGCAGAAAGATGGAAAGACCAAGTGAAGAAAGCACCTCTACTAGATGAGTGCGAAGCATATTGGGATCTTGGGGAGGCTTATTGTCACCCAAATTCCAGTGAAGACCAATCACTACCAATGAGAAATCGATAGTGCAAAATAATTTGCAAAGGTTATTCAAAGAGGTGGTGAGTACTAGAAAAAATAAGTAGACTTGTTGTCACTGAGAGTCCAAGGAACACTAAAGGTTATATTCAAAGAGAATTCATTGACGATGGCCTGTGTGAAAACTTTTAGTGTGTAATAATAATAAGAAGAAGAAGAAGAAGAAGAAGACGAAGAAGAAGAAGAAGAAGAAGAAGAAGAAGAAGAAGAAGAAGAAGTCATTCATCTCTCCTTTGTATAATAGATTAGCAGGGCTACCCAATATATCACTAAGTAGAAGTTATATAATGTGTAGCAGCTTTATATTAAAATCTCTCTCTCTCTCTCTCTCTCTCTCTCTCTCTCTCTCTCTCTCTCTCTCTCTCCAGCCGTCTCTTTATCTTTCTCTCTTCCTTTCTTTATCCTCTGTCTAACCCATTTTAATCTGCTGAACAAAAAAAAAATAATGTGATGATATGCTGAAGTAGTGGAGCAATCCCTTTAAATGTAATACTGTAATAACGCCGACTAGAATAAAACACAATGACATTCTTGATTACGGGTAATTTCATTGATCCTCATCGCTTTCACAAAATTATGAAGAGAAATTATATTGATACTAAAAAAAAGTTGACAATTAGAAATTATGTTCTTAATAAAAATAGATTGATAATAAAAATAGGATGATAATAAAAATAGGTTGATGATAAAAATAGGTTGATGATAAAAATAGGCTGATGATGAAATCAGAGCAGATAAAAAATGTCATATCGTAATTTACATTTATTGATCCCGGACAACTCCAAGTAGAACAAAAGATTCCATTACCCTCACTCACCAAATCTGACACAGTTATGTTACTAAAGATAGTCTCATTGCTCCCTGAAAACGCCAATTAGAACAAACATTTCTGTTACCTCCCTCTGCTCAGCCTTGCTTACCAAATATAATAAGGTAATGTTAGTAAGAAGCAGTGTTTCTCAACCTTTGATGACTCCTGGCCCTCTGACTGAGTATCAACACTCGTGCCCCCCCCCATTGGCACTTTAACAAAAAAATGCAAATTTTGTTTATGTTGTTTATTTAACTATTATAAAATTATAAATCAAAGTGAAAATTTGCTTGAAGTTGACACACTTGCTGTTGCTTCTTACGTCTGGCTCCATCTTGGACACAGCAAGGTGAATATTGTTCCTAACATCAAGATGGTTTCTGGACCTCATTTTAATGGCCGCCAGGTCAGAAAATCGACATTCGCAAATGTATATTGTAGCAAATTATGGATGCCTTCTTGCTGGGTAGGGTATATGCATCCTAAGCAGACAACAGAAAGCTGGAGAGCTGTTTATTTGTTACTGAAGATCAGCTTCATTGCTTTTAAATCCTTGAACTCTGTCAGTTCTTCTGCTTCATCTTCTGTGGGCTCAATTTCAATGTTCAATGGATTGCTGTGCATTTTGAATTACATTTTAACAACGTCCTCTTTTGACTCCCCGATCAAAGGCCTGTGGCCCCCTTAGTATTACTATATTATTATTTTCATTATTCTCAGACAAATAAATGTAAAAATGTGGCGCTTCTACACTATTAGAACGAAATTTTGTAGATGATAAATGGAGTTTTCAAATAAAAACCAATGGTTTCTACTGATTTTTTTTGTCAATTCTAATAAATTGCAATGTTAGCTTCCAAATTGTGCAGTTGAAATTACCTGAATATTACTGAATTATTAAAAAAACAACTTTAATCGTGTTAGCAGGTGAAAAATTGTGCCCATCTTGTTTTAATAAAATAAATCGAAATGGAAAATTATCTCCCTTTTGAACTCTCCTGTGTCTTATATAAGCAAATATGATCGTTTTCTTGAAATTCTATTTTTTATTTTCTTTAATAAATAATTTTCTACCTTATCGATTTTCATAATTTTTTGATATAAACGCCTTAAAAATACGAGGAATATGTAGATACCATTGTTTTCATGTGAAATTCAGTTTTACGATTTCCGAAATTTTGTTCTAATAGTGTAGAAACGCCAAAAATCCCTATCTCTCTCTGTATATATTTTTCCCAACTCTCTCTCTCTCTCTCTCTCTCTCTCTCTCTCTCTCTCTCGCTCGCTTTTTACATTTATTTTATGCAGAAGAAAAACAAAAACATTACATGGCGATGCCGATGCAAAACAAACACACATTTATTTCCTCTCTCTCTCTCTCTCTCGTTCGTTCATTTTGTACATTTGTTCCAGTAATTATATTTTTTTAAACATAGTTACGTTTTTTTTAATGTAATTTATCTGAATATACTTTATTTAAATCTATTTAATCTATGCAAACTATTTTTATAATTACCTATATTTTATGTTTTTTTATGTTCTATATTTTTTCAAACTGTTTAGATATTTACTTACAGAAATTTATTTTAAGGAACATGAACAAAAACCAATGAAAGTGTCATACTTTTTACAGTTTTATCAGTTACAAAAAAATGAATGTGCAGCAGAACATAGTTTGACAGTTTTAAATTATGAATATTTCACATACGTTAAGATAACATTACATTAATACAACATAATCAGTACGAATCCAGTAGCTGATATTGCCAAAACTTTAATTTTTAGATCGGTGATGATTAATAGATTCCGGGCTGATTCTTGAGATTGCGCACATGTTTACTTTTTTTTTGGGGGGGGGGGTAAATTTGTACATTATGTCCACCTCCACAATTTTCTTTGGAATGACGAATTTTATAAGTTTTCGGCTATGCTGATTAAGAAAATCCCATTCAAATTTTGCATACTTTTTAAGTACTTTGAGAGATATAAAGACCTGTATTAGGCACTGTAATTCACTGGCTGACATTTTTATATGTATGAGCAATATACAATTCTAATTCTCCCTTACCGACACTGCCACTCCTCATATTTATTCTTTTCTTTAGCATTTGTGGATGGGTATGCTGACAACAATTATCACAGTTAAATTTGGGGGATTATACTCCCGTCCCCCAGCAGAAAAGAGGTTACTCCGAAAGCCGTTCTTTACATAGGGGGGGGATGTTGGGGATGTCTATTCTGAAAGCTGCTCTTAACATGGAGAGTTTGGGATGTCTATTTCCAAACGCTGTTCTTAACATGACAATATTTAATGAAGTGAAGTTAAAAAGTCGTAATTGTTTTGTTTTACACATTAAAAAAAGACGACATACAACTGGAATTTAATTTGATAAAAATTGGTGGAAGAGTTAAAAAGAAGAGAAAGACTTGAATGACAAACAGAAACAGCTAGGTCTGCTACCACTGATTTCAATCACTCTAAACAGTTCATATACAGTGAGAATCCCTAACTTCTAAAACTTCTGTTTTTACTCTCCATTATTATTCTAATGGACCATTTTTTTGTAATTTTATTAATTCATACTGATTTATGCCTTTTTTAGAATCAAACAGTATCAGCATGTTATCGCTCCAAACCATCACTAATCGCCAGTGAAACCCAGATTATTTTACTTCAGCCATGGCCGTCAGTGTTCGCAATTGTTCAGGGAGGTAGTGGCCACCAGCAACAACCGTAGTTTATTTTTTTGTGAAGGGTGGGGGGGGCACAGGCTTCCACCGGGCAATGCCAGTTAACTGGCCCTGCTAGTTATTATATATTTTGTTAGACACTTAATTTATAAGAAGAAGAAAAATTAAATATTCGATAAAATAGATAATTGACGGAAATAATTACACTTAAAAGAAGAAGAAGAAAAAAAAAACTTGTTACATGGCCTTTTAGTTGTTAATTAAAAATATTTAAGTAATTTCCGGAAGAGGGAAATTAACATTTTATTATCGAAAAAGAATGAGAAAAAAAAAAAAATGGAAGCAAAAAATGCCGAATGTTCAATTTGACAAATGTCTATGTTGTTGGCTTATTTTTTTAGTAACAGGATACGCGTTCTATGAAAACTTGTGAATAGTCGCATTTATTAGTATAGACAACAAAACGAAAAACATATCCACCAAACAAATATACAACAAACTAGTAGTGAGACCCGACGTTGTCCGGGATTGAATCAGAATCAACATATCTTACACTCTCTCACACTTTTATTGTCATCAAAATCATTATATTAAAAAATATATATTCCATATAACTACTTATATATAAAAGGCGTTTTGTCTATATGTGTGCCTGTATAAAGCAGGCCAGCGGAGCAGTGTTTTACTGGCGGGTTGTTAGAGAAAAGAAGCTTTGTTCATGGAATCTGTGTTTAGATTTAAGCACAGATAGAGAGTGAAGGAAATCATATATAGTGTTTTTTTTTGTTTTTTTTTTTACACAGTGATCACCACTTATCAAGGCCCGGAAGCCACTCAGGGATAAGGGTTATTGCAAGTACATTACGTTAGTGTGGAGATTTGATGGAGTGTTTACTTAATGGGGAGGTTCATTAGGAATTTGTTAACATTAGACTTGAAGACATCCAAGTTGTAGTCCGGAGGGAAGCAGGCAGACGGAACAGAGTTCCACAGGCGTGCAGTTCTAAGAAAGAAGCTTTGTTCATGGAATCCGCGTTTTGATTTAGGCACAGATATAGAGTGGGGGAAATTTTTCACAGTGGATTCAGCTAGACGGGTGTTTTTCGTGAAAGATTGACGAGGGGGGACCAGGGATTGGAGTTCAGACGAGCACCTGCCATGAAAATAACGATAAAACAAGGATAGGCTCGCAACGTCTCTTCTGTGGGAGAGGGGTTGCAGGGTAGAGAAAAGGGCATCCCCCACTAAGCCACGAAGTCTATTTTGTACTCTGTCAAGGCATGATAGGCTGTTTTTGGCAGCTCCTGCCCAGATATGGCAACAGTATTCTATCCTTGGACGTACTTGGCTTTTATATAGATAGAGAATTGCATCAGTAGTGAGATATCTTCTGGAGCGGTAGAAGGATCCCACCATCTTTCCAGCGACCTTGGCAACAGACTTGATGTACGTGTTCCATTTCAGATCAGGAGTAAAGGTCAAAACCAGAAGTTTGTCAAAACACGGGGCCTCTCCCAGACGAGAGCCATCCATCACAATTGATGCCAGCTGGGGATCAGAGCGTTGATGATGTAAGGATAGGAGTTTGGTTTTGGATGCATTAAAGGTAACTAGCCACATCTTCCCCCACTGAACCACGCGCTCGAGATCAGAGGAGAGAGAATCAGAGAGAACTTTGTTATTTACAGCCTTTGATGTGTTGCCGTAGATGGTCGTGTCATCAGCATAGATGTCAACGAATGATTTAAGTATGTGTTTAGGGAGGTCATTGATGTAAATCAGGAAGAGAGTTGGGCCCAGGATTGACCCCTGAGGGACCCCAGCATTTATATTGCAGGCCTCCGATTTTTGTCCATCTACTACTACTCTTATGAGCCTATCAGAGAGAAATGATTTAATGATTGAGAAAACATTTCCAGTTATACTGTAGCTGGAAATCTTGTGAAGTAGACCCTTATGCCATACCTTGTCGAAGGCCTTTGATATGTCAAGAGCAATTGCCCTAGAAAGGAAGCCTTTTTCAAGAGATTCACTAATCCTGTGGGATATAACCGTCAGCACATCTGCGGTAGATTGATGGCCTTCGTCGCATAGGGTAGAATTAGCTGCAAAGTTCTTTGCAAATAGTTTGGCCTTGTCTGACGCTGACGAGATGCCCCCTGGTCCATTGATAATGGTTGGGATAGAACGCACACTTCTGTTCAGGATCCTATTTGTTATTTGCCAAAACTGGTGGGAACCAAGCCGCTGATCAGCTACCTTGGATTTAACAGACTGGGCATATAGCTCTCTTGCATTTTTTATTACTCTTTTACAGTGGTTGCTGGCAGTCCTGAAAGCAGCTTTAGTCTCAGTGCATCTATTACGTTCGTAGCTATGGAAAAAGTGATTTCTGTGCGCGATAGCAGCAGCACATTCTGGGGAGAACCATGGCTGGCTGTTAGGTTTTTGTTGGAAATTTAGATGGTATGAATTGGTCTATGCCTACAATTAACCATTCGGTCAGATCTGATACTATAGAGGACACTTCCTTTTTAAACATGGAGTGCAGAGGTAAATCAGATATGAATGTACGGAAGCTATCCCAGTCAACCATAGAGTATCGGTATACAGTACGGTGGAGGGGTACGTCTGAGGGCTTCTTACATTTCGTTTTTATCTTAACTGATACGACGGAGTGGTCGGAGGATCCTAGAGGAGAATGAACGGTACATGAACATAGCTCAGGGGAAGTTGAGAGAAAAAGGTCTAAGAGGCTTGCATATTGATTGGGTGTATCGGGCATACGGGTGGGTTTGCGAACTATCTGAGTGAGGTCATAAGCAATGGCAAAATCATGACAAAACCTCCCCTCATCATCTGTCTTATTTGAATGGGTCAGCCATTCCACGTTATGGATGTTGAAGTCACCACAGATGTGGATGTTAGCCGAGGGATGTGAAGACAGTATGTGGTCTATTTTCTCAGATATGCTCTTAAAGATAGTAACTCCACTGTTGTGGGGCCTATAGAGGGCAAATATAAATGCAGTGGTGTTAGCAAGTGCAACCCTGAAGCACATATAGGGTAAATTAGGATCTTCTCTAGAGATATCCCTGCCACATGGGAAGCCATCCTTAATGTAGGCACATATTCCATGCCCATGGCGATCTTGGGTGTCAGATTTAGCTGTTAAATTGGAGTGTCCATTAATTATGAACTCATCTAGGGAAGTGGTCGGCCCTATTCCAGTTTCACTTAGAAATAATATATCCGGTTTCGTCTCCTGTAATTGGGTTTCAACCTCTGGAAGGTTGGAACGTAGACCCCTGATATTGGAGAAGGAGACCTGGTAGTATGGGTCTACGCTGGAAGATGGGGTTCTAGGTTTAATCGAGTTTTTATTCTGGAGATATTTCATGTTGAGGTTTTGGGATTTGTGGAATAGGTCGGCATACTTGGTTAGAGCAGTACAGAGAGGGAAAGTAAGAGAGAAAAAGACAGGAAATTTTTTTATTTGTAGCACACGAAAAGGCATCGAGAGGCCCCACCAGAGACTACTGCATGGTCCAGATCCACTCACCAAATGGCAATACAGCAGTCCCAGTACTTTGCGCCTGCTGATAGGACAGCCTCCTTAGTGGGTAATCCAAGGTTCGGGTCCCTGACTATCAGGCGGATAACGTCAGCCCAGACAAAACGTTTACCTCCAGCACCCTTACTAGTGACATGGCCACAAGGACAGACAGAGACAGAAAAATTTCCGACATCTCAGACTACTGGTCACCAAGTAGTACCGACCTTTAAGCAGCTTTTTCTTCACCCTTTGTCAGAAAAATCACTCATTGAATGAGGACTGAATGACAAAATAGGAGAAGCGAGAGTTACTGGAGCTGCCGATAACACATCCACTGTATTATCTACTCTCCATTAAAAAAAAAAAAGGGGGGGAAGGGGAATGGGTACAAGTGACTTATTTATATCTAAGTAGTAAGTCCGGTGCGAAGTTAATAATTCATGACACTTTTGGTGATAATCTCCCCTCCCATATTAATGGGTGGAAGTTTGTCGTTATCTATCTAGTTTGAATCATTAAAGTTTCATCTTATAATTAATTAAAATCCAATAATTAACTATTATCAATTTGTAAAGTCTGCTTAATATTAATTTACATTAGAGTTTAAATAATTATTCAAGGTTTTAATTTAGGAGGTTCGTTTTCATGATTGACTGTTTCTTTGCACTGTATTATATTTCGAATGTACTTGAACATAAGGCTAACTATATAAGATAGTATGATTCGCCAGCAAGAAAAAAGTATTTCCAATACAGGCAAGCTTGCAGTAATAGTATATATTAAGTATACTACTTAAATAAAGTCCTACGTTTATCTACTCTAGAGAATAATTTCCGGCATTTTTTTTTTTTTTATCGTTAGTTGCCGGCATTTTGTTTGTTTGTTTTCATCGTTCAGCTTTGTAGCAGGAGGGGGGACGGATAAGACGGAATACAGACAAAAAGACAGGAGAAATACAGACAAAATACATAAAACACGAAAAGTAAATTTAAAAACAATGTAACAAAACATTTAGGATTAGTTTAGAAAAAAAAATAAAAATAAAAAATAAAAATACTTAACATTTTTGCACTAGAGATTCCGCCCGCGGTGTTTTTATCAACTGTTAGCTAGCATATGGTTTACTAGAGTGACAGAAGATTTCTATTTCCGGATAACTTGGTCGAGTGCCTATCTATAGAATAAAAGTCATAACGTTCCTATGTGTAAAGAATATCTAATTTACATTTTTTTTTGTTAAAGAAAAAAAAACATAATTTCAGTGCCCTTTATTGGGGAGCAGGATTTCCACGATAAACTGATTGCGTATCTATCCTTGTGGAAGACAGGTAAACAAATCCAACCTCGGATCAAAATGTAGCATCTGTTTAGTCACACGAAGGAAGTTTTCACAGCATTAAGTACTTTTCAGAGCTACAAAAGATGTTTTTCAGATCCTAATTTTAAAAGGGGAAGAGTCTGTAGACCATCGCCTGAGATGCCTCATCACAGAGGAAATGTCAACTGTACTAACCAGGCTATTTTCACAACCAGACAATAGTGTCTTTACTGGGAAGCATGATTTCCATCATGAACTGATGTGTTTATTCTTGCTGCTGTGGGTCGCAGGTAAACCAATCCAGTTCAAGATCAAAGTGTTGAATCAATTTAGTTGCAGTAAGCCATTCTTCTTTACATTAACTATTCTTTTTAGAGCCGACAAAAAGATTTGTTCTTTAGTTCCTCATTTTGAAAAGAGATGGGTCTACAGGTGATCGCCTGAGGTGCTCTCATCAATCATACTGAGCAGGGGTTCACATATAAACTGGCATTGTATCTCAATGTCGCTGTCAGAGGCAGAAAAACAAATTCTCCATATAATCTCAGTTAAGAAATGCTGATAGGACAGACCAGGCTAAAGCTGTGAGAAGTGGGATCGCCACTACAAACTGATATTGTGTATAATTTGCTTGGTCTTTGGAGACTATCCTTTACAAGATTATCTTTTTCTCAAGGCACTTTCTTCAGTGAACAAATACTAAGATTCCTAACCAAACTATTATTGCAGCTGGCCCAAAGTTCTCCATTTTGAAAAGTTGGGTTCACACTATAAATTGTCCTTGTACTTATCTAATCATGCCATTTTGAGAGTCAGATAAAATATTCAACGTGGGGTCAAAGTACAGTATCTGTTTAATCCCAGGAGGTTATCTTCCTCAGCATTACCTCATTCTTTTAAAGGTTAGCAGAGAGTTCATTGCCTTTCCTAGTTTTGAAGAAGGATTGGTTTATCACCCGAATCGGTGAGGGAATGCTGATGCTATTGACAACGTTGTTTGTGCAGCCATGCAGCAGTGTCCTTTTTGGAGAGTTCAATTCTCCACTATAAAATGACCTTGTTCTTAAGCGTGGCACTCTGGGAGATTGGTTAACAAATCTGGTTTTCAGGCTAAGATTGAAGTATAATATCTGTTCAGTCTGATGTACCTATTCTCCCATGTATTACCTCTTCCTTTTAGAGATTACAAGGAGTTGGTTTAGTTTTCACCCTTAAAAGTTGGGTTTATTACCCTTTGCCCAAGGCACTTTTCACTTGTAATAGAATTGACTAGAATATTTTTTACAGCTAGACTAGCTGAATCATACAATCACATAATTGGTATTCAATGCCTCCGCTCAGTCTCTAAAGATAAAGGATACCCCCTGTTGGGGCAGCTGCACATGTAATTGTGAGGCAAGGGTTGCACAATCCTAACCATACCTCTCTGAATTGGCACTGTTGAAGTCCAGGACGACTGGAAACAATGCAAAGCGGAGAGTCACATAATAAACCAACTTTTATACACCAATTTCAAGCAGGTATGTGCAAGATTACACGCATTTTTTTGTTCATATTTAGAACAGCACCTTTTGAGGAGCTAAACGTTCCCCCTCAAATTAAAAACCCAACCATGTTTACCATCAGGAGGAATATCATTACAAGCTGTACAATCTCATTCTCACCATTAATACGGTGGACAAATTGACAGGTTGAATGCAAAGGAGCTATGATGAAGATGGTTGCTCGCCAGCCTCATCACAAAATTTACAACACTACACAGCTTATACCATGGGCAAGAAGTCATTTCAATGGAATTATAGTCAAGGTTTTTATTTTATTTTTATTTTTTTTACAAGAGAGTCATCACTTATCAAGGCCTGTAAGCCACTTGAGGATAAGGGTTAATGAATGTAAGGTGGTAGTGTAGTAATTGTTAATGGTATAGATTGGGTAGAATTTGGATTATTTAAGGGTACGCCTCAACAAGAACAAAG
The DNA here is from genome assembly GCF_053919585.1 of Euprymna scolopes. Taxonomy (NCBI): domain Eukaryota; kingdom Metazoa; phylum Mollusca; class Cephalopoda; order Sepiida; family Sepiolidae; genus Euprymna; species Euprymna scolopes. The sequence goes on along the minus strand of NC_136522.1, from coordinate 19,368,153 downwards.
TTACCATATTGTAATCTGCCAGGAAGCAGGCCAGCGGAAAAGTGTCCCGCAGTTCTAGGAAAGAAGCTTTGTTCATAGAATCTGTGTTTAGATTAGGCACAGATAGAGATTTTTTTTTTTGGCAAGGGGGGGGGGGCATAAATTGAAGCTCAGAAAAGCACTTGCTACAAAAATAACGATAGGTAGCGGATTTGAAGTGTGAATTTATTAGGATTAAATTCGTATAGAATTCATCACTTGTTTATAATTTCTCAATAACAGTTGAGGCCATGGAAAAGGGTATTAACAGCTACCTGTGCAGAAAAGTCTGAGCAATGCTGCATATTAAGACACTCCAAAATTACAGCAACTTCTCTTTAAAAGATTAGTACAGGAATTTGTGATTTTTTTGGACAAGAGACAAATATGAATGCAATTGATGTCCATGTCACATGAAGAAAAAAAAAAAAGTATAAGAAAGAAAAGTGGGGAGTTGTGCAACAAGATGTCTGTTTACATTACACTCACATTTCTGCATGTGCATACAGTCTGGGAAATGAAGGAAATTCCAAAGGCTATTAGTTAAACTGAGGACCTCAACAGTCAAGTGCTGAGATTTTGCCGATTGTAGGGTCAGTCAGGGGGATACCATTGCAACAAGTTTGCCAAAATACATTCCATTAAAGCACTTGTAAAACAAGCACAAGGATGTAACATTACAGTGATGGGACAGATGCTGGAGCTTGGTAGATAGTGCAGGAATTATTAGAAGTTCTTTTTTTGAGTGCTGTCTAAGAGAGCCAGCCCAAATGTGACAATACTTCACAAGATGTGTGAATGGTGGCTTTGCAGTCTCTATAAAGATACTGGCAGGTATAAGAAATTTTCTAGCATAGTAGAGGGGACTCTCTTTGCAGTAGCTTTGGCAATATCTTCTATGTATTTGTTCCAATTCATGCTATCTTCGAATGTTAGGTTGAGGAGTTTGAAAGATTTTCAGGTAGAGTGCTATTAGCTAAAGTTATCAGTGGTTGAAAAAGTTTATAATTGTTAAAAGAAAGGAGCTTTCTCTTAGTAGCATTAAATGTTTCTATTTACTTGCCTCTCCACAAGAGCAGAGTTAGACACAAGGTTAGTTTTTAATGTGGGGAATATTCAGCTCTCCAAAAAGGAGCACTCTAGATAGGAACAAAAATAACTGTCTCAGTCATGAAGGATTTTTCCTTCACAGAGAACAGAAAAGGTGGAAGTGTAGCATCAGAACAGATATTACACTGATCTTGGCCTTTAAGCCAAGACCGTTTATGATCCTATTTCACTACTAATTGGAAGTCATTTTTTTAAGTATTCAGGGAGGTTGTTTATGTATGAGGTGCCTTCAATAAGAAGTTTCCAGACTTTTGTACAGGCATTTAGAATTGTCTTAGTCTTTTGAAAATTCAATATGTTATGAGATGACTAACCAATTTTAGGTTCAAATGAACAGCTACAGCAGAAATTGGAATACACCCTACTAAAGCCTGATTGTCACACTGCTGGTGAATTTAAAAAATTTTGCAACTTGGACGGGAGGACATTTTAGAAGAATGATATGCAATAAAATTCTGTTTTAAACTTGGAAAAAATGCCACAAATGTATGGAATGCTTCAGACTGCTTTTAGACCATCTTGCATGAATCGAGCACCAGTTTTTGAGTGGCATAAAAGATTCAAGAAAGGCAGGGAGTCGGAAGGAAAATGAGGTGTGGGAGAAGTAAGGAAGTCAAAACACCAGAGTTGATTGGTCAAATAAAGAATTTCATGGATAAGAACCATTATGTGTCATATAGAGACAATGTGCACATTTTGATGTCAGTGCGAGAACTGTAATTATTTGTGAAGAATCGAAGATGCAGAAAATTTTCATGAAGTTTGTCCCAAGGGTGCTCAGAGAAGATAAAAACATTGCCATGACAGCAAGGAGACAGTAGAGCTAATCAATTCAGATCCCACAGTTCTTGATGATGTGGTGAACCTGCAATGAAAGCTGGATCTACTGCTATAACCCAGAGAGCGAGACAGAGTTCCCAGTGGAAGCATGCTAGCTCTCCCAGACCCAAGAAGACCAGACAGCGCAAATCCACAGAGAAACTTATGATGATCCCCTTTTTTGACAGTATGGGCATGATCTACATGCACTGGGTTCCCACTAGACAGACACTCAATGAGGAATACTATTTTGAGGTTTTGAGGGAGTTCAGGAAGAAATTCCATCGGAAGAGGCCAGCACCAGTCCACAACTCCATCCTTGTCACAGACTATTTGACCAAGATAGGCATCAAAGCAGTTTCTAACCCTTCTTACAGTCTAGGACCTTGCTCCCTGTGACTTGGTCATTCTCTAAGCTCAAGGAAAACCTTAGAGGCTGTTGCTAGGAGACAATTGAGGAGGCTGTGACAAAGGTCATTGACATACCCACACAAAAGGACTTCCATAAGGCCTTCCTGAAATTGTTGAAACAATAAAACATGCATTAGTTGGAGGAGACTACTTTGAAGGGGGATTAGAGTTTCATGTGTGTATTATCAAGAAATGTGTCCTCCGAAAAAAAGTCTAGAAACTTATTTAAGGCACCTCGTATATCTGGAATAATAAAAAAGTCCAATGATCAATCTCTGTGTCACAACTGCATTAATCTCATAGTTTGATTGTACAAACATCGAAGACAACCTGCATCCTTCTTTTGGCCAAGAAGGATCCGATTACATTAAAAAAATCCAGTAATACTGTTTCATACCAAACCTTGTTAAATGCTTTATATATATATATATATATATATATATATATATATATATATATCAAGCACAACTGGTCAATGTATGATATGTTTGGAAACGAACATTAGGATATCCACAGTAAACAGGCTTGCCTAAATTTATACTGATGGGTGAGAAAGAAGTTTAACATTAACAAGGTGGTGGATTATCACTCGAGCGATTAATGATCCACAAAGATTTTACCGAAAAGTGGGAGGATACCGATGACAATTTTGTGGGTCAGTTCTATCAGAATTCTTGAACACTGGTATCAGACAGGCAATTTTCCATCTGTCAGGGAAGCAAGATTCAGCGAAGCATTTGTTATAGAATTTGGAGAAGACAAGGGCCAGCTTAATGGAATTTATTAATATAGCAGAGATAAAATCTGACCACATGCTCTGGAGATGTCTAAATTTTTTATGATATCCTAAACATGTGAAGATTAGATCATTGTGGCTTCTGTCTGAAGTGAGAAATTTGGAAGAAAGTGGAGTTTAAAGCAAACTGTTGAGCAAGCAGTTCAACCTTCTCCGTCACCATGCAAGTGACATCATTGTGGTTATATAGTATGGGAATTGTTGATTGCGCATAGATTTTCCAGAAACTGTGAGTTCCTAATTTCTGTGATTCAATGCATTCTCTCGTCATCTTGGTATACCTACTCTTGGCAGCACCTAATATGCTCTTACAATTTCTTGATGCCATGTCTTAAATTGACAGAATACTTGCTGTCTATGCACAACAACAGCTGTATAATATAATATCATCATCATCATTAGTCAGGTTCTCCTTTGTCCACCATATGGTTGTAGCTAGTCGAGTGTTTCTCCTTTGTCCACCATATGGTTGTAGCTAGTCGAGTGTTTCTCCTTTGTCCACCATATGGTTGTAGCTAGTCGAGTGTTTCTCCTTTGTCCACCATATGGTTGTAGCTAGTCGAGTGTTTCTCCTTTGTCCACCATATGGTTGTAGCTAGTCGAGTGTTTCTCCTTTGTCCACCATATGGTTGTAGCTAGTCGAGTGTTTCTCCTTTGTCCACCATATGGTTGTAGCTAGTCGAGTGTTTCTCCTTTGTCCACCATATGGTTGTAGCTAGTCGAGTGTTTTTTGTGAAAGTTTAGCAAGGGGGAACGATAGACTGGAGTCCTTTGTAGCTAGTCGAGTGTTTATCCTTTGTCCACCATATGGTTGTAGCTAGTCGAGTGTTTTTTGTGAAAGTTTGGCAAGGGGGAACGATAGACTGGAGTTCAGTTGAGCACATGCCATGAAAATAATGATAGCGCAGAGACAGGCTCACAACGTCTCTTCTGTGAGAAAGAGGTTGCAAAGAAGAGAAAAGGTTGGATACGTAGTGCCTGAGCAGCTCCTGCCCAGATGTGACAACAGTACTCCATTTTAGAGCATACCTAGCTCTTATACAAATAGCGGATTGCATTGGCATTTCTTGGAATTTGCTTTTCTCTTTACTCCCCAGCAAGGAAGTTTTCACTGAAACGTGTGAACTCAAAATATTTTCCAACAAATGAAAATCGTTTCAACCTCCAGGAAGTAACACATATATGTGAAACTTGAAAATTCCTAAAGGACCTGGTCACCAAAATCAGCTTTTTTTTTTTTTCCAGATTTCACCAACCACACATTGAACATCTGTTCGACATCTTCCTCTGGTTTTTGTTCGGAGGAGGCAACTAGGACTCAATGACTCACATTCTAGCTTCTCCATCTGGTGCACACATCTATACATTTGTTAATAAAACAAATGTAATATTATAGAGGTGGGTATATATTATTTATACGTGTGTCTTCTTGTGATAAGATTGTATGAGAGTGTATATATGTTTGTATATACATGTCACAGTCATTTATGGGACATGTGCATATATGTGTGTTCGTCTATGACCGTCTAGCGTTGTAATCGTCTAATCTAGAGTTTGTTTATTCACAGTTCATGACGGCACAAGAATATGCATAAATACCTTTACAACAAAAAGGATGATAGTACTTTGGGTTTTATTTTTGGCAACTTTTTATTCCAGAATGTTTTTCTCTCCTTTTGCAAAGTTACAACGTTGATTTTGACTATCGACATTTCTGACTCTCCCCCCCCCATTGGAACCATTACGATCTGAAGACCGTCTCTGTCCTTCTTTCAACTTCGATTGACTCAACTAATTTCCACTTATCTCAAAAAGACTATCTCCCCTTCTAAATGACGTCATTAGAATACATTACTAAGATAATCACCTGATGTTTTTACATGTCGTTATTTCTAAGTTGTCAACTAAATTGTTATGATAACATTAAGTTACATTCTTAAATTAATGTAAATAAATATTTATTCTAAATATTTTGATTATTATAAAACATATTTTAGCTGACAAAACTTTTTGATTTGAATAAATCATAATAATCGTCGACTAGCACACCTTATGGTGTTGCCCAGTCTATATGCAACACAAAGTAAATCAACACGCACACATACACAATGGCACTCTCAGATGTATATTACTTATACACGCATAATCACACTAAGAATATTTTGAATTAAACATTTCTAAACCTTGTGACTATTTATTGTAATTCCTTTACCAAACATGTGTTTGCACTATTAACATTTGCTGTAAGAGAGTGCAGACACAAATGCTGAGCAGTGTGTGAAGTGAGATCATGACAAAAAAGAAAAAGATTATAAAAAAAGGAAAACCAAGAACATTACATGGTGATGCTAACGCAAAACAAACAAATATTTATTTCCTCTTTCTCTCTCTCTCTCTCTCACTCTCTCTCTCTCACTCGCTTGCTTTGTACATTTGTTCCAGTAATTATATTTTTTAAAACATAGTTACGTTTTTAATGTAATTTATTTGAATATACTTTATTTAAATCTGTGCAATCTATTTTTATAATTACCTATATTTTATGTGTTTTTTTTAATGTTTTTTTTTATATTATATATTTTTTCAAACTGTTTAAATATTTATTTACAGAAATTTATTTTAAGGAACATGAACAAAAAACCGATGAAAGTGTCATACTTTTTACAGTTTTATCAGTTACAAACATTTGCTGTAACAGTGTGCAGACACAAATGCGGAACAGCGTGTGACATGAGGTCACGGCAAAAAAGAAAAAGATTATAAAAAGAGGAACGTGTGCACAGACCGAGGATCATGATCACGGTTACGTTTTATTCGGGAAAATACCCGGAAATAAATCTTGTTTCAACAGAAAAAAGTGAGTTGACTTATTCCTTGCCTTGATCTCCTTTGCGACGGAGTCTACAACGTGTTGGGTTTACATGTTAACATTTGTATAAACATGTATTACGTTGGATTGCTAATTGAAAATAACTTTTATATCCTTATACAGAGATGAGAGACAATGAAATGGGGTTGCGTGCTCATATCACGTCAGGGTCACCAAATATAGAAATGAGTGACAATGCAATGGAGTTTCATTCTATATTAATAAACAACTTTATTTGTTATCTTCGTTAGTAGCATTTTGAGAATAGAGAAACGGGTTACAAGGTGGAAGTGTTTTTGTGTAAAGATCGATTTAATATATTGCTGGCTTGTTTTTTGTTTTTGTTTTTTTTTATGTAGGCATCACCACTTATCAAGGCCAAGAGGCCACTCAAGGATAAGGGTTAAAGGGTGTACAGTAAAAATTGGACAATATAGTAACCGTTAGTAATGGAGATTCGGTAAATTTATTAACTTATATGGAATGGCTCATCAAAAACTTGTTTACGTTAGACTTGAAGACAAATATATTGTAGTCAGCTGGAAAGCAGAAAAACGGAAGACAATTCCATAGGCGTGCAGTTCTAAGAAAGAAGCTTTACCCATGGAATCTACGTTTAGATTTAGGCACAGATAATGAGCGGGGGAAACTAGTGATAGTATTTTCTGCTAGACGGGTGTTTCTTGTGAAAGTTTGGCGAGGGGGGACCATAGATTGGAGCTCAGCCGAGCATCTGCCATGAAAATAACGATAAAGCAGAGACAAACTCGCAACATCTCTTCTGTGAGAAAGAGGTTGCAGGGAAGAGAAAAGGACATCCCCCACAAGGCTACGAAGTCTATTTTGAACTCTATCAAGGCAGGATGTCTTTTCTAGCATCTCCTGCCCAGATGTGGCAACAGTACTCCATCCTTGGACATACCTGGATCTTATATAGATAGAGAATTGCATCAGCAGTGAGATATCTACTGGATCGATAGAAGGATCCCAGTATTTTTCCAGCGGCCTTGGCAACGGATTTAATGTATGAGTTCCATTTAAGATCAGGAGTAAAAGTCAAGCCCAGAAGCTTGTCAAAACATGAGACCTCCCCAAGATGAGAGCCATTCAATTGATGCCAGATGGGGATCAGAGCGTTGATGATGTAAAGATAAAAGCTTGGCTTTAGATGCATTAAAAGTAACAAGCCACCTCTTTCCTCATTGTACCACTTTCTCAAGATAGGAGGAAAGAGAATCAGAGAGAACTTGGTCGTTTACGGTCTTAGATGTGCTACCATAGATAGTAGTGTCATCAGCATAGATGCCTACGAATGATGTAAGGATGTGATTTGGAAGATCATTAATATAGATCAGGAAGAGAGTTGGGCCCAGGATGGACCCCTGAGGGACTCCAGCATTAATACTGTGAGCTTCTGATTTCTGCCCATCAACCACTACTCTTATGAACCTATCAGAGAGAAATTATTTAATAATTGAGAAGACATTTCCGGCTATACCATAGCTAGAGATTTTGTGAAGTAAACCATTATGCCATACTCTATCAAAGGCCTTTGATATGTCAAGAGCAATTGCCCTAGAAAGGTAGCCTCCGTCAAGAGATTCGCTAATCCTATGAGATATAACTGTAAGCACATCTGCTGTAGATCTAGCAGAACGAAAACCATATTGCATGTCACTAAGAAGGTTATTTTTGCTAACATGGTTGATTACTTCTCTATTTAACACAGATTCCAGCAACTTACTCATGACACACAGGAGACTTATTGGCTTGTACTGTGAGGGAGATGAGTGATCACCTGAATTCTTAAATACAGGGCATACTAATGAGATTTTCCATGGTGACTGGAAGCAATTCTCCTTAAGACAACGTTTAAACAGTTTTGTAAGGATGGGCGCAAGTTCTGGTTGAATACCATCAGGGCCGGTTGCTTTACTGGAATCACGTACAGATATTTGTATATCACATAGCATGTTTTCTGATACAGGAGGGAATATTGGGGGTTGGCAGCCTTGGTTGCAAAGGTTAGAAGTTCTTGGCAAAGAGTTTGGCTTTGTCTGATGCTGACGAGATTACCTCAGGTCCATTGATGATAGTTGGGATGGAGCACACGCTTCTGTTCAGAATTCTGTTTGCTATTTGCCAAAACTGGTGGGAACCAAGCCGCTGCTCAGCTACTTTGGACTTGATGGACTGAGCATGCAACTCTCTTCCGTTCTTTATTACTTTTTTACAGTGGTTGCTGGCAGTTCTGAAAGTGGCTTTAGTCTCAGTAAATCTATTACATTGGAAGCAATGGAAAAAGTGATTTCTGTGCGCAATGGCATCAGCGCATTCCAGAGAGAACCTCGGCTGGCTGTTAGGTTTTTGCTGGAATTTTTTTGAGGGTATGAAACGATACCTACAATTAATCATTCTGTCAGGTCTGATACTATAGAGGACACATCCTTTTTAAACATGGAGCGCAGAGGTAGATCTGATATAAATGTGCGGAGGCTATCCCAGTCAGCCATAGAGTATCGATGTACTGTACAATGGAGAGGTACATCTGCGGACTTATTACATTTCATTTTTATCTTAACTAATACAACTGAGTGGTCGGAAGATCCAAGTGGAGACAGAACAGAAGCTGAACACAGTTCAGGGCAAGTTGTGAGAAAGAGGTCTAGGAGACTTGCATACTGGCTGTCAGTATCGGGAACACGGGTGAGTTCGTGAACAATCTGAGTGAGGTCATAAGCAATGGAGAAATCATAACAGAACCTCCCCTCATCATCGGTCTTGTTTGAGTTAGCCATTCCACATTGTGAACATTGAAGTCTCCACAGACATTAATATTGGCTGAAGGATAAGCAGGTAGAGCGTGGTCAATTTTCTCAGATATGCTTTTAAAGATAGTAACTCCGCTGTTGTGGGGGTGATAGAGAGAAAATATAAATGCAGTAGTTTGAGCTAGTTCAACCCGGAAGCACATATAGGGTAAGTTAGCATTTTCTCTGGAGATGTCCCTACCACATGGAAAGCCATATTTCCTTGTTGAGGAAAGAACAGCTCAGTCCACACTTGTTTATAGCTAGTAGTCGCTGGGGCAAAGGAAGTCGATTAAGGGGAAAGAAAGGGCAAAGTCTGCAGTGTATTAATGTGTTGTCGTGTGTGTGTGTGTGTGTGTGTGTGTGTGTGTGTGTGTGTGTGTGTGTGTGTGTGTGTGTGTGTGTGTTAGTGTGTGTTCTTTAGCATGACAAAGAATGTTCGTTTGGATACAGCACATGGAAATAAATGTGAGTTTAAGAGAGCCATTGCTAGCTTGTAGTACTCACGTTCAGCCTGGAGCAAAAGCCCCAGGCTAATGTCTGCTGCCCAGCAGGGTCAGGATCAAAGAGGATTGAGAGTTTCAGATTTCACCTTTTATATACTCTGTCACGTGATTGAGAGCTGGCTTGTGATTGGACAAGACAGGAGGAAATAGATTTCAAATCTCGAATCGTGAGAATTAGCTTCTGCCTGCGATTGTAGCAAGTGTCAGCTGCTACACTTATCTCTTGTATAAAATTTGTTGTGTTCATAAGAATGATGTCATTTATTGCTTCTTATAAGAATTAGCAAGAACATTTCGTATAAACATGAAACTATTTATTAACAATAGAAAAATGATGACTTTACAAAAACAAGTATTGTAAATAATGTGAATCTGCTAGGGAAGACAATACTACTCTTTTTTTTTCGAGTTATTTCCCTTTATTCCCGCTTATAACAAAAATGTTTTGTTATAAATTTCGTATTTCTCAATTTTTACAAAACCATGCTTATGTTTTAGTTAGCACTTGCTACCTGCTACTTTCATTTATACGCTTTTGATTATGCATGTGTATCTGTATATATCGTTCATTTTCTTCCTTGCTAAAACAATAACTTTTATACTTCAATTCATATGAAATGGCAGGTAGGCTATGTAACATGACTGTCACGCTTTAACGGTGTCGCTACATATCAAACCTTAGACCCGCACATTGTCTGGTACCATCGCAGGAACAAACAAACAAGGAAGGACATAAAAATACGACTCAGCATTTTTTTTTTGGTGAGTACAAAAAGCATTTCTAGTCATTTCCAATAACGCATTTCACTGTTTTTCAAGATATCACTCACGCGTCAAACACGTCTGTCAAGATGCCCTTTCACGCACATGTCTTTTTTGCCGCCTGCCTTTCCTGCTTTTTTAACCATGCAGCACATTTTCTCTCTCGCAGCATACGAGCACAAACATGTCCAATCGTGTCCTTTGTTTGACTATGTGCTGTCCTTTGTTCTTTTTTTTTTCTTTCTCCTTCCTGTGATGTAAGCGCATGCACACTTGCTTAATTTGCATATGTGCTACTGCTGCTGCTAATATTTTCGCTAGTCAGCTATCATAGGCTGCTGTTGATTTTCTCACACACTCTCATATCGCCATTCCAAGACTGACTTTATTAAAGCCATACCACAAGGATTAACCTAATTAAATTCTATTTTAATCACCTGATTTACTTACATTGAAATGTAAGATCACGTGTTAGTAAAATCAAAAACAGTACTTATTCGAAGAGCGGCGACAGATTGATTTTTTTAAATATGTCGTTTTAAGCAAAAACAATATTACTTTATTGTCTATATTATTTTAATTGGAATTCATTGAGATGAGTATTATTTATTGCTAACTATTATCCTCATTTTTTTTATTAGTTCATGACATTTTGGCGAACTGTTCCTCTGGCCTTCATCAGGTGGTAACCATGACGAATAGGAACTCTGAATCTCCTGCATTCACTGCAATTACTGCCTTCCTGGTACCAGGTGAGAATTGTCTGAAGAAAGTGGTTTCAATCCTATCTAAAGCTGGCCAAAGGCTTACTTGACCAAAACGTAGTGAGACGACAACAACTACTGAAGACAGTAATTGCAATAAATAAAATTAATACTTTATTGTCATGTGGAAAATAGTAATATATCAAACTACTGGCCTTACTGATTGACCGCGATTAAAATATATAAAGTCAACCAACATACCAGATAATTTTGATCGCAAAAAATTTGGTTATAATTAATTATAATTAATTAATTGTGACTTAGTAACCTTTTGTCTCAATGACTAAAGCAAAGTCTGAAAATCAGGTTAGGGTTATTTTCCCTCAGCAACAACTTCTGTAAGCTGGTCGATTTTTTTTCCTTGGGCCCCAAAATCAATGGAGATTAGACCATTCCTGTAGCAACCTGTTCCCTGTTTACTGTGGTGTAATGACGGTTCTGTGCGTTTTTAGGAGGTCAAACCTCACAGGTTCTGCCTCTCTTTGAAAAAAGGTTAGTGTATTGCTAATCCTCTGAGAGAATTTCAATGGAACTGCCCAAGCATCTTTTACAGAATCAGAGTGCTCCTCCTTTGGAGTGCTGACTTTTCAATCCCACTTTGTGTCACATTTCTTCTGATAGGTGAGAAATAAATCCATTTAGTCAGTAAGAGGGTTGGGGACAGTAGGATCAATGCGCCCTGCCTGTCGATTGGCCAGTCTATGGCCGAAGAACTTACAGGGAAGCATTGATCCGCCAGAGAGTATAGTTCATTGGGGGGGGGTTGCTACACTCTCACCCTGACTGCATAGGGTTGGAAGCTCCTTTTGTGGGGTAGTTGTACCCCAGCTAATTATTTATCTTTTAGAACCCTCGATAAAAACGACAACCTCCTTTTAGCATTAAACATTTGCAAGTATTTATTCAACGGGATAATAGTGGTGGAGCTTGAAGTTCTTGAGTCAGGTCCAAGTCGGACTGTTGGTGCTGGGTGAGGAGGAGAGGAAGGTGTGTCTTCGCTCGCGGTTCTGTGCTGACTGTTGGATGTCCCCTGCACTCTTTTTGGGGACAGTAGGATCAATGTGCCCTGCCTGTCGATTGGCCAGTCTATGGCCGAAGAACTTACAGGGAAGCATTGATCCGCCAGAGAGTATAGTTCATTAGGGGGGGTTGTTACACTCCCACCCTGACTGCATAGGCAGTCGTTGAGATCCAAGAGGAGAAGAAGACATCAGCAGCAGCTGCAAATCAAATCTCAAACTGAGAGAATGTGACTCACACCTTGCTGCCTTCTTCATCCACCTGATTCAAGCTCTCTTCTCTATTTCCTGCTCCAACTTTTGCACTTCCAACTCATGTAATTGACTTGCTACAACACTTGATTACCAGAAAAAAAATGTGAAAATTTCTCTTTCAATTAAAAATTTATTCCTGGAATCATTAGATTTTACATTAAAAAAAATTTAATGATAAATATCACATATAAAATTTATGCATTCCATCTGTGCCAAATAAATTAACAAAATTATTTATCTGTTGACACCCGGTTTCCTGTGTTTCTTCGATTACATCCTTGTGGACTGGACCTACCTCCATAGACAGTACTGTTTCATTGTTTACAGATCATCAGTGTGGCTAGACAAGCAAATGCTCGAAGCTGGGATCAAAACTTGGTTGTTGATATGACAATCTATGCCTCTACTCCTGCGTTATTATATAGCACCTACTGAATGCAAGCAAATTCTAGATGTCAACAATGTAAATATCTTTTCATAGCTTCACAGAACTTGAACCAGTTTTATCTAATGAGCTATGCCTGTTTTACCTCATGAGCAATGCCCGTTTTCACTAATGAGCAACGCCCGTTTTCCCTAATGAGCAACGCACGTTTTACCTAATGAGCAATGGCCATTTTACCTAATGAGCAATGCCCGTTTTCCCTAATGAGTAACGTGCGTTTTACCTAATGAGCAACGCCCGTTTTACCTAATGAGCAATGCCCGTTTTACCTAATGAGCAATTCCCGTTTTACCTAATGAACAATGCCCGTTTTACCTAATGAACAACGCCCGTTTTACCTAATGAGCAATTCCCGTTTTACTTAATGAGCAATGCCCATTTTACTTAATGAGCAATGCCCGTTTTACCTAATGAACAATGCCCGTTTTACCTAATGAGCAATTCCCGTTTTCACTAATGAGCAACGCCTGTTTTCCCTAATGAGCAACGCCCGTTTTCCCTAATGAGCAACGCCCGTTTTCCCTAATGAGCAATGCCCGTTTTACCTAATGAACAATGCCCGTTTTACCTAATGAGCGATTCCCGTTTTACCTAATGAACAATGCCCGTTTTACCTAATGAGCGATTCCCGTTTTACCTAATGAACAATGCCCGTTTTACCTAATGAACAACGCCCGTTTTACCTAATGAGCAATTCCCGTTTTCCCTAATGAGCAATTCCCGTTTTACCTAATGAACAATTCCCGTTTTACTTAATGAACAATGCCCGTTTTTCCTAATGAACAACGCCCGTTTTACCTAATGAGCAATTCCCGTTTTACCTAATAAGCAATTCCCGTTTTACCTAATGAGCAATGCCCGTTTTACCTAATGAGCAATGCCCGTTTTACCTAATGAACAATTCCCGTTTTACCTAATGAGCAATTCCCGTTTTACCTAATGAGCAACGCCCGTTTTCCCTAATGAGCAATGCCCGTTTTACCTAATGAACAATGCCCGTTTTACCTAATGAGCGATTCCCGTTTTACCTAATGAACAATGCCCGTTTTACCTAATGAGCGATTCCCGTTTTACCTAATGAACAATGCCCGTTTTACCTAATGAACAACGCCCGTTTTACCTAATGAGCAATTCCCGTTTTCCCTAATGAGCAATTCCCGTTTTACCTAATAAGCAATTCCCGTTTTACCTAATGAGCAATGCCCGTTTTACCTAATGAACAATGCCCGTTTTTCCTAATGAACAACGCCCGTTTTACCTAATGAGCAATTCCCGTTTTACCTAATAAGCAATTCCCGTTTTACCTAATGAGCAATGCCCGTTTTACCTAATGAGCAATTCCCGTTTTACCTAATGAACAATGCCCGTTTTACCTAATGAGCAATTCCCGTTTTACCTAATAAGCAATTCCCGTTTTACCTAATGAGCAATGCCCGTTTTGCCTAATGAACAATGCCCGTTTTTCCTAATGAACAACGCCCGTTTTACCTAATGAGCAATTCCCGTTTTACCTAATGAGCAATGCCCGTTTTACCTAATGAGCAATGCCCGTTTTACCTCATGAGCAATGCCCGTTTTACCTCATGAACAATTCCCGTTTTACCTAATGAGCAATGCCCGTTTTACCTAATGAACAATGCCCGTTTTACCTAATGAGCAATGCCCGTTTTCCCTAATGAGCAACGCCCGTTTTACCTAATAAGCAATGCCCATTTTACCTAATGAGCAATGCCCGTTTTACCTAATGAGCAATGCCCGTTTTACCTCATGAACAATTCCCGTTTTACCTAATGAGCAATGCCCGTTTTACCTAATGAACAATGCCCGTTTTACCTAATGAGCAATGCCCGTTTTCCCCAATGAGCAACGCCCGTTTTACCTAATGAGCAATGCCCATTTTACCTACTGAGCAATGCCCGTTTTACCTAATAAGCAACGCCCGTTTTAACTAATGAGCAACGCCCGTTTCCCCTAATGAGCAACGCCCGTTTTACCTAATGAGCAACGCCCATTTTACCTAATGAGCAATGCCCGTTTAACCTAATGAGCAATGCCCGTTTTACCTAATGAGCAATGCCTGTTTTATCTAATGAGCAATGCCCGTTTTTCCTAAAAAGCTAGGTGACTCGACTCACCTGCAATTTCCTGTTGAGAACTCTACCAATGTAATAAAAATGATATATAATCGCTAATAAAAAATAAATCAATCAACAATAGATCTTACATTTAAAAGCAATAAAAATCGTGCATAAAATTTGAAGAGGTACCTTGGCCTTGTTGTGAAACATCAGGCTATCGATGGAGCTATTATACGTTCGATCTTTTTCAAAAGTTTAACCATGCTGGAGACAGGTGATACCCAAAAACACATTGTCCATGGATAACTTTTATGCACGAAAAAATATTTAATATTTTAATAAATATTCAAATGTTTAATAAGTAAAATTAATAATAATAACAAAAAATTTATCTTCAAAAAAAGGGGGCGATGTAAAAATATAAACAAAGGGCAGGTAACTCCCTCAAAAGGCTCAGGCAAGTGTAACAATTGAATACCAATAAAAATATATATATATATATCATTTTCACAAAATCAAGACAACAAAGGTTGGATTGATAGCAACAAGTAGTGTATTTTCATTGTTTGTTACAAATGTTTCGCGACCATTCGGACAATTTCAAACCTTATATCGTTTGAAAACATTCACAAGAACGGCCTCTCTTCAGACGTTGAGAAAAAACACTTTTTAATGAACAATATGGAATCCATTTCCCTTTTAAGGAAAACTATGCGATAAAAGATTTACCCACATTTCTTCCTTCAGAGGTTTTTCCGTTTTCTGTTTGTTAAGAATTTTTTATATCTACCTATTTTCGCATCTCTATTTTTAAATGCTTCAATCGATTATTCATTTAACCTAGCAACCAATTACCAATGTTCACTTAATTTAGGTCATTACTATTTTTCTCTAAGTTATTAATTTAAATTTTTTTTTTTTTTTTTCTCAATTCCGGACCTGATATTTTATGTTCCTACGATATTGTTTTGATTCTGTGTTAGTTTCGTATTTAGTGATTATATTGGCGATTTACAATTATATACCTAGCTAATATTCCTGGTGAACCAAGTGCAAAAGAGATCCAGATAATTGCACTTAAGGGAATAACGAGGATACTAAAAAGAGCTCTCGGAAGTTAGGTAGGATTTCAGTTTCTTCTTCATAAGCCATGTGGCACCTATAATAACTGGTATGATTGATATCTCCCTAAGATTCCAATTTCTTTTCCTATCATAAATAAGACCTTGATATTTGGTCTGTTTCTCTCTTTCAACTCTGTTCAAACCTCCATCATTAAGGACACTCACTTCAACCAAGGTTGCAACTCTCTCTGACTTATTCCATATAACTATGTCTGATTTGACAGCAGCATTTTGTAGGGATTACATGGTCGTAATGTATGGTATATGTCATTTCCAACTGTTCTTTCAGGTTACATGTAATCAGTTAGTTAGGAGTTAGTCAGAGTTGTGAGCTAACCAGTTGGAGAGAACAGACAGGGGAGTCCATAGAAGCATTCCAGTGAACACATCAGAAAAATTAAGAAAAGAAATCTATATATATATAAAAGCGAAAATGTGTGTATGTATGTATGTGTGTTCGCTTTTTGTGTATGTCTACAAAAGGCTTTCTTCACCGTGATTCTCGGTTAGTTCGCTCCTTCTTAAAACTTTTTATATACTATCTAAATAATAATATCTACGACTAAGGAAATCTGGTTGCAGCTATCTTTAATTTATCCAACTTTTACAAGCTATTTTCGAGATATTTTTTGATCACCGCGTAGTGGGGAAAACAGAAGCTGGCTTCCAGCGCAAAACAAGGTGAAACATCACACAACTTAACGTTCTTGCACCTGTTAATTTCGCTTTATAAGCATCAACTTAATACACTTATCAATTCATCTATTCCCGTGGTCGAGATGGTTAGGTCGCACGGTTTTTTTCCATTTTCTTTCCATCTCCGCGTCAAAGGTTCGTGGTTCAAGCTTACCTTTCTACTAAAACTTTTTTTTTTCTTTTACACCTCCAAACACCCGGCCAACGTTTTTTTTTTTAAAAAACAGGGTTGTTTTGATGTACTCCCCCCAACACACACACACCTCCAAACATCCGAGCAACGCCGGGTACCCCGCGCTAGTCTATAATATAAATCTCACTTGTCTGTATGTATGTCTGCCTAAAACTTTCGGCAAAGGCGACGAATTTTCATGAGATTGATATCGTTTTAAAGCTCGGACCTTCGGACGACAAATATAAAAAAATTGGCTAAAAACATTTATTCACTCACCCTCAACTAGCCACTTTTCTACAGGGAGGGGGGCACTTTTTTCACCGATATTTTCGAAAGTCACCGCCTCTTTTTGATTGACTAGCCTTAATTTGAACCTTTGCCACTTCCAGTTTGGCGATGAATGCAACGGCAAAGATGCCACGTTTTTTTTTGTTGTTCATATTCCTTTCCTTCTTTGCGGTATGGGTTTGAGCCTGCCTGCCTACTACAACTTTTTTTTTTTTGCTCAGCACACACCTCCAAACACCAGGCACCCAGGTTAGTCATTCATAAAAACGAATAAAGGCCATATAAAATATTACTCGTTGTTATGGGTTTTCTTTGAAGAAAAGTGACTTCGATTACAGGACTTCACAGCAAAAACAATCGCCGGGAAAAAGAACTTTACAAAAAGGTAGTTTGTGAACTGCGTGATTGAATGTGTTTATATACACCCGCTTTTCTAAGTATGAACATTATTGAGATGAACACTTTATATACACACAAGTATATAACATATACACTGTAAATCATCCATACAACACATACGTTTATTAAACACTAGAGAGACACGAGCTCGTACGTACAAGAAAAAAAGAACATTATAACCACTAAATTTATGCCAGATGGGGATTGGAGCAGTGATGATGTAAAGAAAGGAGATTGGTTTTAGATGCATTAAAAGTAACCAGCCACCGCTTTCCCCATTGTACATCGTGCTCAAGGCATGGTTTTCCTTCGAAAAGTGTCTTCGATTACATGACTTAACGACAAAAACAAGCGCCGGGAAAACAGAACTATGCAAGAAGGTATGTGTACATTACTTGGCATGCCAAGCGGACAAGGATGTTTATTGTCTCGTTGCTAAAGAACCGTATCTAAAATGTATTGTAAAGTTTGTGAACTGTGTGATTGAATATGTATATACATCCGCTTCCCTAAGTATGAACATTATTGAGGTGAACACTTTATATACACACAAGTATACAACATATAAGTTTTAAATCATCTATACAACACATACGTTTATTAAACACTAGAGAGACATGAGCTCATATGTACTAGAAAAGTGGAACATTATAACAAGTCCACACGCATACAAGACACGCATATACAGACATTGACTATATAACAATGATGGTGACTTTTTTCTCAAGGTAATTAATGAATAAAATAATTTACTCACCCTAAAATATAGAAACCAAAACCTTGCCTGCTGATGTTTGCATTTTTGCAATTCATTGCTTTGCTCGAATAACTATAATTTGGAAACTAATTATCTGATTGTATTCATATTTTGACATATAACATTTGATGGTTAGTACTTTATAAAAAAATCATATAGATTTCATATTAGTGGCACTATCTATTATTAGGCCCGGGATTTATTGAATGATGTGCTACATGATATTCATATTACACTATGATTGTGTAATTGAATATCTATATACACTTGCTTCCCTAAGTATGAACATTATTGAAATGAGCACTTTATATACACACAAGTATATAACATATACACTATAGAAACGCATACGTTTATTAAATATTAGAGAGTCACAAGCTCATATGTACAAGAAAAGTGGAACATTATAACCATCAGATGATACACAAATCCACACGCATACAACACACACGTATATACAGACTCCAGCTGTGCAAATAAAAATCCAAGACAATACCATTCTTAGAAGCATTAACATTGCCAGGGCCGCTGCAAAAAAGGTAGGCTCTCTCTACTGTGCTAGAAAACTACTGACACCTGAAAGTATCCTGTATCTCTATAAGGCCACCATTCGCCCATGTATGGAGTATTGTTGTCACGTCTGGGCTGGTGCGTCTACTACTAGTCTCTCGCTCCTAGACAAGGTTCAAAAAAGAGTCGCCAATTTGATAGACCCTGAACTGGCATTTAAGCTTCAGCCTCTGTCCCATCGACGAAACGTTGCATCCCTCTGCTTGTTCTACAAGTATTTTAATGGTGAATGCTCTGACGAACTGCAGACACTTGTGCCCCCACGATGCAGACACTCTCGACAAACCCGACAGGCAGCTAAATCCCACCCCCACACAGTAGAGATCCCTAGATGTAAAAGATCTTTCTACCCCAGTAGTTTATTCCCCAGAACCGCTAGACTCTGGAATTCTATTCCAGGATCCTGCTTCCCTAACTGTACTGACATGCAGAAGTTCAAGTGCAACGTGAACCGACATCTTGCTGCCCAAATCCCTACATAGTGCCCCAGTAGTTGCTGACCCTGATAGTAGCCCCCTACACCAAAGTGGCAATGTACCTTGTTTGGGGTGAAAATGTAATTAAAAAAAAAAAAAAAAAAAAGAAAAGAGGATTTGGTTTCCACATCGAATTGATGGGCAACTCTGAAAAATGATAATAAACTATTAATAATATATGTCTACTCAAGGGTAGATATGGGCTAAGATCTGAAAAGGTTCCCTTCTGATAAAAGAATCTCCAAGAGGCTCTTAAAAGAGAATCCGGTGCATATGGATGGACATAGTCCCAAATTCTAGCCTCACTTTCAGTTTGGGAAAAGTTAGGTCATGTGGTATCGCAGCAAATCATTCATATAGCATCCTCTCTTTTGTTCCGTGCGGTTTTCCAAGCATCTCCCCCCCCCCTCCCACTATTAAAAGTCTAAAAAAAGAAAAAACATCTTTGTGGTATTCTACACCCTTGGTTGGATTTCATTTTAACAATTACACTTTCATCCATTTCCACAATTATGCCACTACTATTACTTATGGAATATGAGTAAGGTACGTCTACGGATTAAACAGCGTTCCATTTAAAATTACCTACAAGTTTTATAGCTTGACAGAAAGATTTCCAAATTCAACAAGATACATCTGAAAAAGATCAAAGGTTACATCTGCTGAAATGTTTTGAGAATAACACTCAAGATGAGAACAGTAGTCTGAACTATTCAAATATTCCAAATTATCAATCCTTATGTCAAATATTCAGAAAAAATTAAAATGTCTATCCAAGATCGTCTGACAAAACTCTCTCTTTCAGTCAGTTTTGACTTAGGTATTTCTTTGCTTCTTTTTGAGATTATATTCTTTTATTAAATTTTCTTTCAACCTCTTGTTACAACAGAAGAAATGTTGCCATTTGCACTTGATGGAGTTTTTGTGGCAGAGAAGAGCACCTGCAAGAATAGTGAATTGTATCAGAGAGCAATATTGTTTATATAAAATAAAAAAACGTCTTCGCATTTTACATTTTTTTTTATTAATGCTATAAAACTTTGTTACATGAAATAAAGTAGTTGGTTTTGTTTAATAAAAATGAGAATTCCTCTGCAATTAGCGTTGCATTTTCCTCTTTTGTTATTAATGTTTTTTGTAATTTTTTTTTTTTTTTTTTTACATGAGTGTCACCACTTATCAAGGCCCAGAGGCCACTCGAGGATAAGGGTCAATAGGTATACATTAGTCATTGTGATTTTAGCATAGTAAACAGTGGGAATTTTGTAACTTGGATTACTTAGGGGGACGATTCAATTAGAACTTGTTCACATTGGACTTTTTCTTTTTTTTTTTCATAGGTATCAACACATTATCAAGGCCAAGAGGCCACTCAAGGATAAGGGTTAAGGAGTGTACAGTAGAGATTGGACAATATAATAATCATTAGTAATGAAAATTTGTTAAATTTGATAACTTATATGGAACGGCTCATCAAGAACTTATTTACTTTAATTTAGTTTAATGCTAAAACTTTCTTACATTCAATAAACTAGTTAAAAAACAAATCATTTTTTTCCTTACAAGTGACTTTTACAGGGCATTTTCGTAATGTTAAAACTTTCTTACATTAAATAAAGTAGTCGAAAAAAAACCCCAACATTTTTCTTAAAATAAATCAGAAGTGACTTTTCCAGGGCATTTTTTTAATGTTAAAACTTTGATGCTTTTGGATACTTCATCACTGGCCTGAGGGAGATAACTCCATTTTACTAAGAGATCCATTCATCTTTTTCATATGAGAATTTGGGAGGCTAAAACCAATGCAAAGCATTTAACAAAAACATTAATAAGAAAAAAGCTGATAAATGCCCTGGAAAAATCACTCCTGATTTAAGAAAAAAAAATTGGTTTTCAACTGCTTTATTTAATGTAAAAAAGTTTTAACATTACAAAAATGTCCTGGAAAAGTTACTTCTTGTAACATAGCGTGTATGAGAAAATCAGCAGCAGCCGTAGGATAGCTGACTAGCGAAAATATAAGCAGCAGCAGCCATCTTAGCACATATGCAAATTAAGCAAGTGTGCCCACACTGACGTCATGAGAAAGAGGAGAAAAAAAGAGAAAAAACAGACAGCATGTGATCGAGCATGCTAAGCAAGTTGCGTGCAAGGGAAGATGGGCATGTGAAGTCGAGGGCAAGAAAGGTGGCGGGGAAAGAGACTTTTAAAAAGCACATGTTATATGGCAGAGCATTGTGAAACAGGTGTGTGCAAAAAAACTTTTGAAAGATAATGAAATGCGTAATTGTTGGAAGAACCACAAATAAATGCATTTCATTCGAACTTTAAAAAATGTCGAGTTGGATTTTTCTTTATTTTTTATTTTTTTGTTTGTTCCTTTGCGACAGTACCAAATAACGTGCAGGTCTGAGTGCTTGAAATGTAACAACACGGTTAAAGTGTAATGGCCACGTTACATTTTGATTAAGTACAAAAAGGCCCTGGAAAAGTCACTTCTGATTAATTGTAGGAAAAAAATTATTTGCTTTTCTATTACTTTATTTAATGTAAAAAAGTTTAAACATTACAAAAATATTAATGATGTTATATTACAAAACTGAGCATATGGAAGCAAGAAAGTGACAAACGAAAAGGCTGAGTTTAAACTTTTTATTTAAAGTGAAACAAACTGTTTGGTGTGTCAGGATAATTCGGCAGCGGTGGCAGGGCATTGGTAGGAATGTTGGTTGGGTGTTGATATGAACTCGGTGACAATCTAAGTTATTACCAGACTGAGGTGAGGGGCGACGATGGCAGAAACGTGACTTGTGTGCTCTGGCGTCTGGAATACGTGTGCGGTGATGGAGATGACAGGAATGAGCCTTAGTGTTCTAGTGTCTGGGTTGCAGGTGTGGCGATGGCAGAAGAGGAGTAATCCTAAAAGCAGATGTAGCTGTGGCGAGTTAGTGACAGTGACTCCTGCAATTGGCGGGACACTCCTCGCTGTCTGGTAGTGATCTGGTGGCAGTGGCGGAAGTGGGGTAGTCTTCAAGACTTGCTGTCTAGTATCATGAGTGAGATGGCAGCGGTGCGGCGGCAGCGGTGAGAGCATAGTAATTTTAATAGTTGGTGTCGCTGGCTAGGGATTAACGGCTGCTGGCTGGTGACGGAGCGGTGTTCAGATCTTGACATGCAGGGCCCATCTGCCCGTTTGTCGAAAAAGCTGTCATTTTTATACTCGTGATGCAGACATAGTTGTAAACAAAAGGCGGCTTTTATCGTTGGTCATCATTTTCGCTTTTTATTTGTATTTGTTTTTTGTGTTTTAATGTATTGTAGGGAGTCGTCTGCTTGGTGTTTTTGTACATGTGTTATATCAATTTGAAGCTAAGAAAATTGTGAATGTGTTCTAGTGGGTGTTGTACTGTTGCAGTGTTTTTGGAGATAATTATTCGTGTTTATATGCTGCCGGAGTTGCGTTTGCTTGTGATGTTTGTGCTTTGTATTTTGATTTTTCTTTTGATATGCGGCTTCCTCTGGCGGTTTTCTTTGTTGAGGTGAGGTGCGAGTTATTCCATTGATGTGTGTACATAAAAAAATGGGATTTGAAGTTATCGTGTGTGTTTAGTGTGTGCATTTATGTTGTATTAACGAATGAGGTTCATCTTAGCGCCGCCATTATTGTCATTGTGGCTGCTCCATCTGGTTTCTGGTTTAATCATGTAAATATGGAGAGATATGCAATATAACAAAAAAAAAAAAAAAAAGGAAAAAGCGTCGTAAATTGCAGAGGATTTGTTGGTAATCATGTAAAGAAGTTACTTTGCTGAAATAATAACATTATTTTTCTTAACATGGGGAAGGGGAAATATGTTTAGCAACTATTCTGTACTTTCACATAACAATTTAATAAAATAAAGATACTGCAAGACTTGAATTTAACTTGAAAATGCTATTTAAAAATAGCACGATAACTTCTCTGCATAAGCATCGAATTGTTATTTTTTCAACTACTTTTGTTATTAAGAAAACACAACTTCAAGGAATTGTAAGAATGCACACACACACACACACACACACACACACACACACACACACACATACCCCCCCACACACACACACATATATAAAGTTGGCCGTATGGGTTTGTTTTTTGCTAATGGAGTCAGAGATGGCTTCATGGCTGGGTTCGAATCTCCCAACCAGCAGTAATTGTGACACCCTGCACTAATGATTCCTGAATGGATGAAACACGAGTGTGTGTAGGTATTTAAAAAATTATTATAGTAATAATTATGTGAAGAAAAACTCAGTTCTTATTCTTGAGCACGTGACAGTTGAACTGAAAAGTCGGTCACTTAAGCTCACATGCAAAGATCATAATGCTATAATCATTAGATCACCATGGACGGACGTCTCGACATTTAAAAGTAAATGTTTAGTCCATAAAAGTACCCGTCGTTGACTGGATTAAAAAACAGCCTACAGAAAATGGACTCTGATTTATGAAAGTACTAGCAGGGCTACCCGGCGTTGCTCGGGACCGTATAAACAATGAAAAAACAAAAGCAGATATTGAACATATGTTTTATTCTTAGGGGAGAGGAATCTTTCATCTCAAGTTTTAGCGTTACAAACAAACATTTGTCTTTTATATATATAGATAATGACAGGTTTTTTGGGGGCCCCCCTCGAAGATAACTGATCAGTTGACCAACTTCTAGTGGTTCGTTTGACGTGAAATTTCGATATTTGTCATCCGGGTGATGGGGCTTCGATATGATACCAAATTTGTCAATTTTCAAAAGTTTTAGCGTTACAAACAAACATACATACACACAGACGTTTGGCTTTTATATATATAGAAGATAATAGGTTATGAAAAGGAAGGGTTGTAAAGAGATAGCTTCGAATTTGGGGGTATCAAAACCAAAGCAAAATATGATGAAAGTAAAAATAAAATAGATAAACCCCATAATTTATTATACCACACTGAAACACTTATCACAATATTCTGTGGATCTATATTAAAAAACCTTGTTAAACTTTCTGACATATTTCCATTCTATGGAGGTCAGGCGCGAACGAACACCCCATAATTTTATTATACCATATTTCTTCAAACTAAAACATAATTATCAAAGTATACTTACGCAGATAGATATGAAAAGTCTTTATTAAAGTTTGTGCCTATTTCCATTCTATGGAGGCCAGGCACGAACACAGACCCCACAATTTTATCATACCATCCCTATTTGAGTTAAAACATACTTATCAAAGTATTCTTATGTACATCTATATCAAAAACACTTGTAAAAGTTTTTTTTTAATTTTTAAATTTTTTATTTCCATACTTTGTGGACCAGGCGCGTACGCAAACCCCACAATTTTAATGAATCATCATTATACCAGATCAAACATACCCATTCCTGTGTCTCGATATATCTTCTATCATTATATGTGATCAGTTTTCTATAATAGTCAACCATATAGGAGCCCATTCGTGACCAGACACACACACACACAGACGTTCAGCTTTATATTATACAAGATCCTGAAGCTTAATGTCGATAACTGTCCCCATATTCATATAAGCATAAAAATAAAACTTTGCTTGGAGCTGCGAAACTCACAGTTACACATTCTTAGTGAAGTTCGTTTGTCCGCATGCCAACTTTAGACGGTCGATAAAAGCCAATTTGGAGCTGTCGTTTTGAGTAATTTGGTAGAGACCGCAGAGTTCAAATTTTTTTAACATTGACCCCTATTATGACCTCTTAACATTTATTGTCTTAGGCTCAAATCAAGTTATTAAGTTAGGTTCATATCTAAGGAACCTATATCTAAATTTTCAACTTTTTATACCCAAAATTGCTGAAGGAGTTTGGTAGATTCTCAAAGGTCAAATCGTTGAACTTTGACCCCTTAACAGCCAACTTTCTGTCCGAAAACGGATTACAAATATTTTCCCAAATCTCAGTACCTTGCATATCAAATTTCGAGTCTGTAGACGTAGGGAAATGTACACAGACAGACATGTTCAATTATATATATATATATATATATATATATATATATATATATATATATATATATATATATATACTAGCATTTCAGCCCAGCGTTGCCTGGGTGTTTGGAGGTGCATGTTGAGCAAAAAAAAAAAAAAAAAGAGTGGGCAATTTTTTAAACTTTACCCCTATTATGACCCCTTAACATTTATTGTTTTCGGCTCAAATCAAGTTATTAAGTTAGATCCATGTCCAAGGAACCTATATCTAAAATTTCAAGTGTTTAGATCCAAAATTGGCAGAGGAGTTTGGTAGAGTTCTCAAAGGTCAAATCGTTGAACTTTGACCCCAGTTTCAATATGGCTGACGAGAGCCTAACATTATTTACCATTAACTAGTCCCCCTTATGTTAGGCTTGAAACCGACGGTACCAATGGTTTTCTGACCTTCTATACAGTCTTTTAATGAAGAAATATATATATATATATATATATATATATATATATATATATATATATATATATATATATATATATATGTAGGTCGGGCAATACTAGCGGAAAAATGATAGGGAGACATAGTTTTGAGTGCCAGTTTATTATATTATAATTTTTTGTAAGTTTCTAATTACTTTTTAATTGTATTTGAAAGATTAAAGTCTAATTTAAAAAAAAAAAAAAATTGTACACGTGAAAAACAAAGTTTTAATGAAAACTTTTTCAGTGATATTTGGAAACTGACAAATTGAGCTAAATTCTAAAGTTTAATAAAAGTTTGTAAAAATCCCTTTAAAGATAAATATTAGTTTTCTGGGTCTATTTCAAAGATAATAAGTAAAGTCCTAAGATAATGAATTAAATGTAAAGAAATAACTCTTGTAAAAAAAAAAAAAAAGTAGCTTAATTAGCCTCTCAAAGCGAAAGATTCAGCCTTGGCCCAAACAAAACAAAACAAAGCGAAGTTGTTTAAGTATGGATTTTATGAAACCCCAAAATATCAGAAAGTCAAAAGGTTGTCTGAAAATAACATCAGGTAGTTGGAGGGATGGTAATATCGGTAGTTCGAGAGGTTAATTTTTCTCTGAATTATATCGATTTCATTAATATGGACTTTAGGGACTTTTTTCGTCCTGAAAAAATTCTTTTTCTTTTTTTTTTTTATTGTTACAATTTACGATGCTTTATTTTCATAAAAAAAAAATGCAAAAATAAATTCATTCATTTTTTTTCTACTGAAAACGATAACTTTAATAGAGGTGTTTTTGTGTTAACAAAATAATACATTTCTACTAAGATTAAAATAAAAATAATGGGTCCATTATATTCCGTGATTATTATTCGATAAATACTGAGAATTTCATTAAAATTGGTTCATTTCCTGATCTTGGGTGAATTTTTAAGTAAAGAGAGGGGTCAAAACGTTTATACATTTTGAGCATCGGCTATCTTTTTTTTTTTGCACATGCATATATATATATATATATATATATATATATATATATATATATATATATATATATATATATATTGTTAAACCGCATGTAGTGTTTTTGTTTAATGAGCTTTTTTTGTATTTTTTCCATTTTCCGAATTGCCGTTCTTATTTCTCGGTCTCATCCATAGTTCCATAGTCGCTTCGTCCTTCTGTTTTTTTCTTTTGGTTGTTTCTTGCAAGTACATTCGACTGAGTTTCATCAGTCGTCTTCAGGCAGTTTTGATTTGTTTTGTGTTTGTTTAAAATCTGGACGCTTTTATATGCTTTAGTTAAAATTATATTTAAATTTTTTGAACTAGTGAAGCGTCTCATGTGTAATATATATATATATATATATATATATATATATATATATATATACGTTTTTATGTGTTAAGAACGTGGCTGAAATAAATGTACAATGGTTTTGAAGGTGTGATTTACAAACTTGTATGGAATTTACAGTTTTTTGTATTTATAACTTTACATTACAACATATATACATATGTAATTATATGTGCACACACACAGATATATATATATATATATATATATATATATATATATATATATATATGTGTGTATAGTAATTTATAAATATATATGGGGATGAAGCTACACTGAATATTCTGCGTTTCAACCAACTATAGGTTTCGTCAGGCTTATGCGCGAATTCTGTGGTTGCTTCTTGTTTTTATATATGCTGAGGATTTCTAGTTGGCCAATCAGCTTTCTAGTATCCACCGCGCCCCTTCCTATCAGCCAATGGGCATGCATTTTATCAAACAAAGGATCTGTTTTAGAACTAGGTTAGTGGTTTTAGGTAGACGTTCTCCTTTTTTTTTCTTTTTTTTTATACATATAGGTACTCTCTTTCTCATCAAAGGGTAGGAATTAGCAAAATGCGGGATGATTTAATTAAGAAAAGAATATCAACTGTTTAATATGAGCATGTTATAAGCTCTATTTCCTATTTGGTATTATTGAGCTTTTATATCTGGCTGAGATAATTTTATAAATATTAATTCTTTAATATTTATAATTTACTTTAATTTTACCATCTTGGATCATTTTGGTAAATTCAATTGTAATTTTCATTTCATATATATATATATATATATATAATGAATAAATGATAAAAGTCTATATTCCAAAATTTATGATGTTAACCTTCTTATAGTTTATTCCTTTAATTCAGTTCAAATTTACAATTCTTGACAGTATCTGTTTTGTAGCACAAAATCAATCAAAATTCAAAATGGCGTAATGGAAACATATTATAAGGTATTTACAGCTTCTCTTCCAATTTTCGGATTTTAATCATGTCAAAACACGCTTTATTCCTTTTGACGGATTGATCGTTGCTATTTCTTCTAATGAGCTAAGAGCAAAATAGATTCACTAATTGATATAATAATTGAGTGATTGATTTTGCGCTATGAAACAGATACTGTCAAGAATTGTAAAAGTCAACTGAATTAAAGGAATACACTATAAGATGACCAACATCATGAACTTTGGAATATAGACTTTTGTCATTCGTTCACTCTCTCTCTCTCTCTCTCTCTATATATATATATATATATATATATATATATCTATATATATATATATATATATATAAGGGCAAATAGTTAATAAAACATGTTAAAAAACACTTTGAAAAAGAGTTAAAAATCATATTCAATTTGAAAAGGAACTACTAAATAAGTGGATAGTCCTTAATCCGCGGAGTTTCAAAGAAATACTTTCCTTCTCATCAAAGGGTAGGAATTAGAAAAATGCGGGATCGGATTTTGCATACAAAAGTATTTGATGAAACAGCAAGTAAGTCAAAGATCTTACTTGATAACAAAAAAGTGAAGTAGAGTGAGTAGGGTGAAGAAAAAGATGATTTCATGTGAATGGATAGTCTGGTGAAAGATAAAGTATCCAATGACGGTAAAATCCAAAAATGCAAATCCAAGAAAGTTAGTTTAATTTCCATTTGCACAAGTAAAATCCAAGGGAATTGGAAGATGGCCCAAAATAATCCAAAAGGCCGAAATCCGTGGAATAATTCACAAATAGGTACAAGGAAAAGGGGAAAGATTTGGTTTTATCGGGCTTTTACATCTGGTTGAGATTACTTTATAAATATTAATTCTTTAATATGTATAATATTTACCATCTTGGATCATTTTGGTAAATTTAATTATAATTTTTATTATATATATATATATATATTGGATGATTATGTATCCAGGACATTTAAAATGTTACTACTATTTTCAAAATTTGCATCGTTAATCTTTGGTTGTTTAATTCATATATACAGTACTTCCAGTATTTTTAATCTTTTTGACGTTTGAATCCATATGGATAATTTTTATGTTTTCAACTAGGACCTTTCTAAACTGGAACTGTGGTCAGCCATGTTGTTTTTAATTATAAGGTTAGCAGTTGTTAATTTCTTGTAAGTAGATGATAAATCTAATTTTATTATTAACTGAGGATATATATCGATGTATTATATTTTTTAGTACCTTTTCATCTTTTTTTTTTTTACACAGTGATCACCACTTATCAAGGCCCGGAAGCCACTCAGGGATAAGGGTTATTGCAAGTACATCACGTTAGTGAGGAGATTTTATGAAGTGTTTAATTAGGGGGGCGGTTCATTAGGAATTTGTTAACATTAGACTTGAAGACATCCAAGTTGTAGTCCGGAGGGAAGCAGGCAGACGGAACAGAGTTCCACAGGCGTGCAGTTCTAAGAAAGAAGCTTTGCTCATGAAATCCGCGTTTTGATTTAGGCACAGATATAGAGTGGGGGAAATTTTTCACAGTGGATTCAGCTAGACGGGTGTTTTTCGTGAAAGTTTGGCGAGGGGGGACCAGAGATTGGAGTTCAGACGAGCACCTGCCATGAAAATAACGATAAAACAAGGATAGGCTCGCAACGTCTCTTCTGTGGGAGAGGGGTTGCAGGGTAGAGAAAAGGGCATCCCCCACTAAACCACGAAGTCTATTTTGTACTCTGTCAAGGCATGATAGGCTGATTTAAAATTGTGGTGTAGCTGGATGCGATAGAATACATTGATGGGGTGGGGATGGTTAGGGTTAGGGTTGGTTATTATTAGTTTGGTCTAGGTTTCTAATTTCTAATTGTTAGTTTAATTTATCTATCTACTAAGAAATTGGAGATTAATTGGTTATTAATCAAGAACTGTTTCATATTCTTTAATTCGCTGTAGAATATATATTTTTTTTTTGAAGAGATCAATTTGGCTCGATTGATACGTTTTTTGTATAATTGCAGTCTTGTATCAGTAGGGACATTCACTTTTGAAGTTTAAAATACAGGAATTCGTTGCAATAGTCTTTTTATACAGAGAAGTAATAAATTCATCTTTGCAGGTGTTCTGGAACTTGCGGCAGTTATTCCTCAGAATCTTGCTTTCAGGTACCTACAATACCGTATAGCAGTCAACTTTAGAAAGCGTGCATTGATCAGACAGATAAACTCAAATCAACATAACGAAAACAACTGGTACGTTGAAAACGCTTTATTAATTAGGTAAAAAATCTCATGGCTTAAATGGGGAAAGCCCAGTTCATGGAGTCGAGTAAAGTCTGACCGTGTAGTTTTGAATTCCGCGGTGAAAAGGAGGGAGGAGGGACAGAATCGCAGAATGAGACTAAAACGAGATCCCGTGGATAGCGACATGACATTTTTTTCCTTTTCTTTTTTCATTTGGAATACCTAAACGGGTAAGTTTTCCATTAAAGAAAGATCAAGAAGGGAAGAAATAAGAAAGAAAACTATATATGAAAAAACTCGCACAGAGATGAATGAGAACGAGGCCCGAGGCACTTGTGTGCTCTTAAAGCGTGTGTCCCTTGTTAAAAAAGGGCCCGGTCTGAAGACAGAACAGCAGGAGTCTATGAAAACGCCCAGAAATGGAATACTGTTGTTTGAATTTAATTCATAATTGAAAACTCGTACAGAGTTTGTTTGAAAATGATCTTTTAGTTTCTCTATTTCGTTATTATTGTCAGCAAGAATAAAAATATTGTCGACGTACCTAATGTAAATTGATGTTTTTTTTTTTTTAATAGTATTAAATATTTTATTCTCCAGATTGGACATATAAAAGTTGCTAAAGATGGATTTCCAATATGGACCCCATTTCTACCCCATCGATTTGTGTGTGAACGTTGCCTTTATGATCATAAAAAAGGACATTTTTCCTTTTTTCTTTTTTTTTATTATTATTAAATGTTTTTTGTAAGAAAAATTGAATTAATCTATTAGGAAAATATAGTTAACTCCCTTGAACCAATGACACTAATTGCAACTAGCGTGGCTTTTTCCTTCTTTTATTTATTTATTTATTTATTTATTTATTTATTATTAAATGTTTTTGTAAGAAAAAGTGAATTAGGAAAATAGAGTTAACTCCCTTGAACCAATGACTGATTGCAACTAGCGTGACTTTTTTCTTCTTTTTATTTATTTATTTCTTTATTATCAAATGTTTTTGTAAGAAAAAGTGAATTAATCTATTAGGAAAATATAGTTAACTCCCTTATTCCAATGACTGATTGCAACTAGCGTGACTTTTTTCTTCTTTTTATTTATTTATTTATTTATTATCAAATGTTTTTGTAAGAAAAAGTGAATTAATCTATTAGGAAAATAGAGTTAACTCCCTTGAACCAATGACAATGATTGCAACTAGCGTGACTTTTTTCTTCTTTTTATTTATTTATTTATTTATTTATTTATTTATTTATTTATTATTAAATGTTTTTGTAAGAAAAAGTGAATTAAGCTATTAGGAAAATGGCGTTGCTCGGAACCGTATAAAACAACGAGAAAAGTTTTGAATATACCTGTTATTCTTAGGATAGAGGAAGATTTTATGTTTATGTATTATTTTCCATTTTGAAAAAAAAAAGAAGATTTTACCTACCCTAGGACGGGTATTACACAACATATGTATGAAATAATTGTACCTTCCCTAGGACAGGAAATTTACAGCACGTATGTAGAAAAACAGTTTCCTTACCGAGGGCAGGTAATATATATATATATATATATATATATATATATTATATATATATTCCAAAAGGATGAAACACTAGTGTCTGTAGGTATTTAATTATTATAGTAAAAAAATAATTATGACAGCCCCTTTAAGAAATACGTTTCTTATCGTTGAGCACTTTCTGTTGAATAAAAAAGTCGGTCAATTTAGCTCTTATGCGTAGATCGTCGTATAACGATTTGATCACTGTATGTCTGACGTAATGAACATTTAAATTAAAATGTTTAAAATTCAACGCTATTTCACACGATTAATGGTAGCCGAATGGATACGGCCTCCGCTAATCGAGCCAGAGATGTCTCGTGTCGCGGGGTTCGAATCGTTCGACTGGTAGTAATTGTGACACCCTGCACTGAAGAATCCCGAAAGGATGAAACACTAGTGTCTGTAGGTATTTAATTATTATAGTAAAAAAATAATTATATATATATATATATATATATATATATATATATTTAAAATTATTTACATAATTAAAAATTAAAGAACGCAATACTTTTAAGTAATTTTGTGTTGTGCTAAATTTTCTGTGCGTCTAGAGGAATAATTTGTTTGTTTTTCATCTGGGTGCTATTGTGAAGAAGCACCTTATTTCTCATTTAAATGTGATGCTACTCGAATATTAAACGTGATTTTCGTTTCTAATAACTTTTATGCACGTCACAGTTAGGATTTTCTTTGTTTTTTCATATGAGTACTATACTGCATAAGTACCTTATTTCTTGGGTAGGATACTGTACAAATACCTTATTTTCTTGGTAGCATACTGCACAGGAACTTTTTTTCTTATTTATAAATGAAAGAACATAATACGTTTACGTAATTATCTGTTCTGCTAAATTTTTTGTACATCATGGTAAGAATTTGTTTGTTCTTTTATCTGAGTGCTATAGTGAAGAAGCACCTTATTTTTCAGATGTAAGTCATACTACTCGAATATTAAACGTGATTTTCGGTTTTATTAACTTTCATGTATGTCACAGGTAAGATTTTCTTTGTTTTTTTCATATGAGTACTATACTGCACAAGTAGCTTATTACTTTGATAAAATTTCTTGTGCACATAAATACATAAAAAAGTAAGTGATCATGGTATAGGTGATTTTTTGGATATGACATCTATACGAATATATAAACATGTATAATACATAAAATTCATAATGATCAGTTAATTAGTTTAGGAGTAAATTCAATATATACAAATATATAATCCTATGCACATACTAATCATTCATAATGATCAGTTAATTAGTTTATGAGTGAATCCAATACATAGAAATATATAAATATATACACATAATTAAAATTTATAATGATCAGTTAATTAGTTTATGAGTGAACCCAATGCATAAAAATATATAAATATATACACATAATTAAAATTTATAATGATCAGTTAATTAGTTTATGAGTGAATCCAATACATAAAAATATATAAACATATACACATATTTAAAATTCATGATGATCAGTTAATTAGTTTATGAGTGAATCCAATACATAAAAATATATAAACATATACACATAATTAAAATTCATAATGATCAGTTAATTAGTTTATGAGTGAATCCAATACATAAAAATATATAAATATATACACATATTTAAAATTCATAATGATCAGTTAATTAGTTTATGAGTGAATCCAATACATAAAAATATATAAATATATACACATAATTAAAATTTATAATGATCAGTTAATTAGTTTATGAGTGAATCCAATACATAAAAATATATAAACATATACACATAATTAAAATTCATAATGATCAGTTAATTAGTTTATGAGTGAATCCAATACATAAAAATATATAAACATATACACATAATTAAAATTTATAATGATCAGTTCATTAGTTTATGAGTGAATCCAATACATAAAAATATATAAATATATACACATAATTAAAATTTATAATGATCAGTTAATTAGTTTATGAGTGAATCCAATACATAAAAATATATAAACATATACACATAATTAAAATTTATAATGATCAGTTAATTAGTTTATGAGTGAATCCAATATATAAAAATATATAAATATATACACATAATTAAAATTTATAATGATCAGTTAATTAGTTTATGAGTGAATCCAATACATAAAAATATATAAATATATACACATAATTAAAATTTATAATGATCAGTTAATTAGTTTATGAGTGAATCCAATACATAAAAATATATAAACATATACACATAATTAAAATTTATAATGATCAGTTAATTAGTTTATGAGTGAATCCAATACATAAAAATATATAAACATATACACATAATTAAAATTCATAATGATCAGTTAATTAGTTTATGAGTGAATGCAATACATAAAAATATATAAATATATACACATAATTAAAATTTATAATGATCAGTTAATGAGTTTATGAGTGAATCCAATACATAAAAATATATAAATATATACACATAATTAAAATTTATAATGATCAGTTAATTAGTTTATGAGTGAATCCAATACATAAAAATATATAAATATATACACATAATTAAAATTTATAATGATCAGTTAATTAGTTTATGAGTGAATCCAATACATAAAAATATATAAATATATACACATAATTAAAATTTATAATGATCAGTTAATTAGTTTATGAGTGAATCTAATACATAAAAATATATAAATATATACACATAATTAAAATTTATAATGATCAGTTAATTAGTTTATGAGTGAATCCAATACATAAAAATATATAAACATATACACATAATTAAAATTTATAATGATCAGTTAATTAGTTTATGAGTGAATCCAATACATAGAAATATATAAATATATACACACATTTAAAATTCATAATGATCAGTTAATTAGTTTATGAGTGAATCCAATACATAAAAATATATAAACATATACACATAATTAAAATTTATAATGATCAGTTAATTAGTTTATGATTGAATCCAATACATAAAAATATAAAAATATATACACATAATTAAAATTTATAATGATCAGTTAATTAGTTTATGAGTGAATCCAATACATAAAAATATATAAACATATACACATATTAAAAATTCATAATGATCAGTTAATTAGTTTATGAGTGAATCCAATACATAAAAATATATAAATATATACACATATTTAAAATTCATAATGATCAGTTAATTAGTTTATGAGTGAATCCAATACATAAAAATATATAAATATATACACATAATTAAAATTTATAATGATCAGTTAATTAGTTTATGAGTGAATCCAATACATAAAAATATATAAACATATACACATAATTAAAATTTATAATGATCAGTTAATTAGTTTATGAGTGAATCCAATACATAAAAATATATAAATATATACACATAATTAAAATTTATAATGATCAGTTAATTAGTTTATGAGTGAATCCAATACATAAAAATATATAAATATATACACATAATTAAAATTCATAATGATCAGTTAATTAGTTTATGAGTGAATCCAATACATAAAAATATATAAACATATACACATAATTAAAATTTATAATGATCAGTTAATTAGTTTATGAGTGAATCCAATACATAAAAATATATAAACATATACACATATTTAAAATTCATAATGATCAGTTAATTAGTTTATGAGTGAATGCAATACATAAAAATATATAAATATATACACATAATTAAAATTTATAATGATCAGTTAATGAGTTTATGAGTGAATCCAATACATAAAAATATATAAATATATACACATAATTAAAATTTATAATGATCAGTTAATTAGTTTATGAGTGAATCCAATACATAAAAATATATAAATATATACACATAATTAAAATTTATAATGATCAGTTAATTAGTTTATGAGTGAATCCAATACATAAAAATATATAAATATATACACATAATTAAAATTTATAATGATCAGTTAATTAGTTTATGAGTGAATCCAATACATAAAAATATATAAACATATACACATAATTAAAATTTATAATGATCAGTTAATTAGTTTATGAGTGAATCCAATACATAGAAATATATAAATATATACACACATTTAAAATTCATAATGATCAGTTAATTAGTTTATGAGTGAATCCAATACATAAAAATATATAAACATATACACATAATTAAAATTTTTAATGATCAGTTAATTAGTTTATGATTGAATCCAATACATAAAAATATAAAAATATATACACATAATTAAAATTTATAATGATCAGTTAATTAGTTTATGAGTGAATCCAATACATAAAAATATATAAACATATACACATATTTAAAATTCATAATGATCAGTTAATTAGTTTATGAGTGAATCCAATACATAAAAATATATAAATATATACACATAATTAAAATTCATAATGATCAGTTAATTAGTTTATGAGTGAATCCAATACATAAAATTATATAAACATATACACATATTTAAAATT
This sequence comes from Euprymna scolopes, assembly GCF_053919585.1. Classification (NCBI taxonomy): domain Eukaryota; kingdom Metazoa; phylum Mollusca; class Cephalopoda; order Sepiida; family Sepiolidae; genus Euprymna; species Euprymna scolopes. Next base: position 19,332,024 of record NC_136522.1, on the reverse strand, counting down.
CATAATGATCAGTTAATTAGTTTATGAGTGAATCCAATACATAAAAATATATAAACATATACACATAATTAAAATTTATAATGATCAGTTAATTAGTTTATGAGTGAATCCAATACATAAAAATATATAAACATATACACATATTTAAAATTCATAATGATCAGTTAATTACTTTATGAGTGAATCCAATACATAAAAATATATAAACATATACACATAATTAAAATTTATAATGATCAGTTAATTAGTTTATGATTGAATCCAATACATAAAAATATATAAATATATACACATAATTAAAATTTATAATGATCAGTTAATTAGTTTATGATTGAATCCAATACATAAAAATATATAAACATATACACATATTTAAAATTCATAATGATCTGTTAATTAGTTTATGAGTGAATCCAATACATAAAAATATATAAACATATACACATATTTAAAATTCATAATGATCAGTTAATTAGTTTATGAGTGAATCCAATACATAAAAATATATAAACATATACACATAATTAAAATTCATAATGATCAGTTAATTAGTTTATGAGTGAATCCAATACATAAAAATATATAAACATATACACATATTTAAAATTCATAATGATAAGTTAATTAGTTTATGAGTGAATCCAATACATAAAAATATATAAACATATACACATATTTAAAATTCATAATGATCTGTTAATTAGTTTATGAGTGAATCCAATACATAAAAATATATAAACATATACACATATTTAAAATTCATGATGATCAGTTAATTAGTTTATGAGTGAATCCAATACATAAAAATATATAAACATATACACATATTTAAAATTCATAATGATCAGTTAATTAGTTTATGAGTGAATCCAATACATAAAAATATATAAACATATACACATAATTAAAATTCATAATGATCAGTTAATTAGTTTATGAGTGAATCCAATACATAGAAATATATAAATATATACACATAATTAAAATTCATAATGATCAGTTAATTAGTTTATGAGTGAATCCAATACATAAAAATATATAAACATATACACATAATTACAATTCATAATGATCAGTTAATTAGTTTATGAGTGAATCCAATACATAAAAATATATAAATATATACACATAATTAAAATTCATAATGATCAGTTAATTAGTTTATGAGTGAATCCAATACATAAAAATATATAAACATATACACATAATTAAAATTCATAATGATCAGTTAATTAGTTTATGAGTGAATCCAATACATAAAAATATATAAATATATACACATAATTAAAATTCATAATGATCAGTTAATTAGTTTATGAGTGAATCCAATACATAAAAATATATAAACATATACACATAATTAAAATTCATAATGATCAGTTAATTAGTTTATGAGTGAATCCAATACATAAAAATATATAAATATATACACATAATTAAAATTCATAATGATCAGTTAATTAGTTTATGAGTGAATCCAATACATAAAAATATATAAATATATACACATAATTAAAATTCATAATGATCAGTTAATTAGTTTATGAGTGAATCCAATACATAGAAATATATAAACATATACACATAATTAAAATTCATAATGATCAGTTAATTAGTTTATGAGTGAATCCAATACATAGAAATATATAAACATATATACATAATTAAAATTCATAATGATCAGTTAATTAGTTTATGAGTGAATCCAATACATAGAAATATATAAACATATACACATAATTAAAATTCATAATGATCAGTTAATTAGTTTATGAGTGAATCCAATACATAGAAATATATAAACATATACACATAATTAAAATTCATAATGATCAGTTAATTAGTTTATGAGTGAATCCAATACATAGAAATATATAAACATATACACATAATTAAAATTCATAATGATCAGTTAATTAGTTTATGAGTGAATCCAATACATAGAAATATATAAACATATACACATAATTAAAATTCATAATGATCAGTTAATTAGTTTATGAGTGAATCCAATACATAGAAATATATAAACATATACACATAATTAAAATTCATAATGATCTATTAGCTTAGGAGTGAATCAAATACAGAGAAATATATAATCATATACACAGAATTAAAATTCATAATTATCGGTTAATTAGCTTAAGAGTGAATCCAATAAAAAATGCCATTACTTGATATATTTACATAATTTTTGGAATGTAACAAATAAGCCGATATATCATATATATTTTGAATATGACATTTTCGTTACGTAAATTAAAAACATTTTTCTGTATTTTTTTTTTAATAAAAGTATTCTTGTGTATTTATTACATGATAACATTTAAAAATCAAAAATTTCAGAATGTAAAAAACAAAAAAAAAAAAGGAACTCATGGAGCTCGAACCCACAACACTTGCACTAGTAATCGAGACAACCGATTTTTTTTATATAGGCATCACCACATTATCAAGGCCAAGAGGCCACTCAAGGATAAGGGTTAAAGAGTGTACAGTAGAAATTGGACAATATAGTAATCATTAGTAATGAAAATTTGGTAAATTTGATAACTTATATGGAACGGCTCATCAAGAACTTATTTACGTTAGACTTGAGCACAACCATATTGTAGTCAGCCGGAAAGCAGGAAAACGGAAGACAATTCCACAGGCATGCAGTTCTAAGAAAGAAGCTTTGTTCATGGAAACTACGTTTAGGTTTACGCACAGATAAAGAGTGGGGGGAATTATTGATAGTGTTTTTAGCTAGACGAGTGTTTCTTGTGAAAGTTTGGCGGGGGGGGACCATAGACTGAAGCTCAGTCGAACACTTTCCATGAAAATAACGATACATCAGAGACAAACTCGCAACATCTCTTCTGTGAGATAGAGGTTGCAGAGAAGAGAAAAGGACATCGCTTACGAGGCTACGAAGTCTATTTTGAACTCTATCAAGGCAGGACAAGTCCTTTCTAGCAGCTCCTGCCCAGATGTGGTAACAGTATTCCATCCTTGGACGTACCTGGCTCTTATATAGATAGAGAATTGCATCAGCAGTGAGATATCTACCGGATCGATAGAAAGATCCCACCATTGTTCCAGCGGCCTTTAGCAACGTTGTGAAATATCTAAAGAAATAGATTTCTCTTTTACACAATGCATGCACAGGACAACGCCATTGTGCTACATTCTCAAGGTGTCACTTCTTTCAAGTTAGAACCCCTTTTTGAATCCCTTGGCAATTACTTTAATCGATTTAATACCCCTAATAAACTTCTGCATCCAAAAGGCAATCTTTTCAGTTACTGCATACCGTCCAACAACCATCTGTCTAGGAGGAGATATAATTTGAAAAACGGAGACAGACACATACACACAGACAGACATAGTGAGTTTTATATATTAGATTAAACGTTTTTGTAAAAAAAATTGAATTAATCTTTTTTTTTTTTTTACACAGTGATCACCACTTATCAAGGCCCGGAAGCCACTCAGGGATAAGGGTTATTGCAAGTACATTACGTTAGTGTGGAGATTTGATGAAGTGTTTAATTAAGGGGGCGGTTCATTAGGAATTTGTTAACATTGGACGTGAACACATCCAAGTTGTAGTCTGGTGGGAAGCAGGCAGACGGAACAGAGTTCCACAGGCGTGCAGTTCTAAGAAAGAAGCTTTATTCATGGAATCCACGTTTTGATTTAGGCACAGATAAAGAGTGGGGGAAATTTTTCACAGTGGATTCGGCTAGACGGGTGTTTTTCATGAAAGATTGGTAAGGGGGGACCAGAGATTGGAGTTCAGACGAGCACCTGCCATGGAAATAACGATAAAACAAGGATAGGCTCGCAACGTCTCTTTTGTGGGAGAGAGGTTGCAGGGTAGAGAAAAGGGCATCCCCACTAAGCCACAAAGTCTATTTTGTACTCTGTCAAGGCAGGATAGGCTGTTTTTTGCAGCTCCTGCCCAGATATGGCAACAGTATTCCATCCTTGGACGTACTTGGCTTTTATATAGATAGAGAATTGCATCAGTAGTGAGCGGTAGAAGAATCCCACCATCTTTCCAGCGACCTTGGCAACAGACTTGATGTACGTGTTCCATTTCAGATCAGAAGTAAAGGTCAAACCCAGAAGCTTGTCAAAACACAGGGCCTCTCCCAGACGAGAGCCATCCATCACAATTGATGCCAGACGGGGATCAGAGCGTTGATGATGTAAGGATAGGAGTTTGGTTTTGGATGCATTAAATGTAACCAGCCACATTTTCCCCCACTGAACCACGTGCTCGAGATCAGAGGAAAGAGAATCAGAGAGAACTCTGTCATTTACAGCCTTTGATGTGTTGCCGTAGATGGTCGTGTCATCAGCATAGATGTCAACGAATGATTTAAGTATGTGTTTAGGGAGGTCATTGATGTAGATCAGGAAGAGAGTTGGGTCTAGGATTGACCCCTGAGGGACTCCAGCATTTATATTGCAGGCCTCCGATTTTTGTCCATCTACCACTACTCTTATGAGCCTGTCGGAGAGAAATGATTTAATGATTAAGAAAGCATTTCCAGTTATACCGTAGCTGTAAATCTTGTGAAGTAGACCCTTATGCCATACCTTGTCGAAGCCCTTTGATATGTCAAGAGCAATTGCCCTAGAAAGGAAGCCTTTTTCAAGAGATTCACTAATCCTGTGGGATATAACCGTCAGCACATCTGCGGTAGATCTTGCAGAGTGGAAACCATATTGTGTGTCACTAAGAAGGTTATTCCTGCTGAGGTGGTTGACTATTTCTCTATTTAATATGGATTCCAGCAACTTACTCATAACACACAGGAGACTTATTGGTCTGTACTGAGAGGGAGATGACTTATCACCTGAATTCTTGAATACAGGGCAAACTGATGAGGTCTTCCAGGGAGTCGGAAAGCACTTCTCCTTAAGGCAGCGCTTAAACAGTTTTGTAAGTATGGGAGCAAGTTCTGGTTGAAGCTTTTTTAACACTATAATTGGGATGCCATCAGGGCCAGTTGCTTTACTGGAATATAGGTTCTTGATTAGCTTGGCGACCTCATGCACGGATATTTGTATGCTACCTAGCTTGTTCTGTGTTATAGGAGGAAATATGGGGAGTTGATGGCCTTCGTCGCATAGGGTAGAATTAGCTGCAAAGTTCTTTGCAAATATTTTGGCCTTGTCTGACGCTGACGAGATGACCTCTGGTCCATTGATAATGGTTGGGATAGAACGCACACTTCTGTTCAGGATCCTATTTGTTATTTGCCGAAATTGGTGGGAACCAAGCCGCTGATCAGCTACCTTGGATTTAACAGACTGGGCATATAGCTCTCTTGCATTTTTTATTAGGAAAATAGAGTTAACTCCCTTGAACCAATAACAATGATTGCAACTAGCGTGGCTTTTTCCTTCTTTTATTTTTATTTAAGTGTTTTAATATCTACTAGTAGATCATTTTTCGTAATTTTTGGAATTTGTGCGAATTTCCACATGACACGTAAGTACCTAATAATATTTTTACCCCAAATGCGTTGGTTTAAAACATCACTAGTATGAACAAGCATCAAAATTTGTCCCAATTTCATTTAAAATATAAAATTGCATTTTTAGCTATTCAAGGAAGCTAATTCACGAATTATTCTCCTCTCACATTAAAATATCAGAGTTATTTCCCTTTGAAAAATAAAACGCCGAATTCATCATTTATTTTATTAATGAAACAAATTATCTATTTTATCGGGATTTGATAATTGTCTGTCTGAGGTATAAACTTAAAAAAATATTTATAATTTACGTGACTGAAAGGTGTATTTAGGAAATGGCTTGTTTCATTTAATCCTGTTAAGACTCTGCTTATGTTGTTTAATTGTAGGCGTATCTGGTGCAGTTTTACAATCGTTCACTGTGCATGTTATATTCGCATATCCCTCCATATTCACATGATTAAACCAGAAAAGCAGCAGCAGCTGCCACATCGAGGATAAAAAAAAATCCGTTCAAATCCCGTTTCTTTAGATACACACATCATTAGAATAACTTGCACCTCACTTCAACAAAGAAAACTGCCAGAGAAAGCCACACAGCAAAAGAAAAAAAAAAACAAAATACAAAACACAAACATTGTAGTAAACGCAACTCAGGCAGCATATAAACGCAAATAACTATCTCACGAAACACTGCAACAATACAACACCGGCTAGGTTACATTCACAACTTTCTCAGCTTTAAATCGATATAACATATGTGTAGGGGACTAGGATATATAAATACCCCAATCCCGTTACAAAAGAATAATGAAACGAATGGGAATTGAAGGAAACAAAGACTCAATTAATGGATAAGATAAACGTCGTTTATTTGCTGTTGAAAGAAATGAACGTTTTAGTTATAACATGTCCGCGCATATGTAACCAATGTTCGTTGCAGGACTTGTGTTGTAGCAAGAAAAGGAAATGTGTTTTCATCTCAAGTTCGGGTCACTATTGTTTGTTCACACGTGGGAATTGAAGTGAGTGTTGTAGTGGAAATGAGAATGATAGTCCAGCGTGTAGGCAAAAGAGTGGATATGAGAGTTGACATCAGTTAGTAGTCAGCTACGCGAAGGTGTTCTGAGGGAACAGTAGTAGATAGAGAGAGAAAGAGTGAGAATGTATACATACAGTCTTTAGCTCGTGCCCCATACATAGTCGCAGGGGTGTTGACGACGCACGAGCGTGCGCATCCCAAAGGGGAGGCGGTTGGTTAGCCCAACCTCTCTAGCTGAGAGCTGGTCCTAAAAAGAGGATTAGAAACAGCTTGTCTCCTTGTTTTATACTCGTTTCCAGAGTGTCTTTTGCGCATGTGTATTTCCTTAGAAAGCGGAAGTGACGTCGTCCATGTGTGCGTGTGTGAGTACATGTGTATACGTAAGTGTGTGTGTATATATACGTGAATGTGAGTGTATGTACGCGAACGTGAATATGTGTACATGTGTGGACGTGGGCGCGTATGTTTGTGTGTGCGTATGTATATGACAGCTTGAAATATGAATGTGTGTTTTGTGTGAGACTTGAAAAAGACTCGTACACATGCATACATACACTAAAAAGACGATTTTGTACAAAACTACATAAAACAAACACATTTAAAAAGCAAAACTCAAGCTAATGATCAAACTTCTGATTGCTCCTTACTACGTCCGCGGTATGACTATAAAAACGTCACCTTGCGCGCAAACGAGCAATCACCCAGAGTCACAGCAAGTCAAACAGCATGGGATAATTATCGGCTCCGTCGGATTCCTTCCCGACGTTAAACCCACTTTCGTGCACATCAGCCATCAACTTCTCCACATGGAAGCACCAACAGCGAGAATTAACACTTACATTCTTATTTCATCATGATTCATATTCGCGCCCGACTTTTCTCTCCTAAGAAGTTACAAACATTAACTTTACGCCCAAAATCTTCTATTCTGAACATCCTCACGTCTTTATGAACATTAAACACTTTGTTTTGCTTTCTTGTTAAGTTTGTTTTTATAAATAATTTAAATTTAAAAATTTAAACCTATATTGTTTGTCTGGATCCTTCTCACCACCATACGCTTGACAACTCTCTTTTACTGTTTTTTAAGGTTAAAGACTAATTTTTTTAAATATTGTTGATTCGGTGGTTTTCTCTTAACATTCGCGTAAAAACTACATTTTTGTATTATTAGTGTTATCAACTTTGTTTCATCAAAAAAAAAAAAAATCGTGCCAGCTTGTTTTTTTTTTATTTTAATTTTATAATAAAAGATATTGCTGCATCGAGCGTCCTAAATTATGAGATGAAAAAAAATGAATGAATCTCTTAGTAAAAAAGAGTTGTCTCCCTCTGCAGAGTGAATGATTGTAAACCTGCGCTGGCGTGTTCCTTTTCTTCCTGAGATTCTCTTGAGAGAAAAAAAAAAAAAATCAACTGTGAAACTTTTACGTCTTTCTTTCTCATCAAATCTTTATCATTAGACCCATTGCTTTTTTCTGTTTCTCGTAAAGTCGGTTCTCTTTATTGCGCTAAACACTTTCTCACACCTGAGGCTAACCGCTATCTTTACAAATCTACTATCAGATCACGCATGGAGTACTGTTATCATATTTATACTTGTGAATCTCTGTCTTGTTTGAAATTTCTTGCTAAGGTGCAGAGATAATTTGATTTGCCACGACACGCTTTCTTCCTCTCTGCAACCCTTCTCTCTCACAGACGTGATGTTGCTATACTATTTAATTAATTAGATGAGTATTATCTGTTCGTTTATTTATTGCGGACTATTATCCTTGTCTTTTAGTTGTTGTTTCACGACGATTCGGCCAACTATTCCTCTGGCCTTCATCAGGTGGTTACCGCAATGGGATAGGAACTCCGAATCTCCTAACTGCATTCTCAGCAATTACTGCCTTCCACAGTTGTTGTCGTCTCACCACGTTTTTGGCCAAGTAAGCCTCTGGCCGGCTTTGGGTAGGATTGAAACTGCTATCTTCAGACAATGCTCACCTAGAACCATAGAGATTCGTTTCTATCCATTGCGCCACGGGCCCCAAAAGGCGATCAAGGTTGGATTGTTTGGTCTTATAAATCTATTATATTATTATTAAATATTATTATCTGATCTTCCATTGTCAGGTCCGCACTGAATGATATATATAATTTAATTAATTGGAATGCTTATTGAGATGAGTATTATCTGTTCATTTATTTATTGCGGACTATTATTCGCATCTTTTAGCTGTTGTATTACAACGTTTCGGACAACTATTTCTTTGGCCTTCATCAGGTCGTTACCGCAAAGGGATAGGAAGGCCAGAGGAATAGTTGACCGAAACGTCATGAAACAACTAAAAAGATGAGGATAATAGTCGGCAATAAATAAATGAACGTGATGCTGCCAGTTTCAGTCTTTCCTATAAACATTATTATGACATATGTTCTTCAGAATTGTCCCTGCTTCTTTTGTTTCATCTCGTGCGACTCATTGGTCTAGTGGTCTCCATCAATTTTCTGTTTTGATATCTCTTTGTAATACACATTCCTATTCCAATAGCTTCTTTTCATAAAGAACTGCAGGCTGTGGAATTCTCTTCTTGCTGATTGTGTTCCTCCTATTTATAATCTTGATTCTTTTCAAGACTAATGTAATAGGCACCGCCTGTTTCTGCAACAATCATCTTTCATTCTTGTTAATGCCTTAAATCAAGTGGCTTCAGACATTATCCGGAGTGATTTTCATAAAAATAACTGTTTCTTTGTCATGATACTACCATACCAGGCATTACCTCCTCCACTGAGTGAAGGGCAGTGTAGTTTTCGTTACTTATTTTATTTAAGTAGTCTATTGGCACTTATAAACATCCATTTTTATTTGTTCATGTGAAGAATTACTGCTGCCAGGTGGTTGGACCACATGGTAACCAATCAGCTATCAAGATGCATTCATTTTATCTGTCCTAAGAGGAACTATTTTAGCCCCTTTCATATTGGGAGATTGGTAAGCAGAGAGTTTCCTGGAAGTAAAAAATGACTTCTTTCTCTCTCTTGCCTTGATCCCCTGGCTCACTTCACCTGAAAATAAACTACTCGTAACTTATTGGCAACCAAAGAACTTTCTGACTTTTTTCCTTAATTTCTTCATATGGGCACTGTCCTAATTTTAGCAACCTACACTAGACGGTGTAGGTAACTTGAATAAATTGTTGGAATTGTCAATGTGAGATAGTTTTTAACTACAGTCATGTTTTCATACTGTGAAGATTAAAAGAGTTTTGTCCCTTGTGCCATGTGAGGAGTTGCCTTCCCTTATCTGATTTGTGATGATGTGCACTTTAAGCATCGGATAACTTGGAATTGTCTACCCTTTGATTGCTTGTATATAAAAACGTATGTATGACGTGTGCTTTCTTCTTCATATGTGTTACCATGTGAATAAACAAACGTGTTTTTCTGTGTCTGTGTGTGTGTAAAGGCTAAGAAAATGTTAAGTGTTAATTAATTTGTTTCCTTTTGTCAACCGTTGATATAACTTCCTGTATGAAGTCATTTAAAAGAAAAAAATGTACCTTTTCTTTATGTACTTCATAATTAACTAACAACGGTTTTTAATTAACCTACATAAATACCTGTTCGTTGTTTCTTTATAAAAAAAATTGGGCATTTGCATATTTTAGTTATTGTAGACAACTTTTGTGTTTTCATTATTGAAGAACTTCACTTGGAACAGAGGGAGACAATTTAAAAAGATCACAAATCGTCACACACTTTCCAATAATGACTGTTCAAAAATATTTTCAAATTTTGATGATTATTTTTATTTAATATGAAAGTTTAATTCTGTAAAAAAAAACGTTTTTTTTCTCAAAAGTCCTACATCTTCATATAATAATAACTTTCATTTATTCATTTATTTCAGAGTTTTCTTTTCTTAGAGAGATCGTTCATAAAAAGTTCATTTAAAAAAGTTGTTCATTTTTATATAACGACCACTTTCATTCATTTCAGAAAAGTGTATTTTATTTGGAAATTCTTATCTATATATATGAAAGGAATCATTAATCTATAAATATAAAAGGCAAATGAGCATTCGCATTTTTTGTATGTCTCAAAAAGGCTTTTTTTGCCGACGATCCTGGGGGGGGGGTTACTATCACTTAGAACTGTTATATAGCCCCTAGATCATAATATGTACGATTTGCGAGTGCGCATTGCGTCTAGATTTATTTACGTCGATTTTTACAAAATTATTGCTATTTCAGCCCGTCTTGTGTTCATTCAGCTTTTTTGTATAAAACTGAAACTAATTCAAAGCTAAGTATTGTTCCCGGCAATTGCACCGGGAAACGTCCAGAAGCAATCAGCTTTGATCAATGTGGAGCCAAACTCCTTATATCAGACAATTGCTATTCAATCTGGACAATGGGAAGCTGGTTTCCTCCTCCCCAACTTATTGGAGAAACAACCAGCCATGGGTAAACAAACCCAAAAGCTTCTCCACAGCAAAAGTTAAGTCCGCTACTTCTATTTGACCTCATTAATGAGGTCAAATAGAAGTAGCAGAGTTAACCTTTATTGCAGGCACGTGTCAATTCTGTTTTTAATACTTAAAGAAATAAATTCAAACATGTTTAGTTGCTCATTGTTGGCTGAGCGGGTAACGTGTCAGGTTTTTTGCACACTTTCTTTTCCACCTTCGCCTCAAGGCTTCGGGTTCGATCCTAACTACTAACCAAAACTTTTTTTAAGCCCCCCCCCCCCAACACAAACATCCGGATAACGATTTTTTTTTTTAAGAAGTTTTAACATTGTTTTTTTTAATATTTAAACAGGGTTCTTACTTTGCTTATTCTTTTGTTTTGATTCCCCACCCCCGCCCGCCCAACACGCACACCTCTAAAACACCCGGGCAACGCCAGGTACCCCCCCCCCGCTAGTCTATATATATATAAAAGGCAAAATGTGTGTGACCATTTCGTGTACGTCTCGCAAAGGCTTCTTTCACACACGCTCCCGGGGGGGTTACGATCGCTTACAACTGTTTATATAGCCCCTAGATAATAATATCTATGATTTATTTACATCGACTTTTATGAGATTCGCGCTATTTCGCTCTGTCCCCTGTTTGTCCTGCTTTTTAGTATAAATAAAGTGAAACTAAATTCAAACTGTTCGTTCTCGGCATCGCGCCGGAAACGTCCAGAAGCAATCAATTTTGATCAATGTGGGGCCAAACTCCTCTTTTATCAAACAATTGCTATTCAATTTGGACAATGGGGAGCTGGTTTCCCCCTCCCCAACATCTGTTCGGGAAAAAAAACAGTCAAAGTTGAGTAAACAAACCCAAGTTAATTGCGTGACTTCTATTTGACCTAATTAATGAGGTCAAATAGAAGCAGCAGAGTTAATTTTTATTGCAGCCACCTGTTTTTAATACTTAAATAAATAAATTCAAACGTGTATCCATTGTATGTCGTGGTGGCCCATTGGTTAATGTCACATATTTTTTTTTTCACACTTTAATTTCCAACTTTGCCTCAAGGGTTTGGGTTCGATCCTCATACTCACCTACTAAAACTTTTTTTATTTTAACCCCCCCCCCCGCGGAGTTTTGATCTACCCAAAACCACACACACCTCCAAACACCCGGGCAACGCTGGGTACCCCTCGCTAGTCTATAATATAAATCTCACTTGTCTGTTTAAATGTATGTATGTATGTCTCACGAAAACTTTCGACAGAGGCAACAGATCTTCACGAGATCGGTATCATTTTGAAGCTCGACCCTTTGGATGACAAATATCAAAAAATTGGCCAAAAACATTAATCCTTCACCCTCAACTGGGCACTTTTCTACAGAGAGAGGTCGCTTTTTACGCCGATATTTTTGAAAGTCATCGCCTCTTTTCCATTGATTCCATTAATTCAAACCTACGTCACTCCCGGTTTGACGATGGGCGCAACAGCTAACCTGTCACGTTTTTTTTGTTTTTTTTCACTTTCTCTTCCTCATTCATTCGAGCCTGCCTACTACCACTTTTATTTATCTATTTTTTTTGTGCTCTCAATTTTCCTTCTTTTTTTTTTTACTCAAACAACACCCTTACGCACACCTCCACTTTCTTTTCCGCCTTCACGTCACGAGTTCAAGCCTGCCTGCCTGCCTACTACAACTTTTTTTTTTGGCTCAACACACACCTACAAACACTCGGGCAATGCCAGGCAATGCCGGGAAACGCCGGGCACCCAGGCTAGTTAGATTATAAACAAAAAAAAATTATTTTAATTCAATAAATATTCAGATAATTAATGATTTTATTTTGTGTGATTGTGTTAATTTAATGAATTTATTTATCTTTTATCCAAAAGTGGCATCTTTCATATATATATATATATATATATATATATATATATATATATATATATATATATATACTAGTGGGACCTGTGGAAATTTCACATGTAATATATTGCTGCCGGGCATTCTGTGAATGTTCAACATGAATGGAGATCCTGCAATATTATTGTAGCCCTTTTGTTAAAACTGTAAAAGTATTTATCTAAGTAATCTGTTTAATGTAGTGTCAGAATATATTTGGTTATCACGGTTTATCTTAAATATCCTTATAGGAGTCTGTGATATTTCCACTATATGGACGCCTGGTGCGAACAAAAACTCCATGATATCATTATACCGTTTTTAGACAGGACAGATACTACTCTTGGATCCTAGCCAGAAAACTAAGAAGGTGCATTTTTGTTTCGCGTCCGGCTCAAAAGCGACTTCAGTGATCGGACGATTCTATTTGTTTAAAAAGGAGGATAACATACTACAAACATTAAATTAGTGTATCTATATATAATAATTAAATGTTTGTAGTATGTTATCACCCTCTATCCTCCACCTTAACAAATAGAATCTCCCAATCGAATGATTTATAATCTGGAAACTGTGACACACATACGTATGCACACTAAAAGTACTATGGTATTAATTCATGGAGTCAATAAATGTTCAAATAATTAATGTTTTATTTAGTGCTACTGAGTTAATTTAGTGCATTTGTTGAGCTTTTACCTAAAAGCTTTTTACACCAAAGGTTATGCGAAACATTTCAGAGAAATTCTTTGGAAAACTTAAAAATCTTGAATTGCCTCCCCTTGTTCTGAGTAGAGAAGTATTCAAAAATGAACACACAAAACAATAATGGTCCACAATGATTAAAATGTACAAGTGCTAAAAATGTTTGAATATGATTGGATGTTTCTCCCCCTCCTCCAATTCAGCAGCCCTTCCTCGTCTTTTATACACCATGGAACACGTACATCAAATATGTTGCCAAGGCCACTGGAAAAATGGTGGGATCCTTCTATCGAACCAGTAGATATCTCACTGCTGATGCAATTCTCTATCTATATAAGAGTCAAGTTCGTCCAAGGATAGAATACTGTTGCCACATCTGGGCAGGAGCTGCTAGAAAGGACTTATCCTGCCTTGACAGAGTTTAAAATAGACTTCATAGCCTCATAGGAGATGTCCTTTTTTCTTCACTGCAACCTCTATCTCACAGAAGAGATGTAGCGAGTTTGTCTTTGTTTTATCGTTATTTTCATGGCAAGTGCTGGACTGAGCTTCAACCTATGGTCCCCCCCTCGCCAAACTTTCACAAGAAACACTCGTCTAGCTGAAAAAACTATCAATTATTCCCCCCCCCACTCTTTATTTGTGCCTAAACCTAAACGTAGATTCCATGAACAAAGCTTCTTTCTTAGAACTGCACGCCTGTGGAACTCTGTTCCGTTTTTCTGCTTTCCAGCTGACTACAATATGGTTGTCTTCAAGTCCAATGTAAACAAGTTCTTGATAAGCTGTTCACCTTAAGTTAACAAATTTACTGAATTTCCATTACTGACAATTACTATATTGTCCAGTTGTACACTCTTTAACCCTTATCATCGAGTGGCCCCTGGCCCTTCATAAATGGTGATGCTTATGTAAAAAAAAACAAAAAAACACCACTGCTAGTATATCATATTTCCCTCATTAATAAAACACTCTTATGTTGATTTCTTCTGTCATCCTGTTATTAATCAAGATGGATGCAGAGGTATTTAAATTTGGATACTTGAGTTAGTTCTATGGGTTTGTGAGTGAGGATATGTATAGGAGGTCTCTGCATAGTGGTTCATCACAGCACTTGAGCAGTTGAATAACTTTTTCACACCCTGATACCTTTGTGACTGCTATATACTCCATCCAGCATAACTGAAAGTAGACCCAATCCTTGTTTGTGCTAGTGGCAGCTACGGTTAGCTATTTTCCGTTTTCAACCAAGTGATGACTGCTATGTAAAAAAACCCAAAAAACTATGACAGTCTGAGCAGAAATACCAACAGTATTTATGGTACATTGAGTTGTAATGAATGCGGCTACAATAGCTGCGTCCAGATTTGGTGTTGTATAGTCCCAGTTAGGGAAGGGGCACTCTACTGCGAGCATGATGATTCACTCAGTAATGAGGGGGAAGGCACAATCAAAATAGCGGAGGAGTTACTCCAAAATTTGTTCATAAAAAAGAATGCATTCCATTTGTTCCATAAACGTTTATTGTCTACTAACAATGTACAAGATCTGAAAAAAAATTAAATACAATACTTAGAAACCCATTAATCATGGACTGATCAATTTGAGCTGACTGATTTGAACTGATTTGATCTCATTGATTTAAGCTAACTAATTTTAATTGACGGAATTAAACTAATTTGAATTAAGTCTAATTTATAAAACTCACTATCTCTGTCTGTCTCCATATTTTTTTTTATTTATTTTTTTTTTTTTTACATTTTCACCCCAAACAAGGCACATTGCCACTTTGGTGTAGGGGGCTACTATCAGGGGAAACATCTACTGGGGTACTATGTAGGGATTAGGGCAGCGAGATGTTGGTTCACGTTGCACTTGAACTTATGCATGTCAGTACAGTTGGGGAAGCAGTGACCTGGAATGGAATTCCAAAGTCTAGCTGTTCTGGGGAAGAAACTACTGGAGTAGAAAGATCTTTTACATCTAGGGATCTCTACAGTGTGGGGGTGGGATTTTGCAGCTTGTCGGGTCTGTCGAGGGTGTTCACGTCGTGGGGGCACAAGTGCTTGCAGTTCTTCAGAGCATTCACCATTATAATACTTGTAGAACAGGCAGAGGGATGCAACGTTTCGACGATGGGACAGAGGCTGAAGTTTAGATGCCAGTTTAGGGCCTATCAGATTTGCGACTCTCTTTTGAACCCTGTCAAGGAGCAATAGACTAGTAGCCGATGCACCGGCCCAAATATGACAGCAATACTCCATACATGGGCGAATAGTGGCCTTATAGAGGTACAGGATACTTTCGGGTGTTAGAAGTTTTCTAGCACGGTAGAGAGAGCCCACCTTCCTTGCAGCAGCCCTGGCAATGCCCTCGATGTAATTGTTCCAACTCATGTTTCCTGTGAATGTTAGGCCAAGGAGCTTGAGAGACGTACTCTCAGATAAAGAGTCGTTGGCCATTGCTATAGGTGGTAGAGAAGGTTTCTTGTAATTATTGAATGAAACCAGTTTTGTCTTTGTGGCATTGAACGTTACCATCCATTTTTGTCCCCATTCCACTACTGATTGGAGGTCATCCTCTAGTGTTTCTGCCATTACTTTAGATATATGTTCATTTGTTTTCCTGTCGTGCCTGCTATAGAGTGTGGTGTCATCAGCATATATACCCATCTCAGAGGCAATTTTGTCGGGGAGGTCATTTATGAATATCAGGAACAGCAGAGGTCCAAGGATAGATCCCTGGGGCACTCCTGCATTTATATCATATTGTTTAGATGTACGACCGTCGAGGACAACCTGGATTTTTCTCTTATCTAAGAAGGATTTAATTATGTTAAGTATTCTACCAGTGATACCGTAAGATCTAATCTTCCTGAGGAGACCCTCATGCCATACCCTGTCAAAAGCCTTAGATATATCTAGAGCTACCACTCTGCCCTCTCCCGCTTTGTCCAGTGAATGGTATATGCATTCAGAGATTACAGTGAGGATGTCTGCCGTGGAACGGGCTTGTCTAAATCCATATTGATGGTCGGTCAGAAGTTTAGCATCTGTAAGGTGCTGGACTAGAGCATGGTTAATTAAGGTCTCAAATATTTTGGCAAAATGTGGGAGGAGGCTAATAGGGCGATAATTTAATGGGTCAGTTCTTTCGCCAGAATTCTTGAATACTGGTACTACAGAAGCAGTTTTCCAACAGCTCGGAAAACAAGATTCATTAAGGCATTTGTTCTATCTTTTTCAAAACGAAAAGTCGCAGAGTGGCACTAGGGGCCCTCAGATGATTGAATTTTTTTTATGGATCGTTCTTTTATGAGTCTTTAACCGGTCAAAAAGGGGTAAAAATTGAAAAAATCGTTAATCAGTTCATATGCATGTTACTTGGGTACAAAGCCGCCCCCGCTTCTTCCGCTAGTTGAAGAATAAATAATAGGTAATATCTGTTATAGATTAGACACAAAAAGACATAGAGGTTCTTATTCAATCCTGGGCAATGCTTATTCGTCCCGCTTAGTGTAAATAAAATTGATCATTCATTTTAAGTCTATGGGAGTCTGTTATGATGTTACGATGATTAGAATGTATGAATGCAGTATCGCAGTAGATGATTGCATCAGAAGATGCTGAATGGTTACGGTTAAGGTGTACATGAATGTTAAGAGTTTAAGAAAAGATGTTCACAAAGAAAAGATGTATCATAACTAACAAAGACATTAGCTGATGCCTGCCTATATCTCTACAAAGCCACCATTCACCCATGTGTATATGTAAAAGAGTCATCTATTCCTGATAACAGAGTATTTGTGGAGTTATCTCCCCTGATAACAGAAAGTAACCAGGGAGTGACCTCCCTTGATAGCTATATATATATATATATATATATATATATATATATATATATATATATATATAGAGAGAGAGAGAGAGAGAGAGAGAGAGAGAGAGGACAGGTTTGATTTTTATGTGAATCTTAGCGACAAGTTGAAGGACACATTTTCTCATTTTATACCGTGAATGGACTAGTGTTGTCATCTATGGGCTGGTGCACCAACTACTTGTCTCTCTCTCTCTCTCTCTCTCTCTCTCTCTCTCTCTCTCTCTCTCTCTTGGATAAGATAAAATAAAAAATCCTCTTACCTAACAGATCTTTATTTACCTTCTCAACTATAGCCCCTGTCTCATCACCCCACTGTTGCATGCCTGTACTATATATATATATATATATATATATATATATATATATATATATATATATATATATATATATATAAACATATAATATAAAATATATATAATATTAATATATATCTATATATACACATATAATATAAAATATATAGAATATTAAAAATATATATATATATATATATATATATATATATATATATATATATATATATATATATATTATATATAATATAATTTTCCCTTTGACCAATTTGGTACCCCCAAATGGGGAGCGGTATATATATTGTTTTTAAAATGTAATTATCCACTGACACATGTTTCATTGTCTACAACTCATCAGAGTGGCTGAATCTAGCAAGATTCGAAATCGAAACCTCATGGTAACACTTTCCTTTCAAAAACAACTTCATGGCTGGGAAGAGGTAAAAGTCAGAGGGTGCAAGGTCAGGAGAGTAGGTAGGATGGATCAGGATTTCATAACCACATGCCCGTGCTTCTGATCTGGCGACATGCGAGTTGTGGACCGGAGTGTTGTCCTGCAGGAGGAGGGTACCTTTGCTGATCTTGCCCCACCTCTTGATTTTCATAGCTTCCCTTAATTTCCTCAAAAGTGAAGCATAATAGGCTCCTGTAATTGTGGTACCCTTTGCCAGGAAATCTGTCATCACTATTCCGTCCTGGTCCCAGAAGACTGTGAGCATGACCTTGCCAGCGGAAAGCTGCACCCTTGCCTTCTTTGGAGGTGGTGAGTCCAAGTGCTTCCACTGCATTGACTGGGCTTTGGTCTCTGGATCATAGTGATGGACCTAGGTTTCATCCTGTGTAATCAGTCTTTTGAAAAACTTTGACTCATCTTCTGGGCACATGTCCAAATTCATCCTCAAGCACTCGACACATTCTCGCTTCTGGAATGGTGTGAGCAACCTGAGAATCCATCTGGCAGACACCTTATGCATATGCAAATGGTCATGAATGATAGTTTCCATAGACCCTGTACTAATCTTGACATCTTGGGCTATTTGGCGAATAGTAATGCGTCGACCTTCCAAGGTCATATGATGGGGCATTATCACCATAAGTTTCTTTCATTTCATCAAAAGTCTCCTGTGGTGTGCATCCTTTCAAATACAAAAACCGGATCACTGCTCGACATCCAACAGGCTCCATTTCACACCTGACTCAGTTCAAACACCTGTAAAACAGAAATCACAATTAGTTCAGAGCTGTAATTTGCCACATAACCCGTAGAGATATAAATCATTGCACATGCAAAATTTCAGCTAGATCAGACAACTGGAAGTGAGTCAGGGGCATTACTTATTGCACGTCCCTTGTATTTCGATTAATAAAGTTTATTATGAAAGGATCGTTTGAAGTTGAATGTCAAAAAACGACATTATTTTTGCACCAACTTATATATATATATATATATATATATATATATATATGTTTTTATTTGTCTTTGTTAGCGATACTTTCTTGAATGAATTCAAGTATTTATACGAAAGTGCATTTTTACCTAAATGCTTGTTGGGAATAATTTTCCCATTGACCAATCTGGTACCCCCTTTAATGGGGAGCGGCATATATATTATTTTTTTAAAAATATAATTATCCACTGACACGTGTTTCGTCATCCACGATTCAGCGACTCTGATGATTTGTGGACGACGAAACACGTGTCAGTGGATAATTATATATATATATATATATATATATATATATATATATATATATATATATATATATAATTAATGGTTCCCATTCATTTATAAAGCATAAAATGAGTTAGAAATGTTATGAAATTAAATCCACCAGAATGCATCTGGTTATTTTAATCCTTTTTAAATAGGTGATAAAAAAAGGCAATGTATTACTTCATGACATTTTGAAATTTTAATGGAATTTGCAAGCATTTAAATTTAACTTGAAAAATTCTATTAAAAACATAACAAAATCAAAACTGGAAAGACTCCCGAGCAACACGAGGTCAGGACAGGTGGTCTCTATTTATATAAAGTTAGGTATATGTATAAGTTTTATATATTTGTATGTACTAAACTGGTGCTACCAGATCAGGCTGTTTGAAGATACTGGCTTCCTGACCTAAAATGCACCAAACATTGATGTTATTGTTTTTTTTAGTTTCCCATTGCAGTGAAAGATAAAAACAACAATTTCGTTCTTTTTGCGGACTGTTATCCTCATGTTCATTGTTGTTGTTTTACCACGTTTCGGCCAACTCATCCTCTGGACTTCTTCAGGTAATTAACCACAACAGGATACGAATGCTGAATCTTGTAACTGCATCCTCAGTAATTACTGCCTTCCATAGTTGTTGTTGTCTCACTGCGTTTTGGCCAACTAATTCTCTGGCCTGCTTGGGTAGGATTGAAACTTGGTGAAACAACAGCACAACTATGAAGATGATGTCCGCAAAAAAAAATGGATACATAAATTATGAAGCCTCATCTCAAAGAATTCCAAAAATAACAAAATAACAAAAATTTTCTTCTAAGCAACTAAACCAAACACCATGAATAAATACTTGAAGATATAACAAACTTGAAGCATAAAACATCAAATCTGTTGCCAAGGTCGCTGGAAAAATGGTGGGATTCTTCTACTGCTCCAATAGATATCTCACTGCTGATGCAATTCTCTATCTATATAAAAGCCAAGTACATCAAAGGATGGAGCACTGCTGCCATATCTGGGCAGGAGCTGCTAAAAGCAGCCTATCCTGCCTTGACAGAGTACAAAATAGACTTCGTAGCCTAGTGGGTGATGCCCTTTTCTCTTCCCTGTAACCTCTCTCCCACAGAAGAGACGTTGTAAGCCTGCCGTTGCGTTATCATTATTTCTATGGGAAATGCTCGTCTGAGCTCCAATCTCTGGTTCCCCCTCGCAAATCTTTAATGAAAAACACCCGTCTAGCTGAAACCACTGTCAGTAATTTTCCCCACTCTTTATCTGTGCCTAAATCAAAGCGTAGATTCCATGAACAAAGCTCCTTTCTTAGAAGTACACGCCTGTGGAACTCTGTTCCGTTTTCCTGTTTCCCACCTGACTACAACTTGGATGTCTTCAAGTCCAACATAAACAAATTCCTGCTGAACCGGCCCCTTAAGTAAAACACTTTATCAAATCTCCATTACTAACGATTGCTACAATATTATCCCATTGATTACTGTACACGCAATAACCCTTATCCCCAAGTGGACCCGGGCTTTGTAAGTGGTGACTTCCTTGTAAAAAAAACAAACCTTTACTAAAATGAACAAACATGATTCCATTTCTGTTTGATGAAAACCGTCTATTAGTTGGCCAGTTGTGTACAAATCCCAAGAGCGTTAGTAGCTTTATATCATGTCTGAAAGTGACACAATGTCCAATAAGCAGTATTGGAGATGCGCCACTGTACAACTAATACTCTTTACTGATCCAAGTTATGACAACAGGTCCATTGCCAGCACCCTCAAAATGCATTACTAGATTGCCACGAAAAACAGAGACATGCCCAGAGTGATGAAAGCAAAGTTTCCGGCCACGGTTATGGTCTTTGGTGTGGTTTCAAGTGAGGGCCACGTTATGTCACTTCAGATCTTTTGAAGTCGACTTGAAACTCAAAGTACCTGACTGTGCTGAAGAGTGTTATGATCCCTTGGTGCAATCAGGTGACCGCTGGCAGAGCCTGGGTGTGACAGCAGGACTCGGTGCCGGCTCACAAGTCCAAAGAGACTCAGGCTTGGCCTCAGAAGGAGTGCTACGACTTTGCATCTTCTCTCACTGCCCCCCTCCGCCCCCAACCATAACCTGCTGGACTACTTCATTTAGTCATACATCAAAAACATCACCAACATGACCTCCCACAACACCAAAACCAGCCTGATCACTGTCATTCACTGAGTACTCGTGGAAAAGACATGCTCCCAGTTCCAGACCCGTATCAGGGCAGTAATTGCGGCTGAATACGGCTACATTGAAGAGGTCAGTTATACTACATAATCAAATTACTTAAATTGATTTTTTTCAATAAAAGTTTTAAAATTAAGATGTAGTGTTTTCTTTAGGGCGACAATTTTATCGTTCCACCTCGCATACATATATATATATATATATATATATATATATATATATATATATATATATATATATATATATATATATGTATATATATATATATTAGTGGCCTGGCAAGGTCACAGGAGAGACAACAGAAGTAGCAAAACTAAAGCCTGCTAGGACACTATATATATGCAAATATAGGCAAATTTGGGCATATTTTATTGGTTTGAAAATATAGGTTCTGTATTACCAATTGCATAAAATTTTAACCATGTAAAGCCAAATATATGAGCATTTCAATATTCAATTTGGCTACCAGTATATATATATATATATATATATATATATATATAGGGTGAACAGAAAGTCCTTGGACCAATTCAAAAGTGGTTTATTAATAGAAAATTACAAAAATATAAATTAAACATGAATGAAAATTATAAGTTAGGAAACGAAGAATAAATTCAAATTATTTATTTTCAATGTGATGTCCCTTCCTTTCGATTAGACGTTCAATTCTCTGTCTGAAGTTACCAACCGAAGCACGCAGCGTTTCCTGAGGTATTTTAGCCCATTCACTCAGAAGAGATGTCTTCAAAGCATCAACACTTGGATGAGCAAGAGAACAGACCTTTGCCTCCAACAAAGACCACACTGAAAAATCCATGGGATTCAAATCAGACGATGCAGGAGGCCAAATCTCCTTACTCCAGAATATTGGAAAATGACGTTGGCACCAGTCCTGAGTTTTTCTGGAGGTGTGGGATGGTGCTCCATCTTGTTGGAAGGTGAAAGGCTGATCTTTGAAGTGTTTCTTCATCTCTTCAAATGCTGGAACCAAAATATCGTTAATGTAGCGATCTGTGTTGATCTTAACCCCCTGCTCCACGAAAATCAGAGGCGACTTCCAAGATTTGGAGACTGCAGCCCACACCATGAGGGAAGACGGCTTTTGTCGGCGGAAAACTATTCTCACGGAGTCATCAATGTCTGCTGAAGATTTTGCGTAAACTCTGTCGTTCTTATTGTTAACAGTCGCTTCAATTGTGAAGAGTTTTTCATCAGAAAAAACGATCTCTCGCTCTGCCGTGCCAGCCTTCAGTTCTCCAAGAAGAAGCTTTGCTCTTTCAAGTCTTTTGTGCTTTTGGGCAGGTGTGAGGTACTGTCTGTTTCTCATCTTGTAAGGGGACAACTGGAGATTGTTTTTTACGATGGTTCTCATCGAGGTCACGCTCACATTCATGTCTTTAGCCATTTGTCTTGCAGATCTCTTTGGGTTCCTCCTTACCCTCTCTCGGACAGCTTTAATCACCTTCTTTGTTCGAGCAGTGCGAGGTTTTCCACTCCTAGGACGGTCTTCAGATGTACCAAGTTCCTTAAATCTGTTCACAACATGGTACACGGTGGATTTAGCCACTTTCAAGAGCTTAATAATCTGAGTTTGTCCTTCCCACGCAATGAAGCTGAATTATGGCCTCTCGTTTGCTCATTTTTCTGAAAGTTTAAACAAAATTATTTTAATATTTTGTTGAAAATAATTAGATCAATAGTTAGACTAAATACTTACTTTATTCGAAAAGAGAAAAAGTGATTTTAACAATATTTAATTTTAAAACTAAAAATGGTCCAAGGACTTTCTGTTCACCCTGTATATATATATACAGTGATGATCATATTTATTGGCACGGTAAAATAAAAGTTAAATTTTGTCTAATAAATTCTAAAAAAGGGATTAAATTAAAGAAAATAACAAAGTATATTATGTATTTTTTAACTGGCCTTTCCGATGCAGCAATCGGATTTTAGAAAAAATAAATAACAAAGGAACAACAAACATAATTGCAAAAAACCCTTGTTCAAAATTATTGGCACGGCTTTGTTTTTCTTTTAGTATCAGTATAATATCAATCAATTTCCGGTTTACATGCTTTCTGAACTTTTTTATAGCCATATTATGCTTGTTTAACGCTAATTCAGTGAATAATTTTTTTCAGATAATTTTTAGATAGCGATTTATTTAAACTATTATAAGTGACTAAATTATAATTTTCAATCGCCATGGTTAAAACTAAGGAACACAGCGAAGACGTCAGGAAGCTTGTTGTAGCATGCCATACCAATGGGGAGGGCTATGATAAGATTTCAAAGAAGCTAAACCTTCCCAAATCCACTGTTAGAGCCATAATAAACAAGTTCAAATCGCAAGGCCACGTTATGAGTTTAGAGGGTAGAGGGAGAAAAAGGATTCTTTCCCCAAGAGATGAACGGAAAATTGTTCGACAAGTAAAACAAAACCCAAGGATCTCTGTTGGGAAGATTGTTGATGAACAGAGCACCTCTGGAGTGAATGTATCTCGACATACAGTTGGTAGAGTTTTGAAGAGAGCTGGTTTAAAAGCATGTCGTCCGAGAAAGACTCCCTTATTGAAGCCTATGCACCTGAAAGCAAGGCTAGCCTTTGCAAAACGTCATATTGATAAAGATGTTGCATTCTGGAAATGTGTTCTATGGACTGACGAAACGAAAATAGAGTTATTTGGCCATAATAAAGTGTCTTATATTTACAGAAAATCTGGCGAAGCTTTCCTGCCTAAGAACACCATACCCACAGTGAAGCACGGTGGAGGCAGTTTGATGTTTTGGGGATCCTTTGCTGCCTCTGGACCAGGGCGACTTGTTAAGGTCACAGGTAGCATAAAAAAGGAAGATTATGTTAAAATATTGGATGAAAACCTGAAAGACTCTGCTAAAGAGCTCTCACTTGGTCGTCGTTGGTGGTTCATGCAAGATAATGACCCAAAGCATTTGGCTAAACTGACTAAGAAATGGCTTGAGGACAATCATATTAATGTTTTGGAGTGGCCATCACAAAGCCCAGACCTTAATCCAATTGAAAATTTATGTAGAACATTAAAATTGAGGGTAATGCAAAGGAAGCCTAAGAATCTTATTCAATTGGAGGATTATTGTCAGGAAGAGTGGGCTAAAATTACTACTGAAGAGTGCAACAACTTGGTTGTAAACTATGAAAAGCGACTGAGGAAGGTAATCAAGGCCAAAGGCTATACAATTGATTATTAAATAAATCGTGCCAATAATTTTGAACAAGGGTTTTTTGCAATTATGTTTGTTGTTCCTTTGTTATTTATTTTTTCTAAAATCCGATTGCTGCATCGGACAGGCCAGTTAAAAATACATAATATACTTTGTTATTTTCTTTAATTTAATCCCTTTTTTAGAATTTATTAGACAAAATTTAACTTTTATTTTACCGTGCCAATAAATATGATCATCACTGTGTATATATATATATATATATATATATATATATATATATATATATATATATATATATATATATATATATATATACACACCACTTTTTGGGGCAATTTTAGAGCTAGAAAAGAGGCTCTGGACAAGGGACGGTATCCGGCTAGAGACGAAGAGCAGAGTCTACAAAACCATCGTCCTGCTAGCCCTGCTGTACTAAACAGAGACCTACACTCTGTATAGAGAACACATAAGGAGATTGGAAGCCGTCTAACAGAAACACCTGAGAAGGATCATGAAGATCAAATGGAATGACTTTATACCAAACTCAGAAGTTCTCAGAAGAGCAAACCTAGATAGCGTTGGAAGCTACCCTTGCTACTATGCAACTATGATGGACTGGGCACATTACTAGAATGGAAGACAACCGAATTCCTAAGATGATCTTCTACGGGGAACTGGAAAATGGAACCCGCAAGGTAGGAGGTCAGAAGCTTCGCTACAAAGATGTAACAAAGCGGCACCTGAAGGCAATGAACATCGATGTTGAGAGTTGGGCAGAACAAGCCAAAGAAAGGAGTGGTTGGCAGAACAGTCTGCACAAAGGAAAGAAAGAAATAGAGAGAAATATTGGAAAAGCCTTAGAGCTGAGACACTATAGACGACACAACTCTGGCACCCACATATGCAGTGCCTGTGACACAGAAAGAGGAGTATGCCAACACCGAAAGATAAAGCACTGAGGCCCCGACTAGTCATCGTCAAGACTGACGGACTGTATGATGATGACTTTTTTTGGCAATTTTATAAGTTCGAAATCTCGGCAACTATTGATCAGAATTTAACAAATGAAGGTTCGTGGGAAAGCTAATTACCTGAATTGTGTAGTGGGCTATGTGCTCTTTGCCCTTAAGATTGCATATTATTGTTTAAGCAAGTAGGGGATCCAGTTTCTATATTAATTTAACTTAAAATGAGCACCCACTTTATGGCCACCTTGGGTATAAAGTATATGTTGTCATATTCATCTGTTACAATAAATTATTATATTTATTCCTAGGAGCGTCACAATCCAAATTACGTCTAACATTACCGTGGTAGCAAAACTTTTCTCCTTAATTATTATCTCCTCCCACAAACCCCATTATAAATGGAGAGTTATCACCATTTGTCAGAAGTTTGGCCCGAAGATCGTTAGTCTTCTTGCATAGATACATTTCATCTTAGTTTTTTTTTTCATTTTCCGTTCTAAAAATACTAATCGCTCCCTAAAAGTTATTTTCTGCTGCCCTCATTGGTTGCCCGTTTGTGTTTCTGGGAATGCTGGATTATCAGTTTCTGCTATTTAGTGAATGGGTTAAACACGAAACAAGATGGCGTCACTCAGCATATGAACAAACTTATCCTATTCCCATAGTGCTGATTTGTGAGCCCTACAGTTATGCAACCTTCTACGTCAAACCAAGCACGTTATCGCATAGGTAAAGACCTTGTTGTTAATAATACTGTAGAA
The DNA here is from genome assembly GCF_053919585.1 of Euprymna scolopes. Classification (NCBI taxonomy): domain Eukaryota; kingdom Metazoa; phylum Mollusca; class Cephalopoda; order Sepiida; family Sepiolidae; genus Euprymna; species Euprymna scolopes. Next base: position 19,305,395 of record NC_136522.1, on the reverse strand, counting down.
GATAAAGTCTCATTCCAACATTTAAAACAACTTTTTTATGTCATCCTTGTTAACAATAATAACTGTGGACTACCACTATTAAATCTATAAACAAATCTACTTTAAAACCATAACAGGCGTTAATTATTATGACCTTGCAGTCAGTAAGAATCAAGACAAACACAGTGATGATATAATGAACAAAAAACTGTATTAACAAAAGTATGTTACAGAAGTACACGTCATGATTCTGAGGCCATAGTTGCAATGACTTTTAAATTACATTCAATGTCTCTGGATAAGTCCATTTAGCCCATAAATGGATAATCTCCGACCTTCTTCAAGTGTGTATTCACAATGGCTGTTATTGGTGAAATGTTAAAAAGAATTTTGTAATATTTTTTATATAATAATTTTATATATAGTATGATTAAAGAAAATTGAAAGGTTCTACTGATAGACATTGGTGATAGGAACTGACCAATCAAATGGAGCCACATTTTGCTAGCAACCAATCAGAAACAGGAATCGCTCCATAAAAATATTGGATCTTTTAGAATTCCAACACATATTTTTTTATGTCTACACTTTGTCTGCAAATTTGTAAAGTTCAAAACTTATACAGATCAGCTACACACCGAAAACACCTTTTCATCTTTAGGTCTTGTACAGATTAGCTACCGACCAACAACACTTTTTAATCTCCAGAACTGATACAGATCAGCTACTCGCCAGAAAACTCATTTTCATCTCCAGGACTTACACTGATTAGCTGCCAATCAATAAATCCTTTCTGAAATTAAACCTGGCTTTCAATTCAAAAGAGAATGATTTTGTTCTTTTATTTTCACCAATAACAGCCAAATTGAAGATACACCTTAAGAAGATCGCAGGTTACATCAGCCAAAACATTGTGAGAATAACAACCAAGATGAGAATATTAGTTTGAACAACCCAAATAACACAATCTCGTTTAAAAATTCAAACACGTGACAGTTCATGGGAAACACTGTGGACACAAGTTAACATATGAAAAAATAATGACAATATTAGAAGGCATTTTCAATAATTTTCAGTTATATTACGTTTATCAACATAATGTGTCGTATAAGAGGGTAGGTGTTGATATCCCAAATTTTCGAGAGTAGCATCTCATCCTCAGAGGAGAAAAGAAAAAACAAGCATCTGCAACTGTTCAGCAAGGCTTTTCCTTCCATGTTTTATTTTTTATTTATTTCTTTATTTCCGGAAGTCAGTGTTGCAGTCTGGCTATCAAATCAATTTCCAAGATAGGAATTGTGATGAATTTTAAGTATTGTATGGAATTATTATAGCTTTTTATGCATATGTTTATTTTTTTTTAATTTAAAAGGATTTTGTTTTTAATTTTTATATTTTTGGAACAATTAACATTCATTTATTTCGATAAAGTGTCATGAGAGGCTATCTTTATTTTTATTTTCTGGAAAAAAAAAAGATAATAGCAAATAGTCTAAAAACATTGCCAATAAATAAATAATGTTACAAAACTATTTATTTAACTCTTAAACTACTGGTTACATAACACTGAAATTAAGAGCAATTTGTAATCGTAAACCGAAGGTGGTTTGTAAAATCTTTGTTTGGATGGATGAATAACGTGTACACAAGTATATCACAAGTTGAAATGCAAAAAATTCTTTCTGACATTCTATTTTTTGCAAATATTAATAGCGATCATAGTAATCATCAGCCAGCGCACTTTTGTAGCAATTACTTTCTGGTTCTAGTTATTATTTGCTCCTTATTCTTTTTCGCTTTTTTTTTTTTGTCTCATATATTGTTCCTATTTACTTGCCTCCCCATGAGGGCAGAGTTAGACACAAGGTCGGTTTTTAATGTGGGGAAAATTCAGCTCCCTAAAAATGGACATTCTGGATAGGAACAAAAATAAAAATTGTCTCAGTCATGAAGGAATTTTCCTCCACTGACCGAGGACAGAAAAAGTGAAGTGTAGCACCAGAACAGATACTACACTGTAATTTTGGCCCAAAGGTCAAGAAAAAAAAAAAAAGACAAATTTTTATAATGACACCAAAATCTTGTCACTCTTATTTTTCTACCCTTTTTTCCACTCAGATTTCATATCAGGCTCTTACAAAAATTATAATTTTATACAATACTAGCAGGCTGCCCGGCGTTGCCAGGTCATGAAATACGCATAAATATTATATTTTAATTCATGCAGAAACTGGGGTATGTTTTGTCTAAACAGTTCACTTCTTGTAAGTAAAAAAAAAAAATACTCGAGCTGAGACCGAAACCAAAACCTAAAGACAGTGAGTCAAGTACGATAGCCATTAGCCCAGCTTGATACGTTATTTAACAAGCGTTTTCAAACCTACTTATTCTTAACATAAGGGATTTGTCACATGAACGATTCACGCATGCGCATTCATGGAACAGTTGACAAACAGATAAAAATCCAATGATCCCTAATTACCATTTTTTCAATTTTGATCCCTTAGCAGAACTTATTTTCTGGACGAAAACAGATTAAAATGTATTCCACATATCTGATTACCCTATATACCAAATTTCAAGCCTGTAGATAAAAATTCGTTGAGTATATGGGTTGAGAAGTGTCCTCACAGACAAACATATTCTCACTTTTATACGTATAATAGAATAGATAAATTAAGTTTCTGCATTTTTGAGATGAGGATTGGTTTTCCGTATTGTTTGGATTCTTCGAACTACTGTTCTCATCTTGAGTGTGATTTTCACAACGTTTCGGTCGATGTAACCTCCGACCTTCTTATATAGATGTCCGTGATATGTATATACACATGTATATACACTCTCATACAATGTAACCACTATAATACACACGCATATATGTATATATATATATATATATATATATATATATATATATATATATATATATATATTATTATTATTATTATTATTAATATATATACATATATAATTTAGTAGAAATGGTAATTAATAAAAACTGAAGAAAGTGCTCAATACTGTTGTAGAGCAAATATGCGTTTTATTTTTTATTACCGTATCTTTCTGTTAAGTTACATTATTGTTTAAGCTACCCGGCCGTCTGTAGCTTCCTCAGACTTTTACAGAAATGTTCATTATGATGGGATGAAAGAGTGAATGATGTCAGGGGAGGGGTGTGAGAAGAGCGGAAAAAAGTGGAAGGGAATAAGGGGGAAAGGTAGGAGTGGGTGTTTGGTATGTCGGTAATGTTTTATTTGGAGTTTAAGGAACTTGTGGGGGAGGGTCTGGGAAGTTCATTTCTGGTGTGGCTGCTATCCACATACGTGTGTGAGAGCATGCAGGTGTGTATATATGTCGATGTATGTGTTCACAAGTATTGGTATCTGTATGTGCGCATGCGCCTACATGTATGCGTGGGGGTGCAGGTATGTCTGAATCAATATGCGTATATAGGCCCATGTATACGCCTCCTTGGGGGTATGGGTGTCGATGTGTGTATGTATCTGTGTATGAGTGCATCCATGCTTGCACACACGTACCCAATTTAGCATCTTAAGCAAAATTTGACGTAAGCGAGAGTGGCGTGGGTGTCTATGCATGCATGCACACATATTTGCATGCCAGGGCAGAGATATAGGTGTACATGTGAACGTTTCTTTAAGTATATATGTTTGTACGTGCGCATGTGTGTGCTCGCGCGCGCGGCCGCTAGCTAACCCTCTCCAAACAATTAACAATAATATAATAATAATAAAAACCAAATAAATAAACCGAATCATAGCCCCCCCCCGCCTCCGAACCTAAGTGAACACCCAACAGGTCAAGACATACTTATCAAGAAATCATCTCACCAACGAGACGCCAAAAACTTTAACATTAAGACTCAAATTTTAAAGTAACCTCTCTCCTCCTACCCCCACATATTCCCCTTCCCCCTCCATGTATCTCTATGGCTTTAGCCACACCAGAAATGAACTTCCCAGACCCTACCCCACAAGTTCCTTAAACTACAAAACTAAAACATTACCGACATATCAAGCACCCACTCCCACCTTTCCCCCTTATTCCCATCCTCTTTTTTCCGCTCTTCTCGCACCCCTCCCCTGACATCATTCACTCTTTCATCCCATCATAACAAACATTTCTGTAAAAGTCTGAGGAAGCTACAGACGGCCAAAAAACGGCCGGGTAGCTTAAAACAATAATGTAACTTAACAGAAAGATACGGTAATAAAAAATAAAACGTATATATATATATATATATATTATTATTAATCAATAATTACTATGTGCATGACTTTTATGCATGTAGTAATTATTAATTAATAATTAAAATTTAAATAAAAAAGTAAAAACGTCTTAAGATTTGGGCGAAGAAAAATGTAAACAAAAGGGCAAATAACTCCAATAAGAGAAAACGCTCAAGGAGCGAAATAAAGAAATTATTCGCTAATAAAAAAATAAATAAAAATTCAAGCAATCCTATATATATATATATATATATATATATATATATATATATATATATATATATATATATATATATATAAAATAAAAGTTACAATAAGTTTACCAAGGTAATCAAAATGGTAAACTTAAAATATATTATAAATATTAAAGTAAAATAAACTCAACCAGATGTAAAAAGCTCAATAAAACCGAAAAGGAAATAGAGCTTATAATATGAACAAATGATTAATAAAATATGTTAAAAGACATCTTGAAAAAGAGTTAAAAACATATTTAATTTTAAAAAAGGAAGCACAAGATAAGTGGATAGTCCTTAATCCTTAATATATATATATATATATATACACACTAGTGATGAGATGATTCCAATACTGTTCTCGATTCTGATACAATTACGGATTCCGTACAAAATTTCCGATTCTTTATAAATCTCTAAATATTTAACCATAAAATGGTTATTTCTCCCACCCCCCAATTACTGTAAAAACGCATGTTAAATATGCAGATATTTTCTCAAACGTAAAAACACACTTGTGGGAGTGATCTATAGATTTTAGTTTTACTGGATGTTTAAAATCAATAAATATTTATTATTTTATTTTTACTACCAACAGTGGAAGATTTTGTTTTTAAACAAATCCAATAAGAAAAAACTAATGATTAATGAATTGTATTTGGCATCAGAAATATGCACAATTTTTTTCTGATTGCGATAACGATTCCAATACCCTAAAAGTTCCGATTTTTCCGATTCCGATTAATCGGCCACACACTAATATACACCTACTGCTGTTACATAGTGTTATCATTGAAGTTATCACTAGGGTTATCATAGAGGGGCACCAAATTGACGTTTGGTGTATAACATAAAAGGGGATTTTGCGTGTCATAAAAGAATTCCGTGTGCGTATGATCGTCTAGTTTCATACGCAGTTGTGTGTGTTCATCTCTAATTGTTCATATGCTTTTGTGTGTGTGTGTGTTATATGCATTTTCTTCGACATACCTTACTTCATGTGTCGTCGATGTTGATCCATCTGGAATTCATCTTCTCTTGGAGGGAGACTGGTACCTGTTAGACGAAGATTTATCACTCCAAGACGATGAATTGGTTTTATAGTTTTTTATTCACATTCCAAATGTCAACACAGAATATGGAAGTGAATCTTGCTTGCTTTGAACACGTCAGCGTCCCCCACCCCCAGTGAAGGGGAGGGAACAGCTATTAAGCCGTCCGTCTTCTTCAAAGTCCAAATCCAGTCTCCAGATCTAGCCAACCTGACCACGTCACTCATACGTAATCTGGTCAGCTGACCCTCGGTTCTGGTAAACGTGTCTACACTCCACGTTTACTCACCTCTCTCTCTCTCTCTCTCTCTCTCTCTCTCAATCCATTCTGTAACACTGCTACACAACACAATTTTATTAAATATTAAAAAGTAAAGTAACACGGCTAACAAAGTTAACCAAAATAACACTTTAAAAACAAAGAAACACATAAAATTAATACATAAAAAAAGAGTCTCTATATAAGTGACTAGCCTGGGTGCCCGGCGTTTCCCAGGTGGTCGTAGGTGTGCGTTGAGCAAATTAAAAAAAAAAAAAGTAGTAGTAGGCAGGCAGGCTCGACCCCATAACGCGAAGGCAGAAAAGAAAGTGAAAGAAAATCTGGCGTCTTACCACTGCTCCATGGCATGACCGGAAGTCTAAAGCGTTCAAATTTAACGTAGTCAATCAAAAACAAAAGATAACTTGCAGAAATGACGATTTTAAACCTGCCATGAAAGCAAATTAAACACAAGGTCGGTTTTAATGTGGGGGAAAACTAGCTCCCCCCCCCCAAAAAAAATGGGCATTCTAGCAGTATTCAAATAAATAGTAATTGTCTTAGTATGAAGGCTTTCCCCTACATAGATCAAGGACGAATTACAGAACAGATACTACCCAGCCCAAAGGCCAGGCGTTTGTATTTAAATAGTTTCGCTTTATTTTTACAAAAAAGGTAAACAAACAGCCGAAACAACTTGATCAAAAGATAAAGACGATTTTCATTTGTGAGTCTGAGATATTACGACCTGGGAAGTATACAAAAACTTCTTGCGGAATCAAACCGACGCGATAAGCCCGATGCAAAAAGTCTTTCATAGCCATATACAAACGCTTGCGCCCATTTTGCCTTTTATATATTAGATAATTCGGTACTTCTACAGTTTAAATCCCGTTTTTCCATGAGTCTCACTCGACAACGCCCGGCAGACAACAAAAACCAGCTCAGAAAATGCAGAGTAAACTTATTCACTGAGAAACCAAGTGGCAAAAAATGACGGGAATGAATAAACAACAACAAATTGGAAAAAAAAAAGGAAAGGAGGGAGTTTTATTGCACTTCAAAAAAGGAAAAGGCAGAGTATCATTGCGCTTCAAACAACAAGTCTTTATTCTTGCGACAAGAAGGAAAATGAACAATTCGAGGCTGGATGCTATTATGCAGTTTTGTGTAGTCTTTGCGTTCTGCCAAGAAAACTGGCTGCTAGAAACTGAGATGAGATGTACAAAATGCAATCGAAAGTGTATCCTAATACAACGAAACGTAACTAACAGTTTCGGCTGGAGGTGCAGTAATGGCCAGTGTAGACACTGAACCTCCTTGTGCCATCGCACCTTTTTGCCAGCGATCTCGTCTTCAGATACCAATAATTTTTTAGATTAATATATTTGTGGGCCAACAAAATGGCAGCACAGAACCAACAGCAATATTTGGTCGGCTCACTAAAGTTTTACGAAAAATAGATATATTTTCCCTTTCTCCCTTGACCGACTGCTACAATGTCCACTGCATGCCAAACAGGAGATGATGATGATGATGATGATGATGATGATGATGATGATGATGATGATGATGATGATGATGATGACTCATAAGGGAATGGATATCGGGCAAGAAAGTCTGACTTAATAAAATTTCCAAAACGATCCAATCTCTGTCGATTTTGCGGAGGGAGTTAAGTTCTATGCAGTTCTAAGAGATCCACCCTCCTAAGCTTTGCCTTTTCTCTCTGAGAATAGGGTTAGTTAATTGCTAATCGCCCGAGGCGCCCTTACCGAGGAATGCCGATGAGGAGATAATTAAACAACTTCAGTTTTGTTTTCGTTAATTTGTAAAAAAAATTTTGAAAAACAAACACATTTCTTTGAAACATTCGTTAAAGGAATAATTTTTCTAAGATATCGATAGTTTTCTTGAAAAAAATAAAAATATTCCTTTCATATAATTAAACTTACGGGAAATACTATCTCCTTGCGTTAAAGTTTTGTTTTCAGCGTTTTGAATTTATTTTCTGGCAGTGGTTGCATCAGCTTTTTCTGAAGACATTTCTGGATGTTAGCATTAACTGCCAAAAGATGCCGATGCAGATTTGGGTATGGTTTGGGATCAGGCTGAAGGGGGCTACATTGAATAGATGTCAGCTCAACTCCATAATCAAGTTACCTGAATTGATTTTTTCAATAAAAGTTTTAAAATAAAGCCGTAGTGTTCTTTTCTTTAGTGCGACACTTTTATCATTCCACCTTGTTGTATTTAGAGTTTAACATCAATAAATATTTATTATTTCATCATTGGTCCCTGAACTAGAAAATTTAGTTAAAATATTTGTTGAATTGAAAAAATTAAAAATTGAAAGGATCGCTTTGTGGAATCGAAAATTTAACTCAAAAAGTGATTCTTTTAATTTTTAATTTTCTGTTTCTGGAACAAATGATGAATTTACAATTGTTTTGATTCTGATTAATACTCGCAACACTGATGTAGAATGTAGAAAGTGTAGTATCTGTTTGGTTTCAAGGTTATTCCTCTATGCTTTACCTCACTTTTTTGAGAGAGAAGAATTGGTTTATCAGTAGAGGTGCCCTCATTTGTGAGAAATTGCTGAGGAGACCTGATCAGATTATTTTTGCATGCTAGATCAACAGCAGGTGTGCTAACGGTTATATCTCATGGAATTAGTGAATCTCTTGACAGAGGCTTCCTTTCTATGGCAATTGCTCTTGACATATCAAAGGCCTTTGATAGGGTATGGCATAAAGATCTACTTCATAAAATATCGAGCTATGGTATAGCTGGAAATGTCTTCTCAATTATTAAATCATTTCTCTCTGACAGGTTCATAAGAATAGTGATTGATGAGCAGAAATCAGAAGCTCACACTATTAATGCTGGAGTTCCTCAGGGGTCCATCCTGGGCCCAACTATCTTCCTGATCTACATTAATGATCTTCCAAATAACATCTTAAGATTCATTCATTGACATTTATGCTGACGACCCTACCATCTATGGCAACACATAAAAGGCCATAAATGACCAAGTTCTCTCTGACTCTCTCCTCTGATCTTGAGCACGTGGTACAATAGGGAAAGCGGGGCTGGTTACTTTTAATGCATCTAAAACCAAGCTCCTATCTTTACATCATCAACGCTCTGATCCTCATTTGGCATCAATTGAAATGAATGGCTCTCGTCTTGGGGAGGCTTCATGTTTTGATAAGCTTCTGGGCTTGATCTTTACTCCTGATTTAAAATGGAACACATACATCAAATCTGTTGCCAACGCTGCTGGAAAAATGGTAGGATCTTTCTACTGCTCCAATAGATATCTCACTCCTAATGCAATTCTCTACCTATATAAAAGCCAGATACGGCCAATGATGGAGTACTGTTGCCACATCTGGGCAGGAGCTGCTAGAAACAGATTATCCTGCCTTCACAGACTTCAAAATAGACTTCGTAGCTTAGTGGAGGATGCTCTTTTCTCTTCCCTGCAACCTCTTTCTCACAGAAGAGACGTTGCGAGCCCGTCTCTGCTTTATCATTATTTTCATAGCAAATGCTCGTCTGAGCTTCAATCTATGGTCCCCCCCTCGCTAAACTTTCACGAAAAACACTCGTCTAGCCAAAACCACTATCAATAATTTCCCACACTCTTTATCTGTGCCTAAACCTAAATGTAGATTCCATGAAAAAACTTCTTTTTTAGAACTGCACGCCTGTCTTCCGTTTTCCTGCTTTCCAGCTGACTACAGTTTGATTGTCTTCAAGTCCAACATAAACAAATTCTTGATGAACTGTCCCTCTAAGTAATCCAATTTATAAAATCTCCACTACTTATGATTACTACGCTATAATCCCATTGACTAATGTATACCCATTAACCCTTATCCTCGAGTGGCCTCTGGCTTTGATAAGTGGTGACTCCTTTGTAAAAAAAAAAAAGTTAGATTAGCGTGTTCTCTTTTCTTTTTTTTTTTTTTGAGGGGGAGGGGGTGATAGCATTAAAAATTGAGCCTATGACTCACTTTCCTCTAGTGAGGCGGTTAGGGTTAGGGTTAGGGTTTCCCCTAATGAGGAGGCAAGTATCATGATCATTTTCCCCTCACCTGGTCAAAGGCAGGGTGGTGGGGTTCGGTTTGGCCGTCTGGAAAAATTTCTGTCTATCCATTGGCTGTTTGTTTCTATGTTTTATAGGAGCACCAACTTGACGTAAACCTGTTACTTTTGGAGTCCGAAATGATTTTCGTTGGTTGAAAAAAACTTTGAGTTCACACGCTCCTATGAAAACCAACTTTAGTAGCAAAGAAGAGAGCAAATCAAAATGCAGCGGAGAAAGAAAGAGGGTAGCAATTTAAAAAAAAAAATTTTTATTCAATTTTCACCCCAAACAAGGCACAGTGCCACTTTGAAGTAGAGGGCTACTATCGGGGACATAAGTTGTAGGGGTATTATGAAGGGAGATGAGTAGCAAGATGTCTGTTCACATTACACTTGAACTTCTGCATGTCAGTACAGTTGGGAAAGCAGATTTCCGGAAGGGAGTTCCAAAGCCTTGCAGTTCTGGGGAAGAAACTATTGGAGTAGAAGACTTTCTTACACCAGAGGATTTCTACTGTGAAGGGGTGGGATTTAGCCGCTTGTCAGGTTTGTCAGGGGTATTCACGTCGAGGGGGTACAAGTGCTTGTAGTTTGTCAGAGCATTCACTATTAAAGTACTTGTAGAACAGTCAGAGGGATGCAGCATTTCGTTGATGGGACAGAGGCGGAAACCTAGATGACAGTTCAGGACCTATCAGGTTGGCGACTTTCTTTTGAACCCTGTCAAGGAGTGAGAGACAAGTAGCAGATGCACCAACACAAATGTGACAAGAGTACTCCATACATGGGCGAATGGTGGCCTTATACAGGTACCCGATACTTTCAAGCATAAGTAGTTTTCTAGCACAGTAGAGAGAGCCAACCTTCTTCGCAGCAGCCTTGGCAATTTTTTTTTTTTTTTTTTACATGGAGTTCACCACTTATCAAGGCCCAATGGCCACTCAGGGATAAGGGTTATTGTATGTACAGTAATCAAAGGGATAGTGTAGCAATAGTATTGGAGAATTGGTAAGGTGTCATTACTCAGGGGGGGGCGGTTCATCAGGAATTTGTTTGTGTTGGACTTGAAGACATCCAGGTTGAAGTCGGGAGGGAAACAGGCAAGCGGAACAGAGTTCCACGGGCGTGCAGTTCTAAGAAAGAAGCTTTGTTCATGGTATCTACGTTTTGATTTAGGCACAGATAGTGAGTGGGGAAAATTATTGACGGTGGTTTTAGCTAGTCGGGTGTTTTTTGAGAAAGATTGGCTAGGGGGGGGACCAGAGAATGGAGCTCAGACGAGCACCTGCCATGGAAATAACGATAGAACAATGACAGGCTCGCTACGTCTCTTCTGTGGGAAAGAGGTTGCAGGGTAGAAAAAAAGGGCATTCCCCACCAAGCCACGGAGTCTATTTTGTACTCCGTCAAGGCAGGATAGGCTGTTTTTTGCAGCCCCCGCCCAGATGTGGCAGCAGTACTCCATCTTTGGACGTACTTGGCTCTTATATAGATAGAGAATTGCATCAGTAGTGAGATATCTTCTGGAGCAGTAGAAGGATCCCACCATTTTCCCAGCGACCTTGGCCACAGACTTGATGTATGTGTTCCATTTAAGATCAGGTGTAAAGGTCAAACCCAGGAGCTTATCAAATCCTGGGGCCTCCCTTAGACGAGATCCATCCATTTCAATAGATGCCAGATGGTGATCAGAGCGTTTATGATGTAGAGACAGGAGTTTGGTCTTAGATGCATTAAAGGTAACCAGCCACCTCTTTCCCCACTGTACTACGCGCTCAAGATCAGAGGAGAGAGAATCAGAGAGAACATCATCATTTACGGCCTTTGATGTGTTGCCATAGATGGTCGTATCATCAGCATAGATGTCAACGAAAGATTTTAGTATGTGTTTTGGGAGATCATTGATGTAGATCAGGAAGAGAGTTGGGCCAAGTATGGACCTCTGAGGGACTCCAGCATTAATACTGTGGGCCTCTGATTTCTGCCCATCAACAACTACTCTTATGAGCCTATCTGAGAGAAATGACTTAATGATAGAGAAAACATTTCCAGTTATACCGTAGCTGGAAATCTTGTGTAGTAGGCCTTTGCTCTCGATGTATCTATTCCAGTTCATGTTCCCTGTAAACGTTAGGCCGAGGAGTTTAAAGGAAGTACTTTTGGGTAATGTGTTCTTGGCCATTGATATTAGTTGGTAGAGAAGGTTTCTTGTAATCATTGAAGGAAACAAGTTTAGTCTTAGCAGCATTGAATGTAACCATCCATTTTTGTTCCCATTCCACTACAGATTGGAGGGCATCCTCTAGTGTTTCTACCATTTCCTTGGATATGTGTTCATTTGTTTTCCGCTCATGCCTCATGCATGCAGTGGTGTCATCAGCAAATATACCCATCTCAGAAACAATTTTATCCTAGCACTCGTTGGAATCCCATCTGGATCTCACTACAAATATATTTACCTGCCTATAATTGTAGCAACGTTGGACGCTACGTCAGTTTATAGTGGAGAATCCTCTAACTGGATGGATGCAAAATTTCCCTTGATTTGACCTGTTCATATTTATTAGGGAAGGGACTCTATCAACCAGGTGGGGGGGATAATGCTTGGGAGTGATAGACGTCAATATTTTATTCAGATCTCATCAAAAAAATGCACACGCTAATGCGTAGAACAATGCCCACTACTTAAAAACATAATGGCCACTACTTAAAAACATAAAGAAATTGCATTGCTTAATATCCAGAAAACTACTTGTTTGCAAAAAAATTAAATGCAATATTCGTTTTCAGCATACCTGAAAACCTATTCAAGTCGATAGATAATTGTTAAGGTAGAAAGTAAGTAAAAATTTACCAATTTGGGCTCTTGTTCAGAATTGCCCTTATATTGTCCATGTCCAGTGTAGCTGCAGCCGAGATTGAACTCAAGTTTGTAGTATAATTCAAATCTTGTCAGTAGCTGAATACTTGATGCTTTGCCAGGGCTATCAAGGAAATTTTTATTGTGACGCCATCACTAGATGGGATGCCTACCACGGCTTAAGAGAGTCCCATACACCCTCGAGAGAAGGATAGACTGCGCCAATTTCTCAACCTAGTATTTTTACCTTGCAGAACATACAGCACCTCGCCTTCCCAAATAGTCACCCATCTGGTACTAGCCAGGCTCAACGTTGCTTAACTTCGGTCATCTGACGAGAACCGGTGTGTCAATGTGTTTGTGCCCTATAACTATACGACACAATCACGTTGACACACCAATTCCTGCTGAATCACCGAAGTTAAGCAACGTTTGACCTGGTCAGTACTAAATGAGTGACCATTTGGAACTATCAGATGCTATATGTACTCTCTGCTTATCTCGGCATTGTTTCCAGTTGTCCTGGACTTCTCCTTGCCACCTGATTCAAACACTGCCGATTCAGGAGAGGTGTGGTTGGGATTGCGCAACCCTTGCTTCACAATTACATGCGCAGCTGCCCCTACAGGGGGTATCCTCTGTCTTTCGAGGCCCTTATATTAAAAAGCTAAATTAAACAAAAATCCGTATGCTGTATGTACACCCGTGACGAAATTAAAATATATTCCAAAACTTGATGAAGTAGTTTTATAAGAAACTCAGGTTATGGTTATCCTAAAGTTCCACATGTTTTTGTTTACTTTCGTTTCTTGCAGATCGTTCTGCTTCACGATAAATGTTCTGAGATATTATCCCACATCGGGTTTGTCTTTGGCAGATGAAAGAAAGCAATCAGAAATCACGACAGGCTCACCTTTAAACTCCAACGTAAATTTTATCAAAGTAAAAAGATCCAATTTTGCAATTAACTATACGACACAATCACGTTGACACACCAATTCCTGCTGAATCACCGAAGTTAAGCAACGTTTGACCTGGTCAGTACTAAATGAGTGACCATTTGGAACTATCAGATGCTATATGTACTCTCTGCTTATCTCGGCATTGCCATCTTTAGCTTTCTGCCGAAACAGAGCTGGTAACACCCATAAGGGTAGTAGTTTATCTTTATCTTCACATTTGCACTTTTATCTTTACATCATCAATGCTCTGATCCCCATCTTTTTTTTTTTTTTTTTTGCACATAGGCATAACCACTTATCAAGGCCCAGAGACCACTCGAGGATAAGGGTTAAAGACGTGTTTGCAAAAGATTTAAATGCGATATTCGTTTTCATCATACCTGAAAACCTATTCAAGTCGATAGATCAACAAAGTTAAGCAACGTTGAACCTGGTCAGTACTAAATGGGTGACTATTTGGAACTTTCAGATGCTGTATGTGCTCTCTGCTTATCTTGGCATTGTTTCCAGTCGTCCTAGACTTCTTTTTGCCACTGAAGCAATGCCGATTTAGGAGAGGTGTGGTTGAAGATTGCACAACCCTTGCTTCACAATTACATGCGCAGCTGTCCCTACAGGGGGTATCCTTTGTCTTTCGAGGCCCTTATATTTAAAAGCTAAATCAAACAAAAATCTGTATGATGTATGTACACTCGTGACAAAATGAAAATATATTCCGAAACTTGATGAAGTAGTTTTATTTTTAAATAAAAAAACTCAGGTTATCCTCCAGTTTCACGTGTTTTTGTTTACTTTCGTTTTTTGCAGATCGTTCTGCTTCACGATAAATGTTCTGAGATATTATCCCACACTGGGTTTGTCCTTGGCAGATGAAATAAAGCAATCAGAAATCATGACAGGCTCACCTTTAAACTTCAATGTAAATTTTATTAAAGTAAAAAGATCCAATTGCAAAAAATGTGCCAACTTTAGCTTTCTGTTGAACAGAACTGGTAACACCCATAAGGGTAGTAGTTTATCTTCGCATTTGCAATTTTAATGCATCTAAAACCAAGCAATGCTCTGATCCCCATCTTTTCTTTTTCTTTTTTTTTACATAGGCATAACCACTAATCAAGGTCCAGAGACCACTCAAGGATAAAGGTTAAGAGTGTACAGTAGTCAATTGGACAATATAGTAATCGTTAGTAATGGAAATTAGGTAAATTTGTTAACTTAAGTAGAACGGCTCATTAAGAATTTGTTTACGTTGGACTTGAAGACAACCATATTGTAGTCAGCTGGAAAGCAGGAAAACAGAAGACAATTCCACAGGCGTGCAGTTCTAAAAAAGGAGCTTTGTTCATGGAATCTACGTTTAGATTTAGGCACAAATAAAGAGTGAGGGGAATTATTGATAGTGATTTAAGCTAGACGGGTGCTTCTTGTAAAAGTTTGACAAGGGGTACCATAGATTGAAGCTGTCGAACACTTTCCCTGAAAATAACGATAAAGCAGAGACAAACTTGCAACATCTCTTCTGTCAGATAGAGGTTGCAGCGAAGAGAAAAGGACATCTCCTACGAGACTACAAAGTCTATTTTGAACTCTATCAAGGCAGGATAAGTCCTTTCTAGCAGCTCCTGCCCAGATGTGGCAACAGTATTCCATCCTTGGACGTACCTGGCTCTTATATAGATAAAGAATTGCATCATCAGTGAGATAAAAGGAGAGGGAATCGGAGAGAACTTGGTCGTTTACTGTCTTAGATATGCTACCATAGATGATAGTGTCATCAGCATAAATGTCTACGAATGATGTAAGGATGTGATTTGAAAGATCATTAATGTAGATCAAGAAAAAGAGTTGGGCCCAGGATGGACCCCTGAGGGACTCCAGCATTAATACTGTGAGCTCCTGATTTTTGCCCATCAATTAATACTCTTATGAACCTATCAGAGAGAAATGATTTAATAATTGAGAAGACATTTCCAGCTATACCATAGCTGGAGATCTTGTGAAGTAAACCTTTATGCCATACTCTATCAAAGGCCTTTGATATGTCAAGAGCAATTGACCTAGAAAGGTTGCTTCCATCGAGTGATTTGCTAATCCTATGAGATATAACTGTTAGCACATCTGCTGTAGATCTAGCAGAATGGAAACCATATTGTGTGTCACTAAGAAGGTTATTTTTGCTAAGATGGTTGATTACTTCTCTATTTAACACAGATTCCAGCAACTTACTCATGACACACAGGAGACTTATTGGCCTGTACTGAGAGAGGGATGAGCGATCACCTGAATTCTTAAATACAGGGCATACTGATGAGATTTTCCTTAAGACAACGTTTAAACAGTTTTGTAAGTGTGGGCGCTAGTTCTGGTTGAAGTTTTTTGATTACTATAATTGGGATACTGTCAGGGCCGGTTGCTTTACTGGAATCAAGGTTTTTGATTAGCTTGGCAACATCACATACAGATATTTGTATATCACATAGCGGTTTTTCCGATACAGGAGGAAATATTGGGGGTTGGCGGCCTTGATTGCAAAGGTTAGAATTAGCTGCAAAGTTCTTGGAAAAGAGTTTGGCTTTGTCTGATGTTGACAAGATGACCTCAGGTCCATTGATGATAGTTGAGATAGAACACATGCTTCTATTCAGGATTTCGTATGCTATTTGCCAAAACTGGTGGGAACCAAGCAGCTGCTCAGCTACTTTGGACTTGACGGACTGAGCATACAACTCTCTTGCGCTCTTTATTACTTTCTTACAATGGTTAGTGGCAGTCCTGAAAGCGGCTTTAGTTTCCATACATCTATTACGTTGGAAGCAGTGGAAAAAGTGATTTCTGTGCGCAATGTCAGCAGCATATTCTGGAGAGAATCATGGCTGGCTGTTAGGTTATTGCTGGAACTTTTTCAAGTGTATGAAACGGTCTATACCTATAATTAACCATTCCATCAAGTCTGATACTATAGAGGACACATCCTTTTTAAAAAATGAACGCAGAGGTAGATCTGATATAAATGTACGGAAGCTATCCCAGTCAGCCATAGTGTATCGATATACTGTATGATGGAGAGGTACGTCTCAGGACTCATTACATTTCATTCTTATCTTAATTGATACAACAGAGTGGTCGGAAGATCCAAGAGGAGACAGAACAGAAATTGAATATAGTTCAGGGCAAGTTGTGAGAAAAAGGTCTAGGAGACTCACATACTGGCTGTCATTGTTGAGCACATGGGTGGTTATTGAACAATCTGAGTGAGATCATAAGCAATGGAGAAATCATGATAGAACCTCCCCTCATCATCGGTCTTGTTTAAGTGGGTCAGCCATTCCACATTGTGACCATTGAAGTCTCCACATATGTGAATGTTAGCTGAAGGATGGTCAATTTTCTCAGATATGCTTTTAAAGATAATGACTCCGCTGTTGTGGGGGCGATAGAGAGTAAATATAAATGCAGTAGTGTGAGCTAGTGCAACCCGGAAGCACATATAGGGTAAGTTAGGATCTTCTCTGGAGATGTCCCTACCACACAGAAAGCCATCTTTAATATAGGCACATATTCGATGCCCATGGCGATCTTGGGGGTCAGTATCCTTTAATTACGAACTCATCGAGGGAAATAGTCTGTCCAATGCCAGTTTCACTTAAAAATAAAAGGTCTGGTTTAATCTCCTATAGTTGGAAGGTCAGAACGTAGATGTTGGAGAAGGAGACATGGTAGTGGGGGTCTATGTTGGAAGTTGGAGATCTGAGTTTAATTGTGTATTTTTTCTTGAAACTTGTCATGATGGAGTTTTGGAATTTGTGGACTAGGTCGTCATACTTGCTTAGAGCAAGACAGAGAAGGGAAACTAAGAGAGAAAAAGAAACGAAGAATTTTTTTGCAGAACATGATAAGGTAATGCCATAGCAATTACCCACTAATATGGCATCGAGAGGCCCCACCAGAAGTTACTGCATGGTCAAGAATCCATTCTCCAAATGGCAATACAGCAGCCCCAGTACTTTGCACCTGCTGATAGGACAGCCTCCTTAGTGGTTAATCCAAAGTTCGGGTCCCTATCAGGCTGATAACGTCAGCCCAGATAAAACGTTTACCTACAGCACTCTTACTAGTGACATAGCTACAAGGATAGACATAGAAACAGAAAATTTCTGCCATCTCTGCCGGCTGTTCGCGCAAAATACTGCCAACCTAGAATGCATCTGGCATTTATCTTCAAATATCTTAAATTTCAAATTAAAGCGACAGACTTATACTAAGTAAATATTAATAAGTCCTTACCCCCTGTTTTTTGTTTTGTTTTTTTTAAATGGAGAGTAGACAATGCATTGTGGATGCGTTATCGGCAGTTCACGTTACTCTCGTTTTCTCTTATTTGTCCCTCAGTCCTTATTTCCAATGAGTGATGTTTCTGACAAAGGGTGAAGAAAAAGCTGCTCTCCAGGACGGCAGTACTTCGTGAACAGTAGCCTGAGATGTTGGAAATTTTCTGTTCCTATGTCTATCCTTGTGGCCATATCACTAGTAAGAGTGATGGAGGTAAATGTTTCATCTGGGCTGACATTATCCGTCTGATAGTCAGGGACCCGAACCTTAGATTAACCACTAAGAAGGCCGTCCTATCATCAGGTGCAAAAAGCTGGGCCTGCTGTATTGCTATTTGGTGAATGGACTCTGGACCATGCAGTAGTTTCGAGTGGGGCCTCTCGATGCCATAGTAGTGGGTAATTGTTACGGCTTTACCTTATCATGGCTGCAAAAAAAAAAAAAAATCTTTCTCTCCTTTTCTCTCTTACCTTCCCTCTCTGTCTTACTCTAATCAAGTCTGTCGACCTGTTCCACAAATCCCAATCCTCAACATGAAATACCTCCAGAAAAATAACACGTGCAAACCTAGAACCCCATCCTCCAACATAGAGCCCTACTACCATGTCTCCTTCTCCAACATCAAGGGTCTCCATTCCAACCTTCCAGAGGTTGAAACCCAATTACAGGAGACAAAACCAGACATATTCTTCCTAAGTGAAACTGGCATTAGGCCGACCGCTTCCCTTGACGAATTCATAATTAAAGGATACTCTAACTTAACATCTAAATCTGACCCCCCAAGATCGCCATGGACATGGAATATGCGCCTACATTAAAGACGGCTTCCCGTGTGGTAGAGATATCTCCCGAGAAGACCCTAATTTACCTTATATGTTCTTCCGGGTTGCACTTGCTTACACCACCGCATTCATATTTGCTCTCTATCGCCCCCACAACAGCGGAGTTACTGTCCTTCAGAGCATATCTGAAAAAATTGACCACATCCTGTCTGTTCACCCTTCAGCTAATATCTACATTTGTGGTGACTTCAATGTCCACAATGCGGAATGGCTGACCCACTCTAACAAGACCGATGATGAGGGGAGGTTCTGTCATGATTTTGCCATTGCTTATGACCTCACCCAGATTGTCCACGAACCCACCCGAGTGCCCGATACTTCCGGTTAGTATGCTAGCCTTCTAGACCTTTTTCTCACAACTTCCCCTGAGCTATGTACAAGTTCTGTTCCATCTCCTCTGGGATCCTCCGACCACGCGGTTGTATCAGTTAAGATAAAAATGAAATGCAATAAGTCTGGAGATGTACCTCTCCATCGTACTGTATATTGATACTCTACCACTGACTGAAATAGCTTCCGTACACTTATATCTGATCTACCTCTGCATTCCATGTTTAAAAAGGATGTGTTCTCCATAGTATCAGACCTGACCGAATGGTTAATTGTAGGCATAGACCGATTCATACCATCCAAAAAATTCCAACAAAAACCTAACAGCCAGCCATGGTTCTCCCCAGAATGTGCTGCTGCCATCGCGCACAGAAATCACTTTTTCCATAGCTACCAACGTAATAGATGCACTGAGACTAAAGCTACCTTCAGGACTGCCAGCAACCACTGCAAAAGAGTAATAAAAAATGCAAGAGAGCTATATGCTCAGTCTGTTAAATCCAAAGTAGCTGATCAGCGGCTTGGTTCCCACCAGTTTTGGCAAATATTCCAACCATCATCAATGGACCTGAGGTCATCTCGTCAGCATCAAACAAGGCCAAACTATTTGCTAAGAACTTTGCAGCTAATTCTACTCTATACGACGAAAGCCATCAACTCCCCGTATTTCCTCCTATAACGGACAACATGCTCTGCAACATACAAATATCTGTGCGTGATGTCGCCAAGCTAATCAAGAACCTTGATTCCAGTAAAGCAATTGGCCCTGACAGCATTCCAATCATTGTGCTGAAAAAGCTTCAACTAGAACTTGCCCCCATACTTACAAAACTGTTTAAGCGTTGCCTTAAAGAGAAGTGCTTCCCAACACCTTGGAAAACCTTATCAGTATGCCCTGTATTTAAGAACTCAGGTGATAAGTCCTCTCCCTCTCAGTACAGACCAATAAGTCTCCTGTGTGTCATGGGTCTATATTATATAGAGAAGTAGTCAACCACCTCAGCAGAAATAACCTTCCTAGTGACATGCAATATGGTTTCCGTTCTGCCAGATCTACAGCAGATGTGCTGTTATATCTGATAGGATTAGCGAATCTCTTGACAAAGGCTTCCTCTCTAGGGCAATTGCTCTTGACATATCAAAGGCCTTCGATAAGGTTTGGTATAAGGGCCTACTTCACAAGATTTCCAGCTACGGATAACTGGAAATGTTTTCTCGATTATTAAATCATTTCTCTCCGATAGGCTCATAAGATAGTAGTTGATGGGCAGAAATCAGAGGCCATCAATATTAATGCTGGAGTCCCTCAGGGGTCCATCCTAGGCCCAACTCTCTTCCTGATATACATAAATGATCTCCCAAAACACATACTTAAATCATTCGTTGACATCTATGCTGATGACACGACCATCTATGGCAACACATCAAAGGCCGTAAATGACAAAGTTCTCTCAGATTCTCTCTCCTCTGATCTTGAGCGTGTGGTACAGTGGGGGAGGAGGTGGCTGGTTACTTTTAATGCATTTAAAACCAAGCTCCAATCTTTACATCATCAACGCTCTGATCCCTATCTGGCATCAATTGATATGGGTGGCTCTTGTGTAGGGGAAGCTCCATGTTTTGATAAGCTTCTGGGCTTGACTTTTACCCCTGATCTGAAATGGAATATGTACATCAAGTCAATTGCCAAAATCGCTGGAAATGAAAAAAAGGATCCTTCTACCGCTCCAGAAGATATCTCACCCCTGATGCAATTCTCGATCTATATAAAAGCCAATTACGTCCAAGGATGGAGTACTGCTGCCACATCTGGGCAGGAGCTGCTAAGAACAGCCTATCCTGCCTTGACAGAGTACAAAATAGGCTTCGTGGCCTAGTGGGTGATGTCCTTTTCTCTTCCCTGCAACCTCTCTCCCACAGGAGAGGCGTTGCGAGCCTGTCTTTGTTTTATCATTACTGCCATGGCAGGTGCTCGTCTGAACTCCAATCTCTGGTGCCCCCTCGCCAATCTTTCACGATAAACACCCGCCTAGCTAAAACCACTGTCAAAAATTTTCCCTTTCCTTATCTGTGCCAAAATCAAAACGTAGATTCCATGAACAAAGCTTCTTTCTTAGAAGTTCAAGCCTGTGGAACTCTGTTCCGGTTGCCTGTTTCCCACCTGACTACAACCTGGATGTCTTCAAGTCCAATGTGAACAAATTCTTGATGAACTGCCTCATTAAGTAAGACACTTTATCAAATCTCTAACACTAACGTACTGTACACACAATAACCCTTATCCTGAGTGGCTCCGGGCCTTGATAATTGGTAACTACCTTGTAAAACAAAAACAAAAAATCAATTGAAATGAATGGCTCTCGTCTTGGAGAGGCCTCATGTTTTGACAAGATCCTGGGCTTGACTTTTACTCCTGATCTGAAATGGAACACATGCATCAAATCCATTGCCAAGGCCACTGGAAAAATGGCAGGATCCTTCTATCAATCCAGTAGATATCTCACTGCTGATGCAATTCTCTATCTATATAAGAGCCAGGTATATCCAAGGATGGAGTACTGCTACCACATCTGGGCAGGAGCTGCTAGAAAGGACTTATCCTGCCTTGATAGAGTTCAAAATAGACTTTGTAGCCTCGTAGATGTCCTTTTCTCATCCTTGCAACCTCTATCTCACAGAAGAGATGTTGCGAGTTTGTCTTTGCTTTATCATGAGCTTCAATCTATGCCCCTCCCTCGCCTAACTTTCACAAGAAACACTCGTCTAGCTGAAAACACTATCAATAATTTCCCCGACTCTTTATCTGTGCCTAAACCTAAACGTAGATTCCATGAACAAAGCTTCTTTCTTAGAACTACACGCCTACTGTCTTCTGTTTTCCTGCTTCCCAGCTGACTACAATATGGTTGTCTTCAAGCCCAATGTAAACAAGTTTTTGATGAGCCATTCCACTTGTTAACAAATTTACCGAATTTCCATTACTAACGATTACTATAGTGTCTAATTGAGTACTGTACACTCTTTAATCCTTATCCTCAAGTGGCCTCTGGGCTTGATAAGTGGTGATTCCTATGTAAAAAAAAAAAAAAAGAAGGATTCAAGACTCCATGTGAAGAATAGTTGCAACAAGTCGATGAGTTAAGTGATGCCTTCCAAGGATGAATGCTGCTTGTCCGGTAGTCATCATGGAGTCCACTGTAAATAACCGTCCGAATGGCGGGCAAAGGGTAGGTCAAAATGTAGACCCTAAAATCGTCTCATAAGTAATGATGAAAGTCAATAAATTCGCAGAGCACAATGGTGGGCACAGAATATAACATTTTGCCCTACGTTAGCGCATTAATACCTCTCGATGAGACAAAAGGGTTTGGGGCTCCATGCCTCGGATAAGGATCTTGTTATCACGTCCATTCGACTTGCTGTCTTTTTGAAAACTGGTATGACCTGAAACATAAAAAATAGCACCAAAAATACGACTTGGCAGTTTATAACAACAATCAATCTGATAAGTCCAAACAAAATCGTGGGCGGTCAAGCCGACCAATGAAGAACCTGCTTATTTCTGCAGAATTTCTCAGAATGTCCTAGAATACCAGTTTAAAAATATTCTGCTGTTTTAAAAAACAGTCAAGTTTGTTCGCTTATTTTAAAACTTGTAAACATTAATAAGAAGGGGCATTTCCAGGGCAGTCACTGTGACGCAGAATGATAAGCAGAAAACAAAATTAAACAAAGACACGCGGAACTGAAGGATAACCGAAACTCAAATGTTATGAGTATCCAAGAAATTAGTCTTGCTCGCAATTTTGAAATAATCCCAAAGAAAGCAAGGGAGATAACTCGACAATAATTCATATTTACGAGATTTATGGTGTGATGCTTACGAATTCCCATTAATCCTTTAAACCCCATTTTCTTATCAAAAATAAACTTGATCAATTTACTTGAATTTTGGAATATGATATTGTTTCGTCACAGATACGTACATCATACATATATACATATATATACTTTTTTAATAGAGGGGAATTCTGGACAAATCCTAAATTTCATTTAAAGATTAACAGTGCGCGTACGCGTGCAATAAACATTAAGCGACTCGATGACGTATCAAAAGTCAGCCAATACGAAGTCGCTATTTGGTGACACACCTTTTTTAAATTTTTTTTTAATCTTCGCGGCGCTCGCTGCTGAAAACACGCCATTTAACTCATTTCTCATTCATTCAAGCTTTTCTATTCAGACGACCAAACATCCAAGGAGAAAGTACAATATAGTTGATAATTTTATTATTATCTCTCTCTCTCTCTCTCTCTCTCTCTCTCTCTCTCTCTCTCTCTCTCTCTCTCTCTCTCTCTCTAATGCATAATTAAAAACATAAAGCAAAAAATAAATATATAAAGCAAAACAAAACAAATCTTTCTCGAAAGATCTGAAGATTGCGGAAGCTGACCGGCCAGTGATTTCTCCGCAAAAGCTGAACTCTGCATCTTTTCGAGCGTGTAGAGAGAAAGAGGTAAAAACAATTACAATTTCATTTTTTTATATTTTCATCCTTTTCTTCCCCCCCCCTGCCCCCGATATTTTTCAAAACAAATGAGGTAGGCTTTATTTTGTTAATTAAAATCAAGTTCTGTCCGTCTTTGTTTCGTCAGCTATGTTTACTCGTTTTAAAATATAGCATGTTTTAAAACGAGTAAACAATGTTTACTAAACATAGCTTCAGAATAGTTTAAGAATAACAGAATATTTTAAAACTGGGCGGACGTTGTCGAAAGTGCCCCCTCCCCTCTAAATTCTACAATTTTCACTTTTTTTTTTTTTTTTTTTTTTTTTTTAACTTTTCTTCTGTTAATATCATCAATTACAGACGTAAGTTTCCTATTATATATATAAAAAAAAAAAAAGAAAAATTGGAAAAAAAAAATTTTCAAAACTTTTTACGTAGGGGTTCAGTTTTCAATTATAACGTTGTACTAAATTGAACACGAAATTTGTGACCACGATGAATAGATAGATAGATAGATAGATAGGTACATACATACATAGATGAGAGAGAGGGGGGTAGATACATAGATGAGGGAGGGAGGGAGGAGGGAAGAGCGGGGGGGGGGGGGGGTAAAGAAATCTTCCTTTTTTTTAACCCCTCCGTAATAACCCCTACCTTCCGGTCACATCAGAGAGAGTTGCCATTTTTTTTTCATCGTGGTCATAAATTTCGTGTTCAATTTAGTACGTTATAATTGAAAACTGAACTCCCATGTGAAAAGTTAATGAAAAAAAAATTTTTTTCAATTTTTTTTATAATCTGAAACTTAAGTCTGTAATCAATGATATTAACAGAAAAAAAGTAAATAAAAAAAAGTGAAAATTGTGGAATTTAGAGGGGGGTACTTTCGACAACGCCCGCCTAAAACTGGTAAACATTAATCAGAAATGACTTTTCCAGAGCATTCATCCTGAAGCACAACGATCAGCTCACACAAGAATGTAAACAAAGACGGAGGGAACTTTTTTTTATTTTTTATTTTTTTAAGTAAAAACTTTAGAAAAATGTTGCGTAAATATGATAGTTTTTTTTTTTGTTTTTTTTTTTTTGGTCAATGTGCACTGCAGCCACTGCACTGGTTGTCTAACCTGCTTATTCCGGAAACCAATCTTAACATGGGGAGGTTGAAAATGAAAAAATGCCTTTCTGAATAAACTCCCCCCCCCAACCTCCCTATTAACATAAAGATTAACAGAACGGCTTTCGGAATAATCCCCCCCCCAACCTCCCCATGTTAGGAAAAGCTTTCGGAATAAACAGGTCGAACAACCACAACCAGTGCTCATTGACCTACAGTTTTGTTTTTTGTTTGTTTGTTTGTTTGTTTGTTTGTTTTTTGTTTAAGTACTCATGCAGAATAACGGGTCGAGCTGAAACAATAACGTTATTATTATTTAGAAATCCATTCTTAACATGGAAGTTTTTTTTTTGTTTTTTTTTTTTTGCTTTTTTAGCTCTGTACTTTCACCTAACAATTTAATAATAATAAAAAACTAAAAATTAAATTTAACTTGAAAATCCAATCTAAAAGAATACCATGCTTCGTATTTTGCATGAGTACATTTATTTAATAGCAGGGAAACTCGATGTTGCCCAGACTCGATGTTGCAATGATGATCAACGAATGTTTCACCCTTCCATATTTTTATTCTCATCGAAATCGGTGAAATCACCTATTTTTTCAATCAAATCGATCGATTGCCTGCTCTAGTTGGGGACCCACCACCATCACCGGGAGAAAGCTTCACATGCCTCCGCAATGCCTCTCTGCAGTGTCTACAATACATTGTAGTCTACATTGCACTGTAGAGAACCTACTGTTGATTTTATAAAATTATTTTTATATATAATTGAATTAAAGTTTAAAATGCTAAGAACCCGCTGTTGATTTTATACGCCGGGTCTTTCTGCTTGTGCGGTGATAATGGTTTGAATTCAAGTTTAAATGCAAATGGTGCAATTGTGCTCTAAACAGAAACATCCATTTCAAACGCGCCCCTGTCATGTCATAGAACCTGCTGTTTTTTTTGTTTTTTTTATGCCGGGCCTTTCTTTTATAGAATAGTACAGATATAAGGAGGCCGTATTGTTACAAAAAAAAAAAAAAAAAAAAAGAAGCTGAATATTAAATCGGTAATTTGGTAAATGTGTAGATTAGCGGCGTAAATTTTTTGACAAACAAAAATTCAGAAAAACTATTTATTTTTATATAAAACACATTGTTGGACCCAAAGGCTGAAATAAACCCCGAAAATATTTCATTTTTATTATTTTTTCAACATTTTTTTATTAGACTAAATACACGACAATTGAAGCCGCTGGATTGCTTTTAAAATTTGGCCTTTCTAAGGTTTGACAAATTGGTCTTTTTAAGGCCAAATTTGGCCTTTTTCTACGCTCTTTCATCACAAAAAATATGGCGGCCAAAAACATAGTTCATATATTTTTTACTAGAATATCTTGTTCTTTTTCTTTTTCAGTTTTAACAACTAGTCCTTTACTTTTCCATGTTTAAGCTCAACCATATTACTTTTCATGCTCACATTTTTCTATTCTAATATATGTATGTATGTGTATATATGCATATGTGTATGTATGTATATGTATGTATGCATGTGTACATGTATGTTTATATGTATGTATGTATGTATGTATGTATGTATATATATACACTCCATGTCAAATTATTAACGAGATAACATTTTTTTACCAGTTTTAGAAACTTACCCGTAGTTTCGTATCAAAAGCTTCGAAAAGGTTGGCAATGCATACTGTGAAATTTTTGTACTGTTCCGCACAATTGCCATCGTAATTGCTGAATCCATGGTATTTGAGGTGTGTTAAATTATTAACAAGGCGGTTTGTTTCATCAATAAAATTGGCCATAAAGGGGGTTTTATTAGTTCTGAAAAGCATGCTATTACAGAACAGCTAGCAAAAGGTAAACCTACCATCGAAATATCGAAAATGGTAGGAAGGTAACATCAAACTGTGAAGAAGTTTGTCAAGAACCCTACAAAGGTACATAAGATAGCTGATAAAGATAAATCTAGAGTTGTTTCACGCCGTTCTCTACTCCAAATTAAACGTGAACTTGTTAAGAACCCTGGGCAGACAAGTCGAGAGGTCTTTGACCGAGCCGGATTGAAGAATGTCTCCAAAAGTACTCGATGTCGCCTTCTGAAAGAATGTTAATCCTGTGACAAAGCCTCAATTAAAGCAACATCACATACAAAACTGATTGAAATGGACAGAGGACAACATGAAAACGGATTTTTCCAAAGTTTTGTTCACGGATGAAGTGCGTGTCACTCTTGATGGCCCACTGGCTGGAGCAAAGGATGGGTGCTAGATGGACGACATCGTCATCAGCGTTTAAGGTGCAAACAAGGTGGTGGTGGGTCTGGTGGGATAATGATTTGGGCTGGGATTATCGGAGGTACTTTAGTTGGCCCATGAAGAGTCCCAGAAGGCGTAAAAGTGACATCAAATGCTTACATAGCTTTTCTGAAGGAGCACTTTGAACCATAGCTGAAGAAGCAAAAGTTGATGTTCAGAAGAACCATTATTTTTTATGCAGGATAATGCTCCCTCGCATGCAACAAACAAAAGCATAGTGAATGCCCAGAAAAATATAAACGTGCTATTATAAAAAATGTGATCCGTTGCTGAGCAACGGCGTTGCTCATACAACAAATATTTTACAAACAACTAACAAACATAAAACAAAACGTAATAAACAATAACTTTCCCTATAAAATCGTTGGATAAACGCATAAAACTATTTAAACTCACTCCACAATAAAAACATAAACCCTAACCCTAACAAAAACGACACCATCAAAGTATATAGCTTATAGCTGGAGGGGGTATTGTATTGTGGTTGTATACTTGATTGATGATTATTTTGTGTCATTTATAAGGATGTTAGTCAAGAGGTTTTCGGCATTGAGGGATGCGGCGCATCCCGGATGCGCCGGATGCGGTTAATGCATTTGTGGGGGGGGGGAGTTTATGAGGAAATGCATATGCTCATCCTGCTGGCAAAGAAGGCTGTCATACCATAATCCAATAATTAAAATAAAATAAACCACAATATTGCCATATGGCGCCAATCCTTGCACCCTCTAAGGTCAACACATTCCCTATGACCCCGCCTCTTAATAATTCAAATCAGAATTCCAGCGAATGCACTGACCAGCGCTCCCTCCGCTCCGGCGCTCCGCTCGGCGCTCAGCTGACTAAAGTCAGCGCATTAACGGGTTTCGTTTGTATTCTCTTAAAAATAAAACCTGTTTTTTTCTGATTTCAAAACGAAAGCAGAAAAATAAATTTCATTTTTTATTCTGAGTTTGTCAATTTAAAAAAATTATTTTGAAGTTTTTCAAATTTGATTTCCAAACAATACTATTTTGTTGTTTTTAACGCTTTTAGTACACATGTACTAAAAGCGTTAAAAAACAACAAAATGTACGAAGTACATGCGTTTCTGTTTTCATTGTATTTATAACTTCTTGTACCAACGTAGAATTGTGTTTTTTAGTGGTCAACCCCCCCCCAAAAAAAAGAAAAACAAATATACAACAAATAAAAGTTACTTGTGCAGTGTGCACTTATGCTACCATGCTGAATTAATAACGTTATTATTTAGAAACCCATTCTTAACATGGGGAAGGAAGGGTGTTTTGTTAACTATTCTGTACTTTCACCTAACAATTAAATTAAAAAAAAGATGGTGTAAACTTTAATTTATTTTTAACTCATTGTCAAGACCATTTTTTTCGAATCTGTAAAACAACCCTGTTTTTTTTAACTGAGAATATCTAAGTGATAATAATAATAATAATAATAATAATAATAATAATAATAATAATAATAACAACAACTAACGGGACCTGTGGAAATTCCACAGTGGACGCTTTCATATGTAATATATTGATGTTGGCATTTTTGTGGATGCTCAGCGTAAATGGAGACACCCTGATATTATTGTAGTTCTTTTGTTAAAACTGCAAAAGTATATATCTAAGCTGGCAGTGACGCCCGGCATTGCCTGGTCGTAAAATATGCTTAAATATAATATTTTAATTTATACAGATTTCGTATATATTACCATAAGAGTCGATTTTCGATCCATTCTTATATATTATAAACTTGTGATTTCAAAAATAAAAATATATCTATATGGCTTGTGTGCATCAGCTTGAATCGAAACCGAAACCAAAACTTATGAAGAATTCTTGGTAATTCTTGGTTTACACAGTGATCACCACTTATCAAGGCCCGGAAGCCACTCAGGGATAAGGGTTATTGCAAGTACATTACGTTTTAGTTAAAACAATGTTGTAATAAAACTAATTTATTTAGAAAAAGGAACTGTCATTTAATATATATATATATATATATATATATATATATATATATATATATATATATAGGTTTTATGCTTTTATAAAAATATTTTATGTACAAAAACAGTTTCGTTTCGCTAATAACATGTCGCTTTTTTGGTTAGTAACGTTATGAAGTTCATGGTTTCATAACAGAGATGCATCTTAGCTTTTGTTTACATGTAAATGTTGTAGTAGTAGCAATAATATTTAATTAACGAAAACATCAGCGTCTCTCTCTCTCTCCTTCTCTCTCTCTCAATAAACAATGTAAAAATAAATAAACAATGAAAAAAACTGCTCAATTTTTGTCCCCGCCGGCCGAGAGATTTGTGTTATCGTTTTTTATTACTGAATAACTTAAAATCAATTATTTCTTAACAACTTTTGAAAGATAAAACCCTAAATTTTATAGAATTAAAAACAAATATAGCAGTGAGAATATGCTAATCAAATGCAACCTGGAGCATTCGTAAATGTGTATTCCGAAATTCGATGTCTATTCCAGAATTAAATTTCTACCAATGAAATTTGCCAGAAAGTGTGACACACAAAAGAATACACATTATCGTATTAATATATAGATAATAATTAGGCAGTCCGATAAAGAATTTCATTGTGATGCATTTTGTAAATTTTTACCTTGTTTCCACCTTAACATTTTTCTTTAAAATGACTATCTCCTAAGGTTTTCAGATATGCTGAAAACGAATATCGCATTTAAATTTTCCGCAAATAAGTAGCTTTGCGGATATTAAGCAATGTCATTTCTTACTTTATTGCTGGTGGCCATCTTGGTATGCACATTTGCGCATAGTTTCTTAAGGTTGTGTTCGCGTTTACCAAGATGGCCACCAGTGATAACATAAGAAATGACATTGCTTAATATCTGGAAAACTACTTATTTGCAGAAAATTTAAATGCTATATTCGTTTTCAGCATACCCTAAAACCTATAAAAGTAAGCATTTAAATTTTCCGCAAATAAGTAGCTTTCTGGATATTAAGCAATGTCATTTCTTACTTTATTGCTGGTGGGCATCTTGGTATGCACATTTGCGCATAATTTCTCAAGGTTGTGCTTGCGTTTACCAAGATGGCCACCAGTGATAACATAAGAAATGACATTGCTTAATATCCAGAAAACTACTTATTTGCAGAAAATTTAAATGCGATATTCGTTTTCAGCATACCCTAAAACCTATAGAAGTCAGCATTTAAAATGTTAATATGGAAACAAGGTAAAAAATTACTGTTTTATTTCTTTGTTTACATAGTTGAATTTTCAGTAAAACAACAGAATAGAAATAACAAAAATTACCATCAACTGGTGAATATATAGTTGTTGCTTATCAGGATTCTTGGTACTGTGAAAGTTACATCGAGGATTCATGTAGAGTACGATTTCTGGTTGTATCTCAGAAAATAGGGGTATATCTTGGGCCATTTTTACAAAATTGAAAATTGAACTGGTCCCAAAATGTATAAGTTCTGGTCAACTATGGGAATTTCCATCTTTTACAGAAATCCAAAATCTATATGAAAAATTTTCTTTGATTTATTTCTGAAATTAATTCATATCTTATCAATTTTTTTTTCTTTGAGGGGAGTAGTAAGTACCGGTCATAAATACTCTTTAGGCATTCAATGGCTACACCCAAGATTAAGCTCTCCTTTGGTGAGGAAACAGGAAAATGCCTATTCTCAATAAAGCTATATTTAAATACCACTATAATACTTAGTTTTGTTCATAAATAGACACCCACTATGATAGCATGAATCAGTTTAAAAAAAATTGAAATTTGTACATCTGATTTTATAATTCATGGCTTATGGTAAAGATATACATCAGATTTGACTGCATAATCAGAAAGAGCACACAATTTTACATAAGAGTGCCAAGTTTCATGAGAATAGCTTGAAAAATAAATAAATGGTGGCGAAATTACCGAATTTCTTGAAATGTTCAGGTCCGTAATTTAGCCCACTTTTTCTAAAGAAAAATGTCCAAGGAAAAGCCTAAATTTTGGCGCTTAAAATTCTCATAACTTTTGAACTACTGATAGTATTTGCATAATTCAAACGGTTTTAAGCATCTTTTACATAGCTCTTTTCATAACAATTATCTAAAAAGAATAAAATCAACTTGTAATGCTAATGTATGACCAAACAAAGTAGTCCAGCGGGTTCATGTTGGGGAGAGGTTGGGGGGGGGGCAGTGAGAAAAGAGTACAAAGTCTGAGCACTCC
The DNA here is from genome assembly GCF_053919585.1 of Euprymna scolopes. Taxonomy (NCBI): domain Eukaryota; kingdom Metazoa; phylum Mollusca; class Cephalopoda; order Sepiida; family Sepiolidae; genus Euprymna; species Euprymna scolopes. The sequence continues at coordinate 19,274,011 of NC_136522.1, read as the reverse complement.
TTCTGAAGTCAAGCCTGTGGAATTGTGCGCCGGTGCCGAGTCCTGTGCCACACCCAGGATCTGGCAGCAGCTACCTGATTACACCAGGGGATAACCATACTTTTCAGCATATCCGGGTACATTTGGGTGTTAACTTTCCCTGATCTCGCTCATTAAACATTGTGTGACTTTATAACATGATAGAAGGCTCCTGTCGCTCTTGGAATTTGTATACAACTAGCCAACTAGTAGATGGTCTGCAACAAACAAAGAAAACCGGTTTTTATCAAACGGAAATGGGATCATGTCGTCTTTTCTAGGGTGACAATTTTATCATTCCATCCTGTATATAAAAGGAACTTTGTGTGTGTGTCTGTGACTTCATTCCCTATGGACGCCAGTACTTTTTTAAATATAACACAAATGTACTTTATGTACTTGGCAGTGTTCTTAGATAGGTTTTGTATCGGAATGTCTTCGATAAGTATCAATAATCAAACAAATCTAATGAAATAAGTGATTTTTGACCAAAGTTAACACCTTATACAGCCTAACATCACAAGTGAATTTGAGAATTTTTATTATACGCACCAGCAGAAAGGCCTGACATATACAATCAATAGTAGGTTCTTTGATATGACAGGGATGCGTTCAAAATGAATATTTCTGTTTAGAGCTGAACCATGATACTTTACTTTTGTACCCTAAACTTTAATTCAAGCCATCATATATAAAAAAATAATAATTTTATAAAATCAGCAGTAGGTTCTCTACAGGGCAATTTAAACTACAATGTATTGTGGACTAAGTCATTGCAGGGAGGAATGTGAAGCTTCCTCTCAGTGCACCAGAGTGGGTCCCCAACTAAAGCAAGCAATTAATCAATTTGATTGAAAAATGGGCGATTTCACCGATTTCGATGACAATAAAATATGGGAGGATGAAACATTCGTTGATCATTATTTAATCTCGGGGAACGTCGTGTCTCCCTGCTAGTAAACTTTAAACTTATTGCTGCTCTATGGGGTGCATTAAAAAATATATATTGCATTTTCTATGTTATTATTAACTCAGTATTAGCATTTACCTCCGTTAAACGTGGTCAAGTATAAAAAAAAAAAAAAAAAAAAAAAAGATCAAAATATTGAAAGAAAACAAAAAAGATAATTGCTTGATATATGGGTCATGGGTCGGACTACATTTAACAGAAGAGACGGAAAATCTATTAAAGGATTATCTCTACTAAGTCGCATCTAAGCACATACAACGTTTTATAGCTTTTGCTTTTACATAGAAAAGGCTTAAGAAACGTCTTTGACATCAGGTCAAACATTACTGTTAACCAAGAGATGTGTCTATCAATCTATCGTCCAGTTGCTCTTCCTCTATAGCCGTAAAACATTGGTAATGTAGGCAGTCGATCATCGGATGTCAAAAGTCCTTCACAATGATTGCCTCCGGCGCATCATGCATTGCAGGCAAACTGACCATGTTTGAAGAGCTGTTCTCTGCCGACGCTGTAATTAATGTAATTAAATACGAAGTCGCCGCTCATTAACAAATAAAAATTCGTACAAACCTCTGATGTTGTGCAGCATGTATAGTCCAGTAGGCAAAAAAAAATTTTTTTTAATTGAACAAACTAAATTTTATGAGTAACAGGAGAGCAGCTGTTTTGTCTGCCATTTTGAAAACAGTGTTAAAACACAAATGAAGATAACTTAATTAAAAGTTGTGAGATTTATGTTGTAATGCCTACGGATTCCCATTAATCATTTTCTTTCTTTTTTTTTTACTAGGGGGTCACTGCTTATCAAGGCCCAAGGGCTACTCGAGGATAATGGTTAATGAATGTTGGGTTGACTGTGAAATAACACCATGGTGATTGGTAATAATGGAACTTGGGTAGGGTTTGATTATTTTAGAGGTCAGTTCAACAAGAACTTGTTTACATTAAATTTGAAAACGACTTTGTTATATTTAATGAAGCCTTTTATGTTTTGCAACATACGCTCGTGAGCAAAAAAAAAAAAAAATGGGCCAAACGAATTTTATATATTTTATTGCACTAAAAGCTATATTGAACAAAGAACAATTGAACAAGGAAACTTAAACGAGACTAATAACACAGAGCAAGACATTTACTTTAATAAATGCTTAGTATGGAATCGCATTCCCTTTTGATTTCTTTAAAAGATCAATCCTTTTAGACATGCTCTCAACCAAAGTGGAACACTGTGAAGAGGAGATGCTATTCCATTCACTTTGCACAGCTTCCTACAGTTTGTCATTGTTTGAAAAAGTTCTTCCAACCTATGCACGAGATATTATAGACCAAATATTCTCGATGAAGTGTAAATCAGGGCTTTGACTTGGCCAAAACATCATATCAATTGAATTATCAGAAAACCATTTTTTTGTGACTTTAGCAGCGTGTGCAGGTGCATTATCATGTTGAAAAATAATGTTCTGGGATATTCCCAGCTTCTGGATACTTGGTAACAGTCCTGTTTCTAATATTTGAATGTATTCCTTTGCATTGATTGACTTCTCACATCTAATAAGTTCCCCAACTCCTGCTGCAGTAAAAGTTCCACATACCATTATCCCTCCATTCCCGTGTTTAACTATAATTTTTATGTAACTTGGCAAAAATCTTTCTCAAGTTCTTTGAATGCACCGTTCGGGAGCATTACTAACAAGACAAAATCTTGATTCATCTGAGCAGAAAACATTCCTGAACCAGTCTGTATCTTTCTTGCCATAACACGAGAAAAATCTCTTTCTGTCATTGATGTTCTTCTTAGATAAAAATGACTTCTTTGCACACCTTTTAGAAGAAAATCCCATTTCTTTCATTCATTTAGATATTGTATATTTAGAAAGAGAATTTTCAGCACCTGTTTTGAATTCTGTGCTATGCTCCAAATAAATTTTCTTTCAATCCTTCAAAACAGTTAATTTAAGCCTGTGGTCATCCTTCAAAGTGGATGCTCTAGGGCGACCAGATCCCGATTTGCTTTTTACCGAATGTTTGACTTTGAACCTTTGACGAATTCAGTTCACTCCAAAAAGAGATGTTTTCACATTTTCTTTTCTTAAAATATCAAAAATCTGCTTGTAAGTCATTTTGGACTGCCTTAATCCTTCAATTAGGAGTTTATATCCTCACCAAGATGCGGTCTTACCATTTTTAGGATTAATTTTTCCATTTATTATTATATGCTATAATAATAATGATGTGCAAAATAGAAATTTTCAGTTAAAATTAACAAAAATTCATGGAAAAATATTGAAAAATCAATGAGCTTCAATGTATTCCTTCCCTCCGCCCCTCCTGCAAAACATTTGCAATAAATACCCGTTTAGCTACAACAGCTTTTGATAATTTCCCTTACTCTCTATCAGTGCCTAAAACTAAATGAAAATTCGATGAGCAAAGTTTTTTTCCCAGAATTGTCCGTTTATGAAGCACAATAATGCAGAGTTGCTTCCTAGCTGACTATAACATGATCGTTTTCAAGTTTAATGTAAACAAGTTCTTGTTGAGCTGTCCTCTTAAATAATCAAACCCTACCCCTTCCATCATTACCAATCACCATGGTGTTGTTTCACAGTTAACCCGACATTCATTGACCATTATCCTCGGATAGCTCTTGGGCCATGATAAGCGGTGACTCCCTAGTAAAAAAATCGATTCATAGGAATTCGTAGGCATTACAACATAAATCTCACAAGTTTGAACTTAGATATCTACATTTGTTTTTTTAGACTGTTTTCAAAAAAGGCAAACAAAACAGCTGCTCTTTTATATTAATTTATTTATTGCGGACTATTATTCTCATCTTTCCTAGATATTATTTCACGACGTTTCAGCCAACTATTCCTCTCGCCTTCGTCAGGTGGTAACCACGACGGATAGGGATAGTTGGCCGAAACGTCGTGAAACTACATCTAAGAAAGATGAGAATAATAGTCCTTAATAAATAAATATAAATAATACTCATCTCAATAATGAATTCCAATTCAAATAAAGCTGCTCTTTTGTTACTCATAAAATTTTTTTTGTTTAATTTAAAAAAAAATTATTTTGGTCTACTGCACAACATCAGAGGTTTGTATCAATTTTTATTTGTTTATGAGTGGCGACTAGTTACTTAATTACAGCGTTGATGGAGAACAGCTGTTCAAACATGGTCAGCCTGGCAAAAATGCAAGATGCATCGGTGGCAGTCATTGTAAAGTACTTTTGACATCCGATGATCGGCTGCTTACATTACCGATGTTTCACGGTTACAGAGGAGGAGCGACTGAGCTTCAATTTATCGTCACCCATCGCCAAACTTTCACAAGAAACACTCGTCTAACTGAAAACACTATCAATAATTCCCCCCACTCTTTATCTGTACCTAAACCTAAACGTAGATTCCATGAACAAAGCTTCTTTCTTAGAACTGCACACCTGTAGAACTCTGTTCCGTTTTCCTGCTTTCCAGCTGACTACAATCTGATTGTCTTCAAGTTCAACGTAAACAAGTTCTTGATGAGCCATTCCACTTAAGTTAACAAATTTACCGAATTTCCATTACTAACGATTACTATATTGTCCAATTGACTACTGTACACTCTTAACCCTTATCCTCGAGTGATCTCTGGGCCTTGTAAGTGGTGATGCCTATGTAAAAAAAAAAAAAAAGAAAGATTGATAGACACGCCTCTTGGTTTTCAGTAATGTTTGACCTGATGTCACAGACGTTTCTTAAGCCTTTTCTATATAAAAGCAAAAGCTATTAAACCTTGTATGTGCTTAGATTGTTTTCAAGATGGCAGACCAAAAGCTGCTCTTGTTATTCATAAGATTTAATTTACTGATTTAAAAATGAAACTACTTGATACGTTTATGTGATTTTTGGAATATGATACTTTTGTTTCGTCACAGATACATACATCATACAGACGTTTATTTATTTTTGTTTTTTAATACAGAGAAAATTCTCTACAAGAATCAAATATTTTCCTAGTTTTTGTGTGCGTTTGACTCAAGTTTTAAAGTTATATAAAAAAGAAAGATCTTTCTCGTTAACTACACAGGTATGTGGGACTATAACATGGTCGTTTTCAAATCTAATGTAAATAAGTTCTTGTTGAGCCATCCTCTTATATATGCTCTCACATATATATATATGCTCTCATATATATATATATATATATATATATATATATATATATATGCTCTCATATATATATATATGCTCTCATATATATATATATATATACTAGCAGGGCTACCCGGTGTTGCTCGGGACCGTATGAACAATGAAAAAACAAAAGCAGATATTGAACATATGTTTTATTCTTAGGGGAGAGGAATCTTTCATCTCTATGTATTATTTGTTTTATCTACCCTAGGACTGGTATTGTTCATGTTTTATACCTAGTATAGGTAATTTACAGCATGTATATGAAATTGTTTTACCTTAGGGAGAAGAGAACAGGTAATATACAACATAATGTGTCTATATTACATCCCTGGCAACGCCTAGAAACCAGCTAGAACATGTATTTCAGTCAGTCTATATTACATCCTGGGCTGTGCCGGGAAACCAGCTAATCTCTATTTAGTGACTTGACCACCAAAATACCTCCCTTTCTTTTGAACTTATTAGATATAGGTATCTAGAAATGTGTGTGAAATTTTGTTGAACCAGGCTTTTTATTCTAGCTGGCAGTGTTTCATTTGCATATGAGGTAATGAGAAACCTTGTTACGCCACGAGACCCATCAACATATAATAAGACCGAGTAGCCATTATTTTTGTTTAATTTTCTTTAATCTATTTTTTTTTTTTTTTTTTTTTGACTACTGGACTATAAATGCTGCAAAAACCTAATATAGATAAGTTCTTGTTGAGCCGTCCTCTTAAATAAACGGTGACACCTTTGTAAACAAAAAGTCTATATTCAATGATGGGATCGTCACTGGTACACCATTTTGTGCAACAGTGTTCAGGATCGCCATGTATTAACATTGGTTATGATCACAGACTCTTATTAACCGTTATCCTTGAGTGGCCCTTGGACTTGATAAACGGGGATCTCTTTGTAAACAAAAGGTAGTATTCAATGATGAGATCGTGACTGGTATGCCATTTTGTGTGATATTGCACAGGATCACCATGTATAGGCTGCTATAGATGTGATGCAGAATTTCCACCACGCATACAATAAAATTTTATAAACTCTGGCATCAACTGTGACAAAAGTTCTGAATATTCGCTTCTGTGTTCTAAAGAAATAAAAAGTCGGTATTCAATGATGAGATTGTAACTGGTACACCATTTTGTGCAATGCGCTCAGAATCACCGACTCTCATTAACTGTTATCCTCGAGTGGCCCTTGAGCTTGATAAGCAGTGACCCCCCCCCCATACTAAATAAACTGACACCGACACCGTAATTTGACCCACCTGTTACTTTCACTATATTTTATCAGCTCAAAATAATACATCACGCCACAACGTAGGACGTGTGCACAGATCCTTTTCCTCAAAACAAACTTTCTCGTTCTTCAAGCAGCTTGCTTTTAAGCAGCCTAAGACCAGTGAGAAAGTGCATTGGTTTTACCACCACTAAGGATAAAATCAACTGGGTGTCGCCATTTTCTTTCTCATTCTTCAACAGCTGAAATTTTCCCCACTCTTTATCTGTGCCTAAACCGAAACGTAGATTCCATGAACAAAGCTTCTTTCTCAGAACTGCACGCCTTTGGCTCTCTCTTTTGTTAGTCTGTTTTCCACTCCAGCTGACTACAATTTGGTTGTCTTCAAGTCCAATGTAAACAAATTCTTGATGAACCGTCCCATTAAATAATCCAATTTACCAAATTTCTACTAACGATTACTATGAAATTATCCCATTGATTACCGTACACTCAATAAACTTTATCCTCGAGTGGCATACGGGCCTTGATCAGTGGTGACCCCCTTTGTAAAAAAATAAAAAAATCCTACAAGAGACACAGACATGTGGATGTTTTTGAGGCAAGTAATTTTTTTACTGATTATGATTTTCTCTACAGCTTCTTGTCCAGAATTCCCCCCTATATTAAAAAAACGAAGATAAAAGAAAAAGCTGTATGATGCACATACCCATGGTGAAACGAGAACATTATATTCCAAAAATCATATAAATTGATGAAGTAGTTTGTTTTTTTTTTTAATTAAGAAAATCATTTTTAAATAATTACTGGGAATTCATAGGCACTACAACATAAATCTCGCAAGTTTAAATTATTGAGTTATCTCCCTTTGTTTTTTTTTTTGTTTTTTTAGATTGTTTCCAAAATAGAGGACAAAACGGACGTTCTTCTCTTAATCATAAAATGTTGTTTTATCGACGCAATGTTGCATCCCTGTGCCTGTTTTACAAGTATTTTGATGGAATTTGCTCTGAGGAACTGACTGCACTTGTACCCCCTTGACGTACATACCCTCGACAAACCTGTTTAGCAAAAAATTCAACTTCATTCACCATAGATGCTCCTAAACAACGGGAAGTCTTCTACTCTAATAGCTTCTTCCCTCAAACTGCTAAACTTTGGAATTCCCTCCCTGTTACTTACTTCCCTAACTGTACTGACATGAAAAAGTTTAAATGTAATGTTAACCGACATTTCACTCGTTTCCCCTAAAGATGGACCCACATAGTAGCCCTTTACATCCAGGTGGCAATATGCCTTGTTTGTGGTGAACATGATGAAAAAAAATCATCATAATCATCATCGTCATCATGATCATAATAATCATGATCATCATGATTATTATGATCCATGCTTCTGTTCAGTCTTAAGAGACAATGGATACTCCATGTCAGGGTAGCTGCACATGTAATTATGAGGCAAGGGTTGCGCAATCAACAACCACACTTCGCCTGAATCGTCAATGCTTGAGTCCAGTGGCAAGTAGAAGTGCTAGACAACTGAAAACAATGCTAAGATAAGCGGAGAGCACATACACCTCCTGGAATTCACAAATGGTCACCCATTTTAATACTGACCAGGCTTGATGTTGCTTAACTCCGGTGATCTAACAGGAACTTGTGTGTCAACTAATAATACTAAAATCATTAAATAAGTATCGTGATCGAAATGAAAATTGTCGATCTAGCGGGAACGAGTGTGTCAGCATGAATTGAGGCCTTTTAAAGATAATGATAATGATCATGATCGTCATAATTATCATGATCGTCATCACCATCATCATAATAATAATCATAATAATAATCAAAATAATCATCATAATAATCATCATAATAATTATCATAATAATCATAGTAACAATAATAATAATCACAATAATAATCATAATAATAATCATAATAATAATTATCATAATAATAATAATCATAATAATAATAATAATCATAATAATCATCAGAGTAATAATCATAATAATAATAATCATAATAATAATCATAATAATGATAATAATAATAATCATAATAATAATCATCATAATAATAATAATAATCATAATAATAATAATCATAATAATAATAATCATAATAATAATCATCATAATAATAATAATCATAATAATAATAATAATCATAATAATAATTATCATAATAATAATCATCATAATAATCATGATAATAATAATAATAATAATAATAATAATAATTATCATAATAATTATCATAATAATCATAATAATAATCATAATAATTATTATCATAATATTAATAATCATAATAATAATAATCATAATAATAATAATCATCATAATATTAATAATCATCATAATAATAATCATAATAATAATAATATTCATAATAATAATCATAATAATAATCATAATAATAGTCATAATAATAATCATAATAATAATCATAATAATAGTCATAATAATAATCATAATAATAATCATAATCATCAAAATGATAAAATTCATCATCATAATAATCATCATAATAATAATCATAATAATAATCATGATCATCAAAATAAAATTCATCATCATAATAATCATCATCATAATAATCATCATCATAATAATCATCATCATCATAGTTATCATAATAATAATCATAATTATTATCATCATCATCGGTTTAACATCTGTTTTACATGCTTTTAGAAATAGATTTTTCAAACTAACCTATCTCTATACACTTTATTTTGATTTCTATCAAATCCAGGCTTTTCATTTCCTCCCATGTTTTCTTTGGCATCCACATGCAAACTGACTTGGTATCTCACTTGTTGTACGCTTCTCATCCATTCTTTCAACATAAGCAACAAACCTCCTTTTCTGTACACATCTCCCTATACTGTCCCAATTTAATCTTTCTCTAATGCCATCAGTAGTGTTGGGACGATTAATCGGAAGCAGAAATCAGGAGTTTTGGTAGTATCGGAATCAGAAAAATTATTCCCTATTTTCCGATGCCAAAACGATTCCTTTAATCATGTTTTTATCTGATTTTGTTTTAAACAAAGCTTGTAGCAGTAATGAAATAACAAATATTTATTGATTTTTTAACTAAAATTTGTAGATCAACCCTCCCCCATCACCAACACCATATGTGTATTTTTACGTTTAGGAAAATATCTGCACATTTAACATGTGTTTTTACAGTAATCAGGGGGGGGGGAAATAGCAACTCTATAGTTAAATATTTTGAGATTTATAAAGAATTAGAATCGGAATCAGTTATCTCCACTTAAATAGACCATTTCGCAGTTTACAATCCCATCTCACTTAAATAATAAGTCAATGCTATAGTAAAGACAAACTCGGTAAAAAAAAAAGAAATTATGCTAATTTATTTAGAGGATATGAAAACTTTATTTCAAAATCATTTCCACCGTGTTATAAATCCAGACTTATTGCATGTCCAATTATTGCATATATTTAAAAAAAAAAAAACATATAAATAATTAGATTTATTGAGTTAAACCTGAAACTCTACCACTCGTTAATTTATTGATGGTTTTCCTTCACGGCGGTTAAACTTATTTCAACAAATCCTTACGGTGAATATGACTTAAATTCTTTCCCAAAGCTGTACTCACAACTGCACATTTCCTTTTCAGTTTTTCCGCTTTTCACCTTGTACGTTATATATGCTATTATTTTACGTTATATATGCTATTATTTTATTTCCATCATATTTGTTAATTGTTAACATTAATATCTCTGAAAACGATACACATGCAAAGAAATATTGTCGCGCCGCCAAATGGAAAACTTTTCACTAAGTGACCCCCCTCCCCCTAAATCAGCCTACCCACTCCCTACTGAATAGATAGCATCTTGGTACCACAAATGCCATTCGACCGTGCGGGGCCAAGGGAAACGACCACTGTGATTTTAGCCTCAAGTGTCCAAGAAAAAAACCCAAAGCTAAGTAAAATCCTTAACTGTTTCGCATGAAATTAAAGCAAATATTCTTTACATTTCCAGGCGTATTGTAACCGATAATTTTTCTCCACTTGAATAGACCATTTCGCAGTTTACAATCCCATCTCACTTAAATAATAAGTCAATGCTATAGTAAAGACAAACTCGGTAAAAAAAAAAAGAAATTATGCTAATTTATTTAGAGGATATGAAAACTTTATTTGAGTACGATACTTAATATAATCAGCCATCGAAAGGCAATTTTTTTTTTTTTTTAAGAAAAAAAATAAAATAACGTTAATAAGATATCAGTGACTCCCCCCCCCCTTCCTTGTACACTGCCATTTCCTTTCCGGACACCTGTTCCGAACCCATGCTCTTGATCCATCATTTCATCAAAATACGAAGATGGGGCCTCCTATGTCTTACACAACAATTTATCAGTCTGTACAATTGTCTATAAACAGATATCATCAAAAATTAGATAAGCTGTTTTAAATTTCCTCTCTTGACAAAATTGCCAATCGAAATACAAACGGATTTACCTTTACGATAGAGGATAGAACTGAAGCAGTATACTTAATATGTACAATACCTGCGTACTAAACTAAACCACCTTTGCTACCTATATATAATCGCCTATACTGAATCCTCATCAGTTCACAACTCTCTGTGTCCCCAGACTCTTAATTTCTCAAATCTTATATCACCAAGACATCCTTCTGAATAGATACAAGAATTCTCCTGAGCAGCTCAACATCCAGTGATCATATATCTAATCCTCATGAAATTGCTTATATCACTCTGAATATTACCTTAAATTTTCATTCTATCCCTAAGCTAAGTAGAACACCTTATAATACTCTATTCAACTACTTTTAAAATACGATACACCCAGTTGCAATATTAGAAGTGCTTCGTCCCTGACCTAGACTACGGACTTGTACAGCAAACAATGAAACTATTGTATCTAAAATTCCTCTCAAAACTGCAAAATACTGCTGGTTGTATACAAAGTACCTCCTGTAGATACTTTACCTCCAAGATGACTGCCTTGTCTGTTTTGCATGACAAACCTTTTTATTTTTTACTTAAATTCTCTTTCCCCTGATCACTTACAAATCAAACTGCTCTATTTCTCAAGTTGCCACTAAACCTAATCCGTTTCATGTAACTTAGAGGGGTCCTTGCTCTCCGCCCTTGACCCTAACAGACTCGTAAATCGATACCCACGAACACCCAAAATTTCCTAGGCATGCTCCTGATTATAACTCCTAACCCATAACCAAGCTTCTAAGTAAATACTTACTAGCCATAGTCACTGGCGTAGCTAGTGGGGGAGGGGCGGGGGGCGCCCCGGGCGGCACACCTGAGGGGGCGGCATTTTGAGAGGGTAAAAATAGAAAGTAGAAAAAATAAATAAAAATAAACAAAAGTTAACAAAAAATATGAAATTTTATACCAAAAAGGTTGTAAAAAATCGGAATTTTGGGGGGTATCGGAATCAGAAAAAATGTGTCCCTATTTTCTGAGCGTCAGTGGGGGGCGGCATTTTGAGATGGTAAAAGGGGAAAATCGAAAAAAATGCTAACAAAAAATCTGAAATTTTATATCGAAAAGGTTGTAAAAAATGGGAACTTTTGTAGTTATTGGAATCGCAAAAAGGTGTCCCTATTTTGCGAGCGGCATATGTCAGGGGGCGGCATTTTGAGAGAGTAAAAATAGAAAGTAAAAAAAATAAATAAAAATAAACAAAATCTAACAAAAAATCTGACATTTTATACTGAAAAAGTTGTAAAAAATCGGAAATTTTTGAGGTATCAGAATCAGAAAAATGTGTCTCTTATTTACGAGCAGCACATGTCGGGCGGCATTTTGAGAGGATAAAAATAGAAAATAGAAAAAATATATAAAAGCTAACAAAAAATCTGAAATTTTATACCGAAAGTTTGTAAAAATCTGAAGTATTGGAGGTATCGGAATCGGAAAAATGTGTCCCTATTTTACGATTCCAAAACCGATTCTTTTAAATTTTTAATTTAATTTTTCATGATTGGTACTAATTATAGATATTTATTATTTTTAAATTATCACTAAAACTAAAATGAGAATAACCTCAAAATACGATGTAAATTTATTTTATTTGTAAAACAATTTTTTTAAATTGCATAAATTCTCTATGTAACCTTTCAAAGAAAGCAGTTGCTTTACATGTTCAGAAAAATGTTGAAAAATTAAACAGCAACAGTCTTTGCAGCCCGTAAGATTTGCCCCCCCCCGCATTTGATAATCTATTAACCTTCAAAATTCCAAAAGCCCTCAAAATATTTATTTTCATGGAACTAATGTTAGACTGCAGCTATTAGTCCTAGATTTTCATCGTATTGCAGTACTCGTCAAAGAAGACCAAAGATTTTTCAAAACAATTATATAATTTTCTTCGGATTAATGTTCACACAATTCCTTTCAGATTAATGTTTACATACTTATTATTATTGAAAAGAAATTGTTAAATTAAATTAACTGACTATGTAATTGTATACGTAGCCAGTTAATTTAACAATTTCTTTTCAATAATAATTGAATATTATTATAATAATAATTGAAATTTCTTTTCAATAATAATATATGATTTGGGTGCCATGAGCTAGAATCAAAATCGAAACACAACTCTCCACCCTCATTCCCTAGCCTCTGAACCACTAATAAAATAAAGACTGCATATGCAAATAAAAGAAACCAAATATTTTTTCAAAACAAAAACTTATAATTCAAATTATAAAAAAATGTTAAATTAAATGAATTAGCTACACAAGCAAATATAATAATAAATTTAAATGAGAACATTTGAAAACCTGAAAATGTTATGAAATGATAAAATCATTTTTATTTACTTTTTTGTCGTTGTTGTTAAAGTCCGAATTTTCGCCAAATAACATGGATGTATCAAGGAGAGAATAGTCAGATATAGTTTTCTTTTCTTTGTCTTCATAATGTTATTATTAAGAGGTCGAGCCCTCCGAAGAGAAAAAGCGTCTTATATTGGTGCTTTTTTAAATCCGTGTATGTAATCGCTCGGTCTTCAGAAATTTGTTGTTGTTGTTAATAACGTTTCAACTCTTTTAAAAATAGTTTTAATATATTTTAAATAAATGTATTTATGAATGGCAAATAAGGCTATAAATTTATTTTTTGTGAGAGAACTGTCGCAAGGCATCAAGTCGGTTGAAAATTTACAAACAGATTTTTCGCGCCTTTTTTTTGGCAAAGTTATCAATGGCTATCAAAATTCACTTCCCCGACAAGTTCCCTCTCTATTGAGAGGATTGCCAAGTCTGCAAGTCTTGTCTGGCTCATTGCTGATCTAAGGTAGTTTTTTATGAGCTTCAGTTTTGAGAAAGAGCGCTCACAGCTAGCAACGCTAATAGCTCTGGTGAGGAAAATTCTCAGCAAGATCACAATATTAGGGACGGAATCCCCAAGTTGGTATCTTTGTATAAAGTTCAAAAGTTCAAGAGGTCCATCGATTTTGTCTTTTTCTGAAGCTTTTACAACATACTGTAACCTCTTCCTTTCAGTAAAGAATAAGGTTAAGATTTTTTTGTTATTGGCGTTTGTTCCGTGATAAGCGTTTGTTTACATTTTTTATATATTTTTATACATTCGCTACCTTAGCTATAAGCTCTTTATTATTCATATTATTATATGAATGAATCGCCCTAACTTTTTGGACGCATTTAATTTAATTTAATTATTTTTTTACGTGCATAAAATAAAATAAACTAAAATAACTTTTATGCACGTAAAAACATAATTAAATTAAATTACATACATATATATATATATATATATGTGTGTGTGTGTGTATAATAGTCATTCACACACAGGACTGTTTCGCTGTTTACAGCTCATCGGTGCGGCTAGACTTTAGTAACTACTTCCAGCTAGGAACGAAATCCGACCATCTGAGAGAGCGAGGGAGAAATATTTTAACAACAATTAGCAGCCTTTGGGCTGATATCATAGTGTAGTATCTGTTCTAATGATACATTTCTCCTTTTCTGTCGTCGGTCAGTATGGGGAAATCGTTCATGACTGAGAATTTTTTTTTTGTTCCTATCCAGAGTGCCCGTTTCTGTGGAGGTGGATTTTCCCCACATTAAAAACCGGCCTTGTGTCTAACTCTGCCCTCGTGGAGAGGCAAGTAAATGGGAACAATCGGCAGTCGTTGCCAAACCGACCTCAGCTCTAATTGTACACAAGATTTAATTTTAAAGAAGACCATTGCTATATTCGCTTACGCCCATTTGCCATTTTCGGCTCTCATTATGCTCAACATTATGGGAGCATTATAATAAATACGTATTTATTTTATAACTATATATGTGCATATACACATATTTATACATACATATACATATATACATACATATATACATATATACACACATACACATATATAAATACGCATATATACATACATATATATATATATATATATATATATACATATATGTATATATATATACACATATATAATATAAATATATACATACATATATACATACATGTAGATACATACATATGCATATATATATATAAACAAATATATATATAATATATCCTTCAAGATTGAGGCAATTTTTTTGTTTTAATCTAGGTTGAACTTTCTCTACATTAAAAACCGATCTTGAAATGAATTAAAGCAATTTATTCTCAATTAATGGAAATTTTGAAAACTCCAAACGCAATTGTAAATTATTACTTGATAAATAGTTTAACAGTTTGGAGTTTTCAAAATTTCCATTAATTGAGAATAAATTGCTTTAATTCATTTTAATCACTAAGTTTAAAAAATGCAAGCATTAATTATTTCTGGAGATATACTCAGTGACCGGCTGACCTAACAGGATAGGGCCAAGCCCAGGCTTCGGCCAAGTACCAAAAAAACAAAATGACCTCAGAAAGATTTCATACTTAAAGGGGAACTTTCATATAAATTTTTATCGAATAGGTGCGAAAAGAAAGTGGATATTTGGGTGTATATACACCGACATCAAAGAGGAAATAGCATTAGATGCAAAAGTTTGAATTCATTAATTTTATTACTGTCCAATTCATGAGGCTAAGACTTTGAAAGTATCAAACGTTTGTTTTTGTAGCATACTTTTTATAACTCCTTGTAAACTTTACAATTGCTAGCTGAGGGATGGACAAAATCACCTCGGGCAACCCCCACCATCTACTTAAAACAAAAGGAAAACAAATAAAATCTCAAATGAATAAAAAATATTAAAAATCAGTTTTCATATTTTAATTTTAATTTAATTGAATTTAGGAAAATTAGATACCGTAGAACTAATTTTCGCAAGGTATGAAAATTAAGCAACTACAGAATAAATGTTAAATAATAAAAGACCAGTTTTCCTACCTAGCAAAAATGGACGAATTTTCCACGCGACTTTTCCATGGACGAATTTTCCGGACACCCAAATGCCCGGGGGGGGGGCAATTTTACTACCGCCCCGGGCGGCAAAAGGTCTAGCTACGCCACTGGCCATAGTCCTATACACAGACTTAAAGTAATCTATAATGAACAGCAACCATTAATATCTCTTTGTTAAGAGATAGTATTGCAATAATCATTACACAAACTAAACCGGTACTCATTGAAATAAAAACTTCCGGATATTAAGAAAAAGGCGAAGTCATTCTCCTTCGTTGTAGTCTAAAGGCAACTTATTCAAATTGTCTAAAATTCCATGCATTCGTATACAATACTACTTATCCATCCATCTATATTTAACTATACTTACAGAATATGCAATAACCTATATCTATCAGGTGTAACTGTACTCCATATCAAATGTTCTCTTGTATCTATACTGAGCCTATCTTATCTTTCAGTCTTACTAAATATTCGGTTTGGGCACCAAATCTGAATTTCTAATAGCAAGTAAATCATACCCTAACACTTTATCCTAATCCTAAACCTACTAAACCATATCTAACCATATATTCCTAAACTTACAAAACTATATCTAACCATACATTAACTCGTCTCTCTCAATCCAATACTGTAGCAAATTTAGCTGCTTCCACTGCATGAATTTTTACCTATACCCTCTCCCAGTAAAAATGAAAATGGAAGCATAGTAATGCCCTTTTTTAACCACGTTTGAGGAGTGAAAATTTTCTGTAGAAGTTAACCTAAATGCCCGTTTTTTTCAGGAGATATTAACCTAAATAACCAATAAATATTAACTACCCATGCGGGGTCGCAGAAATACCTGGATTAGGACCCAGGCGCGGGGCGAACCCCCTCGGAGCTGATGGACCCGTAGGTCTTCCCAGGTCATCCGTCTAGGAGAAGGAAAACTCTGAAACTAAACCTAGGGGAGGGAGGCCTCTTCAGTCCTGGATGACAACCTTCCTAGAGCTGGTGACTCAAACAAATCACCGGTTGGCAAACCTAAACTGCTTAAGGAGGAGATAGGCTCTGTCTATCGCCCGGCTTTCATACTCCTTCTTTGCCTATTGGCCAGACGTAGAGGTACTATCACAGGGACTCGTCTGAATCACCCAGTGGTTGACCTTGTTTCCTGACTAGGGCAATGAACGCCGCTTTTCCCCGCTCCCGCCACATCCCATCCCCCTAAACTGGACACAGTGGGGTGCTTCAGTGCCATATATGTCGGTGCAGTTGGACTGGGCTGGCTTTGCCTAATGGATTGAGGGTACCGGATTGACAGTTCCTGGCTGCTGTTTCCGACTGATAGTACAGGAGCCCTAACTCTTCGGTAGCGCTTAGAGCGGCTGCTCCATCAACAGTTGTAAAATATCGGGATGTTTGTAGTGCCATGTCGTGCATGGAAAGGGACCCTGCACTCATTCCCGGTGGGCTTTCCTGAGGCCACAATCCTGTGGGTGAGGACAGCTGATGGTCTACTTGTATTGCATGTCTGGTATTCTGCACAACTACTTGTCCAGCACCCCCTCACTCACTCACCCTAACTGAAACTTTTAAATAAAATAACATGAAATGACAGCTCAAGCAAAAGTTACGTTTAAACCAGGACCAAACTCAAAGAAAACCAACCTGCCTCCTCCCTTGAGGCTTGCATTTACTAATATCCGCGGGCTTAGAACTAACTTAGAAGATGTTGAGTCATTTCTCCTTGTAAACACCCCGGATATCCTAGCATTAAGTGAAACTAACCTTCACTCCTCTATTCCCTCTAACCACTTTAACATGCCTGGTTATCTCCCACTCTACCGTAAGACATATGCATGGACTTGGAGTCTATATTTGTAACACCCTCCCCCTGACTAGAGAAATAAAACTAGAATCAGAGGACCAGGCCTTTATGTGCTTCAGACTAAATATGCAACACAATATTAGCTACTTGTATTTTCTCTACCGCTCTCCCTCAAACCAAGACTGTACCCTAATAAACAAAGTCTCAGACAGCATAGATATAGCACTCTCCCTCGATACTAGCACACAAATACATGTATTTGGTGACTTCAATGTCCACCACAGTAACTGGCTAGGATTCTCTAATCACACAGACGTAGCTGGTAGCGCAACACATAACTTCTCTATATCCCATTCCCTATCTCAGTTGGTTACATTTCCGACACGTTTTCCCAGACCAGCAAGATCAATATGCCTCACTTCTAGATCTCTTTCTGACAACGGTTCCCAATGACTGTACAACAAATGCCCACTGCCCACTCGGGAATGCTGATCACGCTGTGATAATGGTAGAAATCAGCCTAAATTCTCGCCCTAAAACTGAAGACCCACTACTCAAAACAACGAGGTATTACAAAAAGGCTGATTGGGAAGCCATCAGGGAGATCATCAGAGATGCCCCATGGCAAAATATCTTTACTCTTCCAGCGGAACAGGGTGCAAATGAGACCACTGAATGGTTTAAAACTGCAATTGAAGCACATGTTCCCGCACGGAAATTCTATAGCAAGCCCCACTCTCCCCAATGGTTTACTTCTGCTTGTGCAGCTGCCATTTGTCAAAGGCAGCATGCGTTCCGCAGATTCAACCGACATAAGTCCAGCTCAAATAAACAGAAGTTTATAGAAGCTAGAAATAATTGTAAGAGAGTGATAGAGACAGCTAAGACAGATTACTCTGAAACCACCAGAAAACGCATCGAAGCACAGAAATTAGGAACCCGGGATTTTTGGAAAATCTACAACAGCATAGTAAATAATGGACAGTCAACTATTCCCCCACTATCAAACAATCATGAGGTTGCTTGCACGGCAACTGACAAGGCTAATCTGCTTGCCAGTCAGTTTGCCTCAAACTCCACACTGAACTCGGTACACCACTCACTTCCTGATTTTCCTCTGCGAACAGACGCCACACTAGACGATTTGAAAATCACCCCTTCTCAGGTACATGCTATTATAAAAAACCTAGACACCTCAAAAGCATGTGGACCAGATCTCATCCCGGCTGTGCTATTAAAAAAATGCTCTGCCGAGGTTGCTCCAGTTCTGTCCAAACTTTACAATAAATGCCTTAACGAATCTTGTTTTCCCGACTGCTGGAAAACCGCCTCTGTGGTACCAGTCTTCAAGAATTCTGGTGAAAGAACTGACCCACTAAATTATCGCCCCATTAGCCTCCTCCCGCTTTTCGCCAAAATATTTGATTCCTTAGTTAATCCAGCCCTAGTCCAGCACCTAACAGCTGCTAAACTCCTGACTGAAAAACAATATGGATTCAGGCAAGCCCGTTCAACAGCAGATATCTTAACTGTAGTTTCTGAACGTATATACCGTTCATTGGATAAAACAGGGGAGGGTAGAACGGTGGCCCTCGATATATCTAAGGCTTTTGACAGGTCTTCTAAGGAAAATTAGATCATATGGAATCACTGGAAGAATTCATAATGTAATTAAATCCTTCTCAAGTAATAGAAAAATCAAAGTTGTACTCGACGGGCGTACATCCAAACAATATGACATAAATGCGGGAGTACCTCAGGGGTCTATCCTTGGACCTCTATTATTCCTGATATTCATAAACGACCTCCCTGATAAAATTGTTTCGGAGATGGGTATATTTGCCGATGACACCACTCTCTATAACAGATATGAGGGGAAAACAAATGAACACATATCCAAGGAAATGGCAGAAACACTAGAGGATGACCTCCAATCCGTAGTGCAATGGGGACAAAAATGGTTGGTCACATTCAATGCTGCTAAGACTAAGCTTGTTACCTTCAATAATTACAAGAAACCTTCTCTACCACCAATAGCAATGGCCAAGAACACATTACCTGAAAGTACTTCTTTTAAACTCCTCGGCCTAACGTTTACAGGGAATATGAACTGGAATAGATACATTGAGAGCATTGCCAAGGCTGCTGCAAGGAAGGTTGGCTCCCTCTACCGTGCTAGAAAACTACTTACGCCTGACAGTATCCTATACCTCTATAAGGCAACCATTCGCCCATGTATGGAGTACTGTTGTCACATCTGGGCTGGAGCATTTGCTGCTTGTCTCTCGCTCCTGGACAGGGTTCAAAAGAGAGTCGCCAACCTGATAGGTCCTGAACTGTCATCTAGGCTTCAGCCTCTGTCCCATCGACGAGATGTTGCATCCCTCTGCCTGTTCTACAAATACTTTAATGATGAATGCTCTGACGAACTGAAAACACTTGTACCTCCCCGACGTAACTACCCCCGACAAACCCGACAAGCCACTAAGTCTCATCCCTTTACAGTAGAGATCCCTAGGGGCAAGAAAGCCTTTTACTCCAATAGTTTCTTCCCCAGAACTGCGGGTCTTTGGAACTCCCTTCTGGGATTCTGCTTTCCCAACTGCAATGATATGCAGAAGTTCAAGTGTAATGTTAACAAACATCTTTCTACTCATCTCCCTTCATAATGACCCCGCTAATTAAGTCCCTGATAGTAGCCCCCTGCTTCAAAGTGGCACTGTGCCTTGTTTGGGGTGAAAATTGAATAAAAAAAAAAAATTTTTTTAAAAAAAAGGTAATTTATCAGAATCAGTAAAAGTATTGAATCGTCCCATCACTAGTCATCTAGTGATCTAAGCTTGTCTTGAAAACTCTCACTACATTCCGTGAGCAAATCTTCTTTCTTAGAACTGCACGCCTATGGAATTGTCTTCTGTTTTCCTGTTTTCCAGCTGACTACAATATGGTTGTCTCCAAGTCTAACGTAAACAATTTTTTGATGAGCCGTTCCATATAAGTTAACAAATTTACCGAATTTCCATTACTAACGATTACTATATTGTCCAATTTCTACTATACACTCTTTAACCCTTATACTCGAGTGGCCTCTTGGCCTTGGTATGTGGTGATGCTTATGTAAAAAAAAAAAATATATATCCATCATATCATGACTATATCATTTCTCTGGATTCGCACAGGCTCGGAAAGGGCCTTGAAATTTTGAGCTTTTTCTTGAAAAGGCCTTATTTCTATTATTACCTTACAAATTTAGAAAATATCTTGGAAAAAGGCTTGAAAATTCTCTCCTCAATGTCCAGTAAAAATTTTTGTGTCGGAATATTAAAAATAAAATCGAAATGAATACTATTAAAATGTTTTTTTAAAATATTAATATACTATTAAGATATTTTTTACGGCTCTATCAACTACGCCATGGGCCCATTGAATCTCTACAGTTCCAGGTGAGAATTGTCTGAAGACAGTGGTTTCAATCCTACCCAAAAGCCGGCCAGACACTTACTTGGCCCAAAACGTGGTGAAACAACAACTACGGAAGGCAGTAATTACAGTGGATGTAATTAGAAGATTCGGAGTTCCTATCCCATCACGGTTACCACCTGACGAAGGCCAGAGGAATAGTTGGCCGAAACGTTGTGAAAAAAACTAATAAATGATGAGGATAATAGTCCGCAATAAATAAAAAATTGATTTTTTCTGTTGATATCTGAATGAATAAATGAAACTATATTAGGGGTCAAAACGGGAGGAGCGATGGGGCAATAAAACCAAAGAAAAAAATATGATTTTACAGGTATATAGCATTGATCGTCATTTAAAACACGCGATGCGACATACAAATATCTGTGCATGATGTTGCCAAGCTAATCAAACACCTCGATTCCATGTAAAGCAACTTGCCCTAACAGCATTCCAATTATTGTGCTCAAAAAGCTTCAACCAGAACTAGCTCCATACTTACAAAGCTGTTTAAGCGTTGTCTTAAGGAGAATTGCTTCCCAACACCGTGAAATCTTCCTCAGTATGTCCCGTAGTTAAAAATTCAGATGATCGGTCATCTCCCTCTCCATGAAACAACTAAAATAAGATGAGGATAATAATCCACAATAAAAATAAAAATTAAGAAATAATCAACTTCAAATTGAGAATTAATATAATACAAATAAATTAAAAATATATTTTTACTTCAAAGGAAGATAAAATAATATAGACGTTTCTCAGAAATTTATTTAAGATATTATATTATCTAAGTTAATTATAGAGGGAAGTAGTCCTTGTATTTCAGATACAAAGTTAGTGCAAGTCTCCGGGGAAATACTATTAATTGCCTTTGAGATAATCACTTATAATTTTCTGAGGCGGAATTCTTTAGTAGTTAAAGATGCCTGGCCATCACCTCTTCAAATCCAAACAATTGAGTCTGCCATACATTTTTTTAGGTCAGCTTAAATGACTGGCCAAACCGTTTCAATGGAATTTAACATCGGACTATAGGGGACAAGTCTCATAATTTGGTGTTGCCTAAGTTTATCCTTCTCCACCTCTTCAATTGAAGTGTAGCAACGAGTGTTATCTATATATATATATATATATAAAAGCGAAAATGTATGTATATATGTATGTATGTATGTATGTGTGTCCGCTACAAACTTTCGACAGAGAGAACAAAAATTCCTTCGCCCGAAAAATATCGAAAAATTGGCCAAAAACGTTAATTTTTTCACCCTGAAATCGACAATTTTCTATAGGGGGCGGGGGTCAACAAAAACCGTCCTCTTGTGACGACGATTGTTTCTAAACATGCGTCAGATGACATCATGACCTGATTTAGTTTAAATAGTTGAAGAACTAACTAAATTTCATGTACGTTGTGTTAGCTCAGTTGGTTAACGCGTTGATTCATTATCTAAATGTTTTGGGTTCGAATCGTGGTGTGAGATTTTTTTTTTTTCTTTTTTTTTAAATTTAAATATTGAAGCAGGGTTATTTAAGCTATTTTTCATGAAACGTTCGTTTTTCTGTTTGTTTTTTACTTCGCTTATTCTTAGGTTTTCATTAACACCCCCGACCGACCACACACACCCAAAAACACCCGGGTACCCACCGATTTTTTTAAATTTTAATATCGAAACAGGCTTATTTAAGCCGTTTTTCACGTGTTTTTTTTTGTTTTAACGTTTGCTTTTCTGTTTTCTTTTTTGTTTTTTCGATTTTTACATTTAACATCGTTCGTTTGCCTTACGTTAGTTTTCTTTGTGTTTTTTTTTCGATGTTTTGATTACACCCCCCTCCCACGGGTATCCCCCCGCTTAAGTTTTAACGTTCGTTTTCCTGTTTTCTTTTTTGTTTTTGTTTTTCAGATTTTTACATTTTTAACATCGTTCCTTTGCCTTACGTTAGTCTTTTTTGTGTTTTTTGTTTTGATTCCCCCCCCCCCCGCTTTATTTTTCAGATAAGTTTTAACGTTCGTTTTTCTGTTTTCTTTCTTTACTTCGTTTATTTTTAGGTTTTCATTAACAACCACACACACCTACAAACACTCGGGCAATGCCGGGTACCCCCCCCCCCCCGCTAAGCAGTGTTTTTTAACGTTTTAGGTAGACATACATACATACATGGAGGTATGTATGTATGTCTACCTAAAACTTTCGATAGAGGCAACAGATTTTCACGAGATTAGTTTCATTTTGAAGATCGACCCTTAGGACAACAAATATCGAAAAATTGGCTAAAAACATTAATTCCTTCACTCTCAACTGGGCACTTTTGTAGAGGGAGAGGTCGCTTTTTTCGAAAGTCATCCCCTCTTTTTGATTGACTAACCCTAATCACTCTGGTTTGGTAATGGGCGCAACAGCAAAGACGTCACATTTTTTTTCACGTCCTTTTCCTCCTTCGCGGTATGGGTTCGAGCCTGTCTGCTTACTACCACTTTTTTTTTCTTTTTTTTTTTTTCTTTTTTTTTTGCTCAACACATACCTCCAAACACCCGTGCAATGCCAGACACCCAGACTAATCAAAAATAAGACAATTCCTCTTTCATAAAGTTCATTCGCCTTTCTAAGGCACTCTCTGGTGCATTCTTTTGTATCCTCTTTTCTGAAAGAACCTCTTCTAATTTCATGATGATCCATTATTACTAATATGTCCAATAACTTCCCCTGGATCCGTCTGCAACTGTAGTGTACCTTTTGCCTTTTTTGTTTATTTGGTCAATCAAAATGGACTCTTTCAAGTGTTGCAAAAAATCGGCTGTCCCCCGCACCTGCTTGTATTGGTCTCATCCTTCTACAAGAGCACGCAAAACACAAGTCTACTTCAACGCCCATTACCTCTGAGGCTTTCCCAATCGGCAGTGGAGTTAGGCAAGACTGTCTCCTCACACTTACAATTTTCAGTATCTTCTTCTCCATGCTGCCTTCAAGAACTGCAGTGATGATGTCTACATCCACACCAGGTCGGATGGCAGGCTTTTTAATATGACCCATTTCTGTGCTAAGACTAAAGTAATATATCCAAAAATTACAAAAATTCATCAAGTAGAAAGTTATTCATACTTAGAAGTAATTTTTATGGAAAATTGGGTAAAATTGTATTTTTCTTGTATGTTATAAAGTAGATGGTGAAGACTTTATACACAGGGGACATAACTCGAAACGTAAATTTTAAATTACATTTCAATAGCAACCAACATTTTAACCTCATAGCGATATATTTTATTTCACTACAAACGCAATAATAGTTGTCCTACCAGATGAATTTTCGTAATTGTTGGATATATTGCTATTTTCGACATGACAATTAAGTACGTAATATTGTTTTTGCTTAAAACAGCATATTAAAAAAAAAAAAAATTATCTGTCGACTCTATCCTAACAAGCACCGTAAAACAGACCTCTAACGATAAAGTTGAACCAAATCTTATATCGATTTTTTTTTTTTTTTAACCATGCAAGTAACTTTTCTTGCGTTTGGTAACAGTTATTTGTTCCATATTTTTCATATTTTTTCGCTGTTAACTATAATGCATCTTTGCCAAAATTTCAATTTAAAAAATCAGTTGTCATTTTTACTTTTTTGATAAAATGATTTCCAAAACTTTTATTCGGCGTAGGACTTAAATAATTTTCGTAAAATGTACCCGTAAAAGAAATTCGTCGATTTTTTTTTTTTTTTTTTTTTTTAAGGATTTGTTAGTTATCTCCCTTGAATTAGATTTATTTAATTTTGAGCTGCTCCGCGTGCTCTGCGCCGCTGCTGCGGCTATATTCCCGTGAAATAATTATGGAAATTTGATAATACACATTTTATTGAAATTTTATATAAAACCAATTTTACGTTATATAATAATTAATAATCATACTTCGGCCCTTTTTTTTTATATATGTTTTTTTTTTTTTTTAATTTTTAAATAAGGTAAAATCTATGGAAGCATGACTGGATTATTATTTTTGATTGATTAATTTTTTTATTTTTATTAAACATTTTACATAGGAATGCTAACACCTATACATTGGATATACTACATATAAATCCAGTGTTCTAATTGACTTCTATCAAGCAACGCCAGCCAGAAATTTCTAAAAATATCGATATAATAAACAGCCTCTACATCTAAAAGTAGTCGACGTTGGTGTCCCATATTTCTGTCTATATTTATCTTTGAAGGACACATTTTCATTGGTTGAGATGTTAAGTTAGCCCATCCGGTGTACGATTAAAACGGCCTTTCAAATAATCGGCCGGGGAGAATAGATTTAATATAAGTTTGATTTAAGCTGTTAAAATTATGATTTAATCTGTACTAATTATATTTAAATTACATTTTATTTCACTTTTTCTTAAAATATATAATTAAAGAATCACTGAGTGATAATTTTTTTACTGGAACGAATAAACACGTGTACATAGTACGTGTGATCATATATGCGTATCCCCACCCACCGGCCACCCACCTACGAAATAAATACTTAACTTCATTGATTTTTGGAGTGTACACGGGCTTATATATTCACGTTCCGCCTGTTTAGAAAAACACAACTCTTAAAACTTTTCCTTTGGGACTTTCATAAAATAAGCGGGGTTACTAAGTGAAATTTAAACTGACTAAGCAGAAAATAAGGTAAGATAATGTATTTTTTTTTTTTTTAACTTGAGAATTTTAAGTTTAAAAAGATTGAGTTATGAATGTTGCGTCGATATCACGCCATGAAAACATGGTCTTTACTTTATTTTTACCGGCACAAATGATCTCTGTCGTGATATTCGTTTTTATATACAGGTTCTAGCATTGAGTTTGGAGACCATCAAAACGTTTCGTTCTTTTGCGGGAGGCCATCTTCCCAGGCGTAACCTCCACCTTTTGGAGAGGTGGGATAGATTTTACTTGTCGCACCCTCACAGGTGCCGACGTGAGAATTTGATGAACGGGCAACGAAGCAAAAGGCGTCAGATAAAAAAGTAATTCTAAATAAAATAAATCGGTAAATATTTCATAAAGTAATATATTTTTTCTAATACTAAAGGTCCAACACCGTAAAACATTTTATGGTGCTTATGTATTTTTGATACCGCGCTATTTTTAAATAGTTTTTTCAGGTTAAATTCAAGTTTTATTATCTTTTTTTTATTATTATTAAATTGTTAGTTGGAAGCACAGAGAATAGTTACAAAACACCCTCCCCTCTCCATGTTAAGAATGATGTTTGAAATAATATTATTTCAGCGCGGTACCAAAAATATAAGTACCCATTTTATTTATCATTTTATGCAAAACAATAATCAAGTATAAGAATTTTTTTTTTTTTTTATCGAACGCTGTTTGCTGCTGACTTCGAGTCGCCTGTTCTTCTGATTCATCAAACATGGCTAATTTTATACTTGTTCAGAATAAGCTCCCTCTTTTTGGGGGGTGCAATGTATTCCCCATTTTGAATGACATAAGGTCGTGTTTCATCTCGATATGAAGACTGCTCGGTGAAGGTACAGAAGTTAACAAAGGCCTTTCGCCTTAAGAATGGGTTTCTAAAGTTATTTCGAACCCCATTCTGAAAGTGAGAAGGTATACCTTCACCGGCAGTATGTTTTCTTTTATGCGTGTCATTTCTTTAAATTGCGAAGCAAAAACGAACGTGTTTCGACAGCGAAAAAACAGTTGTATATACTTCTAGTGTCACAAATTCTCTTTTCAAACTATGTTCCTGATGTATTTATCTCCTCACGAGGGCAGTTAAACAGTTGTTGTTGTTGTTCAATGTGGAGGAAAATACAGCTTCCCAAACGAGACATTCCGGATTGAGACAAACATCAAAATTCCCTCAGGCTTTCATTCAATGACGATTATTCGATTTGTAAATAAAAAATTTTTTTTTTAAATTCAGTTTAAGATGCCATAACAACAAAGTAAAAATATTCAGAAAGATTTAATTTAAATATCGACTTGGTGCTGATGATGATGGCAATTAAAAGTAAAGAAAATACAGAAAATTCTGTATTATGTACGTATTCGTTACAGAATGAAGATGTCATGTTCCAAAAATTACGTGAATCGATAAAGTAGTTTTATTTAAAACTTAAGAAAATTAAAATTTACGATTTTTAGCGATTTTACTACTAAACTAACTGCATTGAACGTAAAAGGCTTATTTTTGACTTTTCAACTTCGATTTAAGTTGTCTCCCACTTTTTTTTTATTTTATCGAATTTAATCATGGCCAACGAAAACACTACGACTCGCTTAGTCAGAAAATTTGATGGACCTGAACGAGAATCACCCCCCCCCCATATTAGTGTCCAAATCCACTGAAAAAATTGCAAAAAAAACGAAAGCCGTTCTTAAAATGGGTAGGTTGAGGGTGTTTATTCCGAAAGCCGTTCTTAACATGGGGAGGTAGGGAGTGTTTATTCCGAAAGCCGTTCTTAACATGGGGAGGTAGGGAGTGTTTATTCCGAAAGCCGTTCTTAACATGGGGAGGTTGGGGAGCCGTTCTGTGGGGGGGGGGTCTCATTCAGGTCCGCCATTTGATTTGCTTGAATAAATAAATAATAATGTGAGATTTCTCTCACAAGAATTTTACCCCTGGCAGAATGGAAGAAAACCAAACAGAAATTACAACAAGATTCCCTTAAGACTTCAACGTAAATTTTATTAAAGCAAAAAGGTCCATATTGCAAAAGATGCGTCATCTTCAGCTATCTGCCACTTTGGAATAATAGTTCGTCTTCGATAAAGGCTGGGTAGAATTCCCGCTGAAGTAGTGCGCAGGTTGGATATGTTGAGCCGGACTTTTAAGTCCGGCTGCTAGCTGGGCATACACGAGGAGTCCTTGTAGAATCTGTCTAATGGCAGATAAATGACTGGTCAAACAGTAGACCTTAATTTCGTCTTTATAGACATCAAATTGTAGCACATGCATGCATGCAAATATAATTTGCGCTACTTAAGGGCATTGATATTGCAATGATAAAGTTCCGCTCCATATTTGGGCATTAAAACGTCTCGAACCAGCAAAGTATTTTTTGCTGCCTCGATTCGAGTGAGAAATCCACGTGTCCAACTCTACGTCTTTCTGAATTCTGATCTGAAAAGGGAATTTAGCGCCGAGAACATTCTCGGCAGTTATAACATGCAATTTGATTGGTTAAAATAAATCCGTGGGCGGAGAAACCGTCCAATAAAAAGCTTTCTTATTTCTGCAGAATTTCTTACAATAATTAATAATAATCAAATTACGTGATTTTTTAAAAATATTTCATCTTCGTTCCGTGATTGGCACGTACAAGCTTTTCTGTATTTTCTTTACTTTTAATTGCCGCCATAAGTGCCACTCTGAATAAGCACCATCGATTCTTTTTTTTTTTTTTTTTTTAAATACGAATTTAGTCATTATTTTGATAACTTTTTTAGGAAAAAGTTTTTCAATGGAAGAAAAAAAGAACTCTAATCACTGATTGAGAGATCCAATTTTAAAACGTGGTATATTTTTTTTATTTGTTTCTTTTTTTTATTTTTTCTGAAAAAAAACTTTCTTTGGTAATTTTTGTTTTACAAAGGAGTCCTCACTTATTAAGGCCCGGGGGCCACTCGAGGATAAGGATTAATGAGTGTACAGTAGTCGATGAGAAAATATAGTAATTGTTAGTAGTAGAAATTTAGTAAATTGGATAACTTAAGGGGAAAAGCTCATCAAGAATTTATGTTGGACTTGAAGATGACCATATTGTAGTCAGTTGGAAAGTAGGACAACGGAACAGAGTTCCACAGACATACAGTTTTAAGAAAGCTTTATTTATGGAATCTACGTTTAGGTTTAGGCACAGATAAAGAGTGGCGGGAAATTATTGATAATGGTTTCAGCTAGATGAGTGTTTTTCATGAAAGTCAGGTCCGGAGGGAACCATAAATTGAAGCTCAGACAAGCACTTGCTGTGCAAATATTGAAGTAGAGACAGGCTCACAACGTCTATTCTGTGTGAAAGAAGTTGCACGGAAGAGAAAAGGCCATCCCATACTAGGCTACGAAATCTATTTTGAATTCTGTCAAGGAGGATAAGTTGCTTCTAGCAACTCCTGGCCAGAAGTGGCAACAGTACTACATCCTTGGATGTACTTGGCTCTTATACAAGTAAAGAATTGCATCAGCAGTGAGATATCTACTTGAGCAGATTAGGAGTAAAGGTTAAACCCAGAAGCTTGTCAAAATATGAAGCCTCCTCCTGACGAGAGCCATTCATTTCAATTCATGCCAGACGGGAATCAGAGCATTGATGACAGAAACTTGGTTTTAGATGCATTTAAATTAACCAGATACCTCTTTCCCCATTGTACTAGGTGCTCAAGATCAGAGCAGAGAAAATCAGAGAAAACTTGGTCATTTATGGCCTTTGAAGTGTTTTCTTAGATAGTAGTGTCGTCAGTAAAAATGTCTACAAATGATCTTAGGATATGATTTGGGAGATCATTGATGTAGATCAGGAAGAGAATTGGGTCCAGGATGGACTCCTTAACATAAATATTTTTTTTTTTTTTTTTTTTTTTTTCAAACGCATTAAAATTAAATCAACGCTTCTATAACAGGACTCACACCCCTAACATTAAGACATTTCTTTATATTTGATAAAACATGGTCATGCATTATTGAAATGTGTGTAAATTTTGAGAAAAACTATTTTTTGTCTGCCTTGCTATGCACTCTCCCCATGTCCCAACCGAAAATCATAAAAGTAATTCTGTCCTAGTAATGCCCGATTTTGACGTCTTAAAAACAATTTTAACTGGCTAAAGACCAATGAAAGAACAGCCTGTAAAAAATCCAATCATTTGAGGCTCCTAGCGCCGCTCTGTGACTTTTAGTTTCAGAGGAAATAGTGTGAAAATATGAAGACAGATTGACACGCAGACAGACACACATATAGCCATTTGTATATTAGATATATGTATATAATGTGTGTATCGGTTAGTTTCCTAGATGTAAATCCAATGAAGCTTGCGTGATAATTAAAAAGTGCTCAATGCAAGACAGAACTGGTATATAGTCTGTTTATTATACAAATATTATTGGCTACATATGTGCATACATGTTTCAGTGGAATTTCTTTTTTGGTCTGATGAAGTGTTAGCCTTGAATTGTGATTCTACTGAAACATGTCATCATCATCATCACACAGTCCGTCAGTCTTGACAATGACTAGTCGGGGCCTCAGTGCTTTATCCTTTGGTGTTGACATAGTCCTCTTTCTGTGTGAAACATCCGGTCACAAGCACTGCATAGGTGGGTGCCAGGGTTGTGTCGTCTATAGTGTCTCAGCTCTAAGACTTCTCCAATCTTTCTCTCTATTTCTTTCTTTCCTTTGTGGGGACTGTTCCGCCGACCACTCCTTTCTTTGGCTTGTTCCTCCCAACTCTCGACATTGAGGTTCATTGCCGCTTTGTTATATCTTTGTAGCGAAGCTTCTGACCTCCTACCTTGCGGGTTCCATTTTCCAGTTCCCCGTAGAAGATCATCTTAGGAATTCGGTTGTCTTCCATTCTAGTAATGTGCCTGGTCCATCGTAGTTGCATAGTAGCAAGGGTAGCTTCCACGCTATCTAGGTTTGCTCTCCTGAGAACTTCCGTGTTTGGTATAAAGTCACTCCATTTGATCTTCATGATCCTTCTCAGGTGTCTCTGTTGAACGGCTTCCAATCTCCTTACGTGTTCTCTATACAGAGTGTAGGTCTCTGCTGAGTACAGCAGGGCTGGCAGGACGATGGTTTTGTAGACTCTGCACTTCGTTTCTAGCCGGATACCAGCTCTTGTCCAGAGCCTCTTTTCTAGCTTGCCAAAGGAGGCACATGCGCTTTAAATTCGGCAGCTTATTTCTTTGTCAGCATGGTTATCAGTGCTCAGAGTGCTTCCAAGGTATTTGAAGTTTTCAACAACTTTTAGCACTTTGCCGTTGGTTGTTATTATAGGCTTTTGCAGGTCGTTGTTACCTGGTGAGGGCTGATACATCACTTCAGTCTTCCCTATGTTGATTTGTAGGCCTATCTTCTTGGCTGTTTGAGAGAAAGCATCAACTATCCTTTGCATCTGAGCTTGATTGTGAGCTATCAGAGCAGTGTCATCTGCGAACAATAGTTCTGTTATCAGCTCCTTCCTTGTCTTAGTCTTGGCCTTCAGTCTTGCAAGGTTGAACAGTTTCCCATCAGAGCGTATGTGGATGAAGACACCTTCTTCGATGCTTTTATAAAGCAGAAATAGGGTGAACAGTGTTGGGGCCAGTACGCACCCTTGTTTGGTGCCGTGGTTTACTTCCAAGATTTCGCTTTCTAGATTCTCTACTACAACTCTCCCTTTTGTTCCTTCGTGAAATTGTTTGATAATTTCCACAAAGTGATCGTGGCATCCAAACACTTTAAGGACCTTCCACAACATTTTTCGATCAACTGTATCAAATGCTTTACGGAAGTCTACAAAGACTATGTATAGCTCCCGATACTGTTCAATGGCTTTCTTCCATAAGCTGAAGATCATATCTATTTTAGATCTTTCATGTCTGAATCCACACTGTGATTCGGTTAGGACCCTTTCCGCCAGTCTGGCTAGCCGTGCTTGCACCACTTTAGCCATTATTTTTTTACTGAAACATGTATGCATATGTGTACCAATAATGTTTGTATATTAAACAGACATATATCATTATATAAAAGGAACTTTGTGTGAGGTCATTCCTTAAATTTCCATTTAGCATTTGTGCATTACTGTTATTTTAGACAATCATGTTTTCATTTTTTAAGATCCCCTTTTTTTAAAGTTTTTTTAGCTAAAAAAAGTTAAAAAAAAAACAACTACACTAAAGTAATATAATAATACAAAATAAAACAGTAATTATCTGAACATTTCTTGAATTAATAAAATTAAGAAAGGTTCGTTTTCTAAAAAAAGTTATATGCGTTCCAATACTGACTGTTCAAAACTATAAGTTTTAAGTCATACATTTTCATATAATAACAACTGTTATTCATTTCAGAATTCTCTAAATGAGAGAGAATATTGAACAAAATTTTGAAAGTTAAAATAAACTTGAAAGCAGTTTCAGAACGTTTAAAGTATATAGGTGGTAGTAAATTAAAATTTAATGGTAATAGTTATTTGTTGTAAATTTTTATTTTTTTTATTTCTTGGCTGTAAATTATTGCAAGATTACGAAATCATTCTAAAATGTGCAAGCGACAAGTGGGCAAATATTTTTTTTTAAATGTGAATAAAAAAACTGATCTCTACATCAAAAATTTTTTTAAAAAGTTAACCTCATGAAACGTTTCATTTTCAAACTCTTTAAATGGAACAAATCGGTTAATATAAGAGCTTTCCTGATTACTACAACATAGTCGTCTTCAAGTCCAATGTTTTTACAATCATTTTTTTTTTTTTTTCATTACAGATAATCAAATCAAACTTGTGTATTGGAGTTTTTATGGGATTACGTGTGGTTTCACAATTTTGCTACTCTGACTTAGGATTAAAGATAAAAGAAATTTGGTTAACTCTTAGCGAAATACAAGAGATTTCTTGGCATTCCAGCTAAAATCAAAGTGTAGTATCTGTTCTTCAGATGCTACACTTCAATTTCTTGTTCTGTCGGTGGAGAAATCCTTCACGACTGAGACAATTTTTATTCTTGTTCCTTTCTCCATGTTAAATAAACGACCCTAGGGTCTAACTCTGCCCTTGTAGGGAGACAAAGTAAATAGGAACCCTTAGCAAAATATTTGCAAACTAATGAAATTAAAACTATATTAAATTATGAGGGACTGTTTTTGGTTCAGTACTGTTTGTCGTTTTTGATTTTAAAAAAGTAAATAAATAACATAATGGAAGCAATCATTAAGTAGACTTTAATAATCAAGTTTTTTTTTCCTTTCATTCCTAACTATCTCTGATATCCCAGTACAAAGATTTTTGTCTGGATTTTGTTGTATACTACCAATTTGCTGATAAATTTCTCCTTGGGATGTCAAAAAAATGTGACCAAACAGCAAAGTCTCCTTTTACAAACAGGCTCCGTGATCCTGATGATGTTGCATCTTGCACAGATGGTGCAGTTTACAATTTGGTCAGTGAAACGGGTGTGTAGGAGGTAGTAGTTCTTGTTCAGAATTCCTCCTACATTAAACAAAATAAAGAAAAATTTGTATGATGAAACAAAAATTTCATATTCCAAAAATCACGTAAATTTCATAACACTGCACCAGCGATTTCAACTGTCGGAACTCAAATTGGTTAGCAACTGATCCAGATGATCATACTGTTTCTTATCTGACTGATTTTTGTATTGGCTTTGGTTTAACTCAAATTGTAAAGATTGCGACGAGATTCCCTGACGGTTCAACTGGACGTCCATCTTTATTAGATATTATTTTAACATCTATGCCTGACATATTGGACCCTCCTGTGGGTATGTCAGACCATGCAATTGTTTTCTTTTGATTTAAATGACGCTATGAGTTCAACTGAAATTCCTGGTATACTAGAACAGATTGCCTTTACCTCTATTGCCAATTGGTCTCTGATTCAGGGCTCTCCCTTGTGAGTGAAACGGTTGCATTTGCGAGTGATTTTTTTTCAAAGTTGCGACTAGAAATAATGAAACCCTTATCTTTTGGCGATTGTATTTCTTTCACCAACAATCTTCCAAAGCTCACTACTGAATGAAAAATATCTTTTCAACTTTGTTTGTTTTATATAAAAAAGTTTAATTATTTAAACAATAAAACAATATACTCCCTTTTTTTTTTTTTTTTTTTTTTTTTTAATGAAGGCTGTTTAAAAAAAATATCTGAAGTGATCAGAATGTTTATACCTTCAAATATCAACATAAAATTTGTTGTATATTTAGAATTACACTTATTAAAAAAAATCTTTGATGTACATACTCATCACAGAACAAAGATGTCATATTCTAAAAATCATGTGGGTTTGACTAGTAACTTTTCTATTTGGCTAGTAAATGAAAATATTTAGTTCTCAAAGGTCAACTAAAGAGAAGTTTGTCTGTAGAGCCCTGTGATTGATTCAGCAATCAGTACTCTGCCTTGGGTTATATTTTACGAATATAACGATCCTGATATTGTTTGCATCATAATTCAGAAGACGAACGATTACCAGTTAGTAAGGCTTTATTCATTTTGAAATGCTGAAATAGAAGAATGAAAAATTGCTAAGATTTTACACAAAGTAACAATGCTAATATGGTTCACCCGAGTGGAAAGAGTTCAGGGAGGGATTATGAAATGATATACAAAGGTTCAAGTTCAAGCATCTTTGTTTCTTAAATTATTGGGTAAGATATATTGTTGTCTAAGGATGAGTTATGATAGATTCTTATCGAGCGTTGTATCAGCCTGTGAGGTTTCGCAAGGTTTTTCGGATACACCAAATTCAAATGAGGTATCCATTTGTCAAGATGTTGTCTCCAATGATACAGCAGTTATTAATATTAGGTGCTACATTTTGTGGTTTTGGGACAAGTTGATGCAGTGACACTGTTTTCTCCCTTCCAGTTGGCAGTCATATGGGTTTATTGAGGGTTGCATTCTAGCAATTCACCGTTGTCGACAAAGGGTTCATACTTAGACGATCGTATGTTATGTTTCATCAGGATCGAACCTGAATTCAAAAGCCAATTGGGAAGAGAAGTACCAGATGTTGATCTTCGATTATACTGGAATATTCGCTTGTGAGGTGTAGTGTTAGTGGCAGTACACAATAATGAACGAATGGAATACAAGGCATCGCACGAAACTGATTCCCAATGAGAAATCAGCAGTCTTCGTAACTTCAATGCTAGCGATATTATTTTCCACAATGGGGCATTTTGTTGTTCTATCCGGCCATTTCTCTGTGAGGTATAGGTGGTTGTGCGGCTCATTGCTATTCCCTTTCTATGCAAAAAATCTGTTAGTTCTGTTGAAAGAAATGATGAACCTTTGCCAGAATGAATAAAGGAAGGCGTGCCAAACAGCGAAAATATGACAGAAACAAGTTATGATTGTGAGGAAATATCTTGACAAGGAAAGGCAAAGAGGAAGCGTGAATATTCGTCAATAATTGTTAAGAGATATTTGTTTTGACTATTAGATGGCAAGATATCTTAAAGTTAAAACTTAAGCATTCAAATGGTTGTGTCACTTTGACAAGCTTACTGTTAACTCTACCTAGTTGTGTCCCTTGAACACTCTTCACAACAGAGAGTTAACTTCCCTACCGGCGATGGTGTAAACGGGACTTTTGGAAAAATATGGCGCGACCTGTACGCACGTGTTGTTGCACGTTATCTGTGTTTATTTGCTTCTACATTGGTAGCAGAGCGTATCAAAACTAACAAACAAAAAAACATGGCCTCCAAATACATTCCCCTACCAACGTTAAACACGGAAAAATATAATTCCTGGAAGAAAGAAATGCGCATATGGGAACTAGCCACTACTTTAGATGAAAGAAAACGGGCCCTCGTCGTGCTTTTGTCCTTGGAAGGAAAAGCGAGAGAGGCGCTGCTTGAATTGGATATCACTTTACTCAATGCCGAAAACGGAATGGAGATAGTATATCAAAAGTTGGACACTCTCTTTTTAGAAGACGCAAACCAGGCAGCATTTAGGGCGTACGAGGCATTCGAAAGTCACCAAAGGAAGAGCGGCATGGCAATAGATACATTTCTAATTGAATTTGAACGCCACATTGCCAAATTGAAAGAATTTAACATAATTCTTCCCGAGCCGGTCCTAGCGTTCAGAGCTCTCAAAAGCGCCAACCTCACCCCCGAAAACGAACGCTTAATAAAAGCCACCGTTCAAGAACTAACACTCGGAGAAATGTCTAAACAATTAAAAAAAATTCTTAATGACTTTGAAACTCATTCACCGCCGAAAACTCCTCCGGTTGCTATGAAAACCGAATCTGACATTATTTTCACCACTGACGAAACTGAAAGCACCTACTACACCAGTAGTCGTGGTTGAGGCCGCCGCCACGGTGATAAAACAGCCAGTCTCACCAGTCGTGGGGCTGGCAGATGGGGTAGGGGTCGCAACCAAAATTCAACCCACTACAACAACAACAACAACAACATCAAAAGAAATTCAAACCACAAGGTTGAAAGCGACAGCAGCAGCAGCGGTGTTTGTTTCAAGTGTGGGTGTAAATACCACTGGATTCGCGACTGTCCGTATGATGAAATTGACAAGACCGACAAAGGAGGCCACTTGCTCGTTTCCAACATTGTCCTCATGAACGAGCGTGAAGAATATGGCAGCACCAGCACGTTTTTGGGAGAAACGCTCGGATCCGCTGTCTTGGATAGTGGTGCGTCTGGGACAGTTTGTGGAAGAAAATGGTTCGAGTGTTTTCTAGAAACCCTGCCAGAAGAACAAAAAATAAAAGTTCGAGATGGAAGGAAAAGCTACAAATTTGGTGATGGGAACACCATTAAATCTACTCACACAGCAACTTTACCATGTGTCATTGCTGGCATTGAAGTCAGTATTATCACTGACGTGGTGGACGCTGAAATACCGCTTTTACTGAGCAAAAAGTCAATGAAAAGAGTCTGCACAAGCCTCAATTTCGAGAACGACAGTGTCACCATGTTTGGAAAAAAAATCCCACTGCAATGTACTTCTTCAGGGCACTACCACATTCCCATAACAAGACCTACACCAGACCGAGGTAAGTTCAAACATATTTTGTTTACCAAAGAAATTTCCAACAAAAATAGGCAAGAAAAAATAAAACTTCATAGACAATTTAGTCACCCTAGCGGTAAAAAGCTGTGACTTAGTCAGGAGCACCGGAATGAAAGACAAGCAATTCATTAAGATACTTCAGGAAATTCCCAATTCTTGTGAAATTTGCATGAGATACAAAAGGGTTGAACCCAGACCTGTCGTGGGGTTTTCACTGGGAACATATTTTAATGAGAGCATTGCCATGGACATAAAAGAAATTAATGGTAACAAAGTATTACACCTTATTGATCATGGTACTAGGTATAGTGTTGCAGCTAAAATTCCAGGTAAAGAGAGCTCCGATATTATTAATACTATTTTAAAAAATTGGATTACTTATTTTGGTACCCCTGGATTTATTCTCACTGACAATGGCAGAGAATTCAACAACCAGGCGTTTAGGGACATGGCACAAAATATGAATATCGTCGTTCGTACCACTGCTGCTGAAAGCCCATGGAGTAATGGGCTAAATGAAAGGCACAATGGGATTTTAGGGGAAATGGTGAAGAAAACCCTAGAAGAAACAAATTGCAGTTTCGAGGTGGCTCTCGCGTGAGCAGTAAGTGCCAAAAATACACTTCAAAGTGTCCCTGGATATAGTCCCAACCAACTCGTTTTTGGCAGAAATCCCAACCTACCTGGTTTTCTTAATGACAAACTCCCTGCACTAGAAGGTGTCTCTACCAGTGA
Organism: Euprymna scolopes; assembly: GCF_053919585.1. Lineage (NCBI taxonomy): Eukaryota > Metazoa > Mollusca > Cephalopoda > Sepiida > Sepiolidae > Euprymna > Euprymna scolopes. Next base: position 19,236,413 of record NC_136522.1, on the reverse strand, counting down.
AATTGTGGCAAATAATCTTAACGCTATGCATGCTGCCAGGAAACACTTCATAGCGAGTGAATCTTCAGAAAAGCTTAGACAAGCTCTCCGCCACCAAGTTAGAACAGGTATCACCCAATCCTATAAAAATGGAGATGCTGTTCTTTACAAAAGGAACTTGTGTGATAGGTGGCTTGGCCCTGGGACAGTCATAGGGTGTGAAAACAAACAGGTGCTTGTCAAGCATGGCAGCACCTATGTTAGAGTACATCCGTCTCGTTTAACTTTCTACCCCGAAACATACCAGACTCACAATGAGGGCAACAACGAGGAATTGAGCACCCAACAAGAGTCTGAAGGATCTCCAAGAGTGTCAAACTTCGAAGAGAACATTTTAGAAGAAAATTTAGAAATGGCAGACAACACTGAACAACGCCCTACTATGGAGACTCAAGACATAACCAATAAATGCGACACCACCACCAGGAAAGTCAAACTTCCCAAACCTGGACAAATCATAAAATGCAAGCTTGCCAACGACACAGAATCGGACTGGAAGAAGCTAAATGTCATAAGTAGAGCAGGCAAAGCCACTGGCAGAGATAAACATTTGATGAATGTAGTTATGGAACAGGGTGAAGCATTTTGGTTGGACTTTGAACATGGAGTTTCCAATTGGCAAGCTGATGAGACTGAAGAAAATGAAGAGCACCATGATTCCTGCACTGAGGAAGAAGTAATGATCACCTCTGCTGACGATAGCCTGGAACTAGAGGAAGCTAAACAAAAGGAACTTCAGAGCTGGGATAAAAATAAAGTCTATGTTCAAGTACCGGATCAGGGCCAACCAAAAATCTCCACCAGATGGATTTACACAAGCAAAAATTCCAAAACATTCAAGGCCAGACTTGTCGCCCGAGGTTTTCAGGATAAAGATGCTGAGAATCTAAGAAATGATTCTCCCACATGCTCCAAAGAAGGTTTACGTGTAGCATTAGCTATAATGGCATCCAACCATTGGGTATGTAAATCCATGGATATCAAAACAGCATTTCTGCAAAGCAAGAAGTTGGAAAGACAGGTTTATCTGAATCCTCCCAAAGAAGCTAATGTACCCCAAGGCTATATTTGGAAACTCTCCAAATGTGTATATGGCCTGACCGATGCCTCTAGGTCCTGGTATCTCACACTCAGGGAGGAATTGATGAAGTCAGGAGCTATAGCTTCAAAATATGATCAGGCTATATTTACATGGCATTTCGAAAACAAATTGCAAGGGATAATTGCTATCCATGTGGATGATTTTTGCTTTGCAGGGTCAGAGATTTTTCATAGAAAAGTTATTGACAAAATCCATCAAATATTTGCAGTTAAATCTGAAGAAACTGCAGAGTTTCAGTACATAGGATTAGACATTAAACAGAATAGGGAAAATATTAAACTTGGACAGAATGAGTACGTAAAGAAATTGAAATATATCCCAGTGGAAAATGGCAGGAATATTAATGACAAAATATCCACAGCGGAAATTTCTGAAATCAGGCAAGTTATCGGCCAACTTAACTGGCTGGCTACCCAGACCAGACCTGATCTCAGCTACGATGTCAGTGCATTAAGCTCCATCCTCAAACAAAGTAATGTGGAATGTATAAAACATGCCAATAGAGTAGTAAAGAAAGCCAAGAAAGAAAAATCCCAGGTAAATATTCCTGACTTAGGAGATCTCAGTCATCTCAAGATTGTTGCCTACAGTGATGCCTCATTCGCCAACCTGACAGACGGAGGATCTCAAGGTGGTTACATAATCTTTTTAGTTGGCAATAACCACAAATATACACCAATAACCTGGCAGTCCAAGCGCATTAGAAGAGTGGTCAAAAGCACACTGGCTGCTGAAACCCTAGCCATGGTTGACATGTCGGAGGCCTGTCTGTTTTATAGGAAACTACTATTAGAAATACTGCAATTGAAGGATGAACCCGAAAATATAAAAATAATCTGCAAAACTGACAATTCCTGTCTTTTTGACTCTGTGCATTCATCCACCCAAATACTAGATAAAAGGCTTCGTATTGAGATGGCTATTTTGAGAGAAATGCTGGAAAGAAAAGAAATAGCAGAGTTCTCTTGGATACCCACCAATGGACAGGTAGCTGATTGCTTAACCAAGAAGGGAGTCCCTTCATCTAAGATACTTGAGCTCGTATCTGAACCCAAAGAAACGGATATTTAAAAATAATTTTTTTTTTCTTTTCTTTTTTTTTCAGTGGTCATCTAGAAGACAAGAAAAAGGGGGAAGTATTGTTAACTCTACCCAGTTGTGTTCCTTGAACACTCTTCACAACAGAGAGTTAACTTCCCTACCGGCGACGGTGTAAACGGGACTTTTGGAAAAATATGGCGCGACCTGTACGCACGTGTTGAATAAACCCTCCTCAACCCTACTCCCGTTATCTGTGTTTATTTGCTTCTACACTTACAATTACTGAGATGAAAAAGAAATTGCAGTTTTAATTCTACACAGACGGAACAGTTCCCAATAGTTCAAACATCCTTGATGGAGTAAGGGAGATTAAATGATGCCTGGATAACACAATAAAACATGGAGGTCTCATAGACTGGTTGAATTATTCAAGGAGCAAACCGCTCTAGAAAGTGGGTTTGTGGCTGCATTATCTTTTCCTGGACGGTATATTACGTCAAATCTGAGGCTGATAATTTGGTTCTCCAGCATTCTACCTTCTCGTTCATTATTTTGCTTGAGTGTTTCAGGTCATACATGAAAGCTACGGAGCGTTGGTCTGTAATGAGTTTAAAGGCGGAACCGATGAGGTAGGGATGCCAGTTACGTTTACGCACTGCTTCGATGATGACATGTGCTTCCTTTTTGACTGAAGAGTAATGTTGTTCGCTGACTGAAAGATCTGGGAAAGGAAAGCAATTAGGTGGCCATTCTGATTGAGAGTGGCAGCCAGAGCAATGTCCGAAGCATAGGTATGTTGAGATCAATTGCCTTAAGTAAAGCATGTTCGAGTTCTTCTTTGGGGGTGGTGAAATCCACTAAGCAGGATTCAGGTAGAGAGAAGACTTGGTTTTGTGTTAGCCATCAAAATTTATCCGAACAACGAGGAATCCATTTAGCATAATATGAAAACATTCCGACAACCTGCTGTTGTGATTTAGTATCTTGTGGTGGAGGTAGATATCTCAAAGCATGGGAGCGTTCAGGATCTGGTTTTACAACGCCAAACGACACTTCATATCTGAAGAGGGCAACTCTCTGTTTGCATAATGCTCTTGTTTTCATTGAAACTTATGCCGTAGTTCCTGGCAACATCTAAGAAATGATTGTTTTCATCATGTTCCATCATATTACTGCTGCATATAGTGACGTTATCAACATACGCGAAAATATTGGCATCCTATAAGCGTGAAGCAACTGTCTCGCTTGCCATTTTAAAAAATATCTCGAAGCTGGGAAGATAATAATTTAAACCTGCATGATTTGTGCATATAATCATGTTTATCATCTGCTCTCATTTGTGGAGTATTTCATTTCAGTCTACAAATAATGTCTTTCTTTTTTTTTACAAAAGAGTTACCACATATCAAGGCGCAAAGCCCACTCAAGGATAAGGGTTAATGTAAAGCGTGGTAATTGTTAATGGTGTAAGTTGGGAACAACTAGATTATTAAAGGGGACAGTTCAACAAGAACTTGTTTACATTAGACTTGAAGGCTACCATACTGTAGTCAGCCAGGGAGCAGGCCAATGAAACAACGGTTCTGAAAAAGAAGCTGTGTTAATGGAATCTGCATTTAGATTTAGGCACAGGCAGAGAGTGTGAGGGGGGGATTGTTAATAGTGGTTGTAGTTAGTCGAGTATTTTTTTTTGCAAAAGTTTGGCAGAGTGGGACGATAGATTGGAGTTCAGACGAGCACTTGTCATGAAAATAATGATAGAACAGAGCCAGGCTCGCAACATCTGGTCATCAAGAGGGAATACACACTATTTTGAGGGCTTCCTCTGAATGCGTTTTGCACATGCTGTTCTATCCATCACTGATGTGAGTTTCCATTATCTGAATTGCATTTAATTCAAATTAGCTGTTCAGTATAATTAAAACCGGAATGTTTAATGACTTAGCATCTCCATGTTGTTTAATGACTATCATCTGACATCTTTGTTGCGTAAAAACGTTTTTTTTTTTTTTTCTTTCCTTCAGATACAATGAATTATATCTAAATATCTTTTTATATACTAGCAAGGCTACCTGGTGTTGCCCGGGGAAATTCTCTCTTTTTCTCTCTCTCTCTCTCCCCCCCCTCTCTCCCCCCTCTCTCTCCCCCTCCCCCTCTCTCTCCCCCTCCCTCTCTCTCTCCCCCTCCCTCTCTCCCCCCTCCCTCCTGGTTTCCCTCTTTCCTATTTCTTCTCTACCCAGCCCATTCCACTCTCTGGACATGTACATACATACACACAATTTTATAGATTAATTGAGAAATAAGTTGGTGTAAAAAAAAAAATGAATAAATAAAATAAGATTTAAAAAACAAAATTCCCTGAAAACATATCGGTTATTTCCCTTTAGTTATTACAAACAACACTCCTCCTCTGGCACAATCTGTACTAGTTTAAGGTGAAATAATATTTTGTTCTAAATTTTAGATATTATTCATCCTGGGCAACACTGATCAAGAAAATATCAATTTTGTGGATGTTTGTTTTGTAGTTTTAGAGCTTTAACTTAATATACAAACATTTACACACAGAAAAAAGTGACATACAGGCGGGTAGATACATAGACAAGGCCATCAAGCCAGATATTGTAATATGGAACAAGCCCGAAAGAAATGCGCTCATTATCGATGTCACAGTCCCAAATGATTTGGGCCTTAATAGAGCTGAATGGGAAAAGATAACAAAATATCAGGACCTAAAAAATGATCTAAAAACGACGTGTTCTCTGAAAGAAATAAACATTATACCGATTGACATAGGAGCAACTGGCTTAATAAAAAAGAATCTTCAGGAATACTTAGAAGCAATCCCTTGAAGACCAAGCTATAATGAAATACAAATAGCAGCCATAAAGGGAACAGCATCTATTCTTAAAAGAGCCCTTGGATATAAATTTAAATCGTAACAGAATCAAGTGTTAGCTCCAGGGACGAGCCTCTTGATCTCTTAAAACTTAAGTAAAATAAAAAAAAATAAAATGATGTTCCTCTTTTCTATGATAGCATAAGCAAAATATTTTAATTTAAAAAAAGAATTTTTTTTTTTTTTCTCTAATTGAGAAGTCAATGAGAAATACTAGTGATGGGACGATCCCAAATCCCAATAGGTTTCCTGTTTCTGATACAATTACTGATTCCGATTCTTTTTAAATTTCTAAATATTTCATAGTTTTCTTTTTTTCTTTTTTTTCTTTTTTGTGTATGTATATATATAATTTACTATAAGAATTAAATACCTACAGACACTAGTGTTTCATCCTTTCGGGAATCTTCAATGTAGATTCGAATCTGGCAATACAAGTCATCTCTGGCTTGATTAGCAAGGACCGTATCCATTCGGCTACTGTTAACTGCGTGAAATAACATTGAAATTAAACATTTTATTTTTAAATGTTTTTTACGTCAGTCAGAGTGATCTAATCATTATATGACGATCTATGCATATATATAGACACACACACTCTCCTACATCCTATACCATTGAACCGATCATGATCAAGCCTGACATGATGATGGTCTTTGACCTAGGGAGAGTGCACACTATTTTTCAAAGTCAAATATAAGGTTGGGACTTTACTGTACACTTGAACCTTAGTAGAGTGCTTAATTATAACGAAAATATAAAAAAATAAGAGCATCATATTTATGTAACACAAATGTGTTACAGAAGATCAGAAAAACATTGATACCATCGGTTTCAAATCCAAAACAAAGAGGACCAATATCTGGTTTCCTATGTCACTCTCTCTTTAAAGTTCAATATGTGTGAGAGACTGTTTCTGGGGAGACAGATATAAAAAGAAGCTGGGGAATCAGATATAGACGACCAGTTTTATTGGTCTCCTTTGTTTTGGATTTGAAACCAATGATACTGGTGTTTTTCTGATCTTCTGTAACACGCACGCACGCACATATATATCTATAATATAAAAGGCAATATATGTCTGCGTTTGTATGTCTGCCAAAAACTTTTGACACACGCAACGGATCCTGACAAGATCATTATAGTTTTGAAGCTCGACGTCTCTGACGACAAATATCGAAAAATTGGCTTAAAGCATTAATTCCTTCACCCTCAACTGGGCAGTTTTCTATAAGTAGAGGTTGCTTTTTTCATCGACATTTTCACAAGTCATCGTCTCCTTTCGATTGACTACCCTTAATTTCGATGCTCACAACTTCCAGTTTCGCGATAGACGCATCAGCTAAGACATTATGTTTTGCCACTTTCTTTTCCTCCTGCAGGGTTTAAGCCTGCCTTTTTTTTTTTTCTTTTCTTCTCTCCACCCAGGCACCTACTGTTGTTTTGATTCCCCCCAATCCCCGGCTACTGCCACTTTTTTTTTTCTTCATACCTCTGTTGTTTCGGGGTCTCTTACTACACCACCTCGACACACCTGGGCAACGCCATGTACCCCCGCTAGTATCTATATATATATATATATATTTATATATATATATATATATATATATATATATGAAGGCAAAATGTGTGTGACCATTTCGTGTATGTCTGGCAAAGGCTTTTCTCGCACACGGTCCCAAGTTCGTTACTATCGCTTAAAACTGTTTATATACCCCCTAACGCGGGTCGTCTCTAGATTTATTTACGTCAACTTTTATGAGATTCGCGCTATTTCGCTCTGTTCCCTGTTTGTCCTGCATTTTAGTATAAATACAATGAAAAACGTTGTGTTCTCGGCTTTCGCGCTGCTTTCCCCCCTTTCCCACCATCATCTGGGGTGAAGTGAAAACTAAAAATAACGATTCCGCGATGACCTCATTTAGCATCTTCCTATCAATTAAACCTCTTTTACTAGCTTTATAAGCCTTAACTTAACACGCTAAACAATTACTCTCACTCGTGGTCGAGACCGTTAAGTAGTTGGCATTGGTTTCCACCTCCGCGTCAAGGCTTCCGAGTTCAATCCCTCTTCCCGACCAAAACTATTTTTTTTTTTTCTTTTACACCTTTAAACACTCGGGCAGCATTTTTTTTTATTACTTCGCTTACTCTTTAGTTTACCCCTCCCCCATACTTTATTTATGCCATTTTTTTTCCGTTTTGGTTTTGGGTTTTTTTTTTTTTTTTTACATCGTCTTTTTTATAATATTTAAGAAGGGTTATTAATTACCCCCCCCCCATACACACACCTACAAACACCCGGGCAATGCCGGGTACCCCCCTCCCCGCTAGTATAAATATAAAAGCGAAAATGTGTGTATGTATGCATGTTTGTATGTGTGTTTGTGTGTCTGCTAAAAACTTTCGACAGACACGACAAAAATTCACAAACTCGGTATCATATTGAAGCCCCATCCTTCGCATGAAAAATATCGAAAAATTGGCCAAAAACGTTCAGTTTTTTCACCCCGAAATCAACAATTTTCGACAGGGGGAGGGGGTCAACAAAAACGATCCTCTCGTGACAACGACCGGTTCTACACATGCGTCAGATGACGTCATGACCTGATTTACTTTAAATAGTTGAAGAACTGACTAAATTTCATGTAAGCTCAGTTAGTTAGCTCGTTGGTTCGTTATCTAAACGTTTTGGGTTCGAATGCGAGATGTCTTTTTTTTTTTTTTTTTCGAATTTTTAAATTTAAATATTGAACCAGTGTTATTAAAGCCATTTTTCACGTAACGTTCGTTTTTCAGTGTTTTTTTTTTTTTTTTTTTTTTTTTTTTTACTTCGCTTATTCTTAGGTTTTCATTAACCCCCTCAACCGACGACACACACCCAAAAACACCCGGGTACCCACCGATTTTTTTTTCAAAATTTTAATATCGAAACAGACTTATTTAAGCCATTTTTCACATGTTTTTTTTTGTTTTTTTTAACGTTCATTTTTCTGTTTTCTTTTTTGTTTTTTCGATTCTTACATTTAACATCGTTCGTTTGCCTTACGTTAGTGCTTTTTTTTTTTTTTTTTTTTCGATGTTTTGATTCACCCCCACCGCCCAGGTACGTTTTTCTGTTTTCTTTTTTTTTACTTCGCTTATTCTTAGGTTTTCATTAACAACCACACACACCTACAAACACTCGGCCAACGCCAGGTACCCCCCCCCCCCGCTAAGCAGGTTTTTTTTTTTTTTTTCTTATTCTTAGGTTTTCGTTAACACCCCCACCCCCCGATCGACCACACACATCCAAAAACACCCAGGCAAGCCGGGTACCCCTTGCTAGTATATATATATATTCCTGCCCTCTGACGAAAAGGAGAGTATTTCTTCGAAACTCCGCGGATTAAGGACTATCCACTTATCTTGTTCTTCCTTTTTTAAAATTAAATATGTTTTTAACTCTTTTTCAAGATGTCTTTTAACATGTTTTATTAATCATTTGTTCATATATATAAAAGCGAAAATGTGTGTGTGTGTGTACACTTTTTGTGTATGTCCAGAAAAGGCTTTTTTGGGGGCATGCTCGTTCTGGTCACTCTTTAAAACTTTTTAAATCATAATATCTATGAGTCATGAATGGGGGTCGCGTCTATCTTTAATTTTCCCGACTTTTCCACGCTATTTTTGAGATTTTTTTCGATCGCCGCACCTTTTTCATTTTTCAGTATAAAAAAGTGAAACTGTGAAAACGAATTTGTGTTCTCGGCCTTAGACGTTCAGAAAGCAAATAAGGTTTGATCAATGCTGGGGAAACCCCCCCCCCCGTCATATCAGACAATTGCTATTCATTTGGCAGGGCAAACAAACAAATACGCAGAAATTGGCTTGCAGCGCCAAACTTAAGTCGCGTGATGTTTGACCTTATTATATTCTTGCACCTGTCAATTTCACTTTATAAACGTTAAATTAAAACATTTTTCACTTCCTCTCCCCTCGTGGTCGAGCAGGTTAGATGTCAGGTTTTTTCCCTTTCTTTTCCACCTTTGCGTCAAGGCTGCGGGTTAGAGCCTACCTTCCTACCAAAACTTTTTTTTCTTTTACACTTCCAAACACCCGACCAACGTTTTTTAAACAGGGTTGTTTTGATCTAACTCCCCCCCCCCAACACACACACACACCTCCAAACACACGGGCAACGCCGTGCATCCCTGCTAGTCTAATATATAAACAGCAAAATGTGTGTGCTTGTATGTCTTGCAAAAACTTTTAACACGCGACGGATCCTCACGAGATCAGTCTCGTTTTGATGCTTGATCTTTCAGACAACAAATATTAAAAACTTGGCCAAAATCATTCATTCCTTCACCTTCAACTGGGCAGTTTTCTACAAGGAAGGGTCGGTTTTTTTCATCAGCATTTTCGCAAGTCATCTTCCGATTAACTACGCTTGATTTCAACGTTCTCAACTTCCACTTGTGCCATGGACGCATCGACCAAGACATTACGTGTTTTTTTTTTCCTCCTTCGTGTTATGGGTTCCTGCGTTTTCCTCCTTCGTGTTATGGGTTCCTGCGTTACAAGTACGGCTGCCTGCCTACTACCACTTTTTTTTTAAACAACACCTCTCTCCACCCAAACTGCCTACTGCTTTTTTTTTTTTTATTTCCTCCTACCATTACTACCACTTTTTTATCCCCCCCCCCCTCAGGTTTCCTTAGTACACTTCCACCCACCTGGGCAATGCCGGGTACCCCCATTATTCTAACATATAAAAAGGAAAATGTGTGTTAGTTTGTGCATGTGTGTTTGTGTATGTTTGTATGTGACAAATTTGGTATCGTTAGAAAGATCGATCTCTCAGATGAAAAATATCTAAAAATAGGCCAAAAAGATTAATTCTGTGCTCGTCAACTGAGCCGCTTTTTGCAAGGAGGGGTCAGTTTTTGCATCAACATTTTTGCAAGTTATACGTCTACCATTCTCAACGTACGTTTATAAAATATAAGTTCAAAGGCCCGTCACATCATAAGTTGCTGTGGCTGAAACAGCTAACACATTTGTTTTTTTTTTTCACCTCCTTTTCTTTTGTGTTACAAGTTTGATCCTGCTTACTGTGGTTATTTATTTATTTATTTTTATTTTTTATTTTTTTGCTTTCACTTGCATGAGTACTTGTTATTTTGATTGAAGAAAAGTTGGGGGGGGGTAGTTGTTCAATAGCCTTAGTATACCACCTCTCTCCACCTGTGTGTGTGTGTGTTCGTATGTCTGCTAAAAACTTTTGTCAGCCACATCTAATCGGGTCAAAACCGGTACCATGTGAAAGAGAAATGCCTCGGATGCATAATATTCTGTGGTGATCAACTGGACCATTTCTTGCAGGGAGAGTCAGTGCTGATCGTGGCCATGACAGCTAGGACGTTAGCTTTTTTCCCTGCTTTTTCTTTTTTGTGTTTCAGGTTCAAACCCAGCTGCTGTGGCTCATTTTTATTTTTCTTGGTCACACGGGCACTCGCTGTTGTTTTTATTCATCTATTTGTGGGGACGGGACGTATCCCTTTTGGCAAAACATCTGTGGAGGTTTTTATTTATTTTTATGAGGGTATCAATGAAAGTGCTCAATATCCTTAGTATAGCAAATTTCATGTTGAGCCGGGCAACACTGGGTATCCATGCTAGTCTATCAAATAAATCTCAAGCGTGTGTGTGTTGGTATGGCTGCTACAAACTTTTGTCATTCATATTGCACTGGCATGAACGTGGCATCGTTAGAAAGAGCGATCTCTCAGACAAAAAATATCGAAAAACACTGAGTGACCCCCCCACTAGTGTTCTATTATATAAATCTTAGCTGTGTGTGTGTGTGTGTGTGTGTGTGTCCGCTAAAAGTTTTTGTCATCCGTATCGGACAGGCATGAACCAGGTACCATCAGAAAGAACGATCTAACAAACACATAATACTGAAAAATTAGAAAATGTCGTTTTGTTTTTTTTTGGGGGGGGGGGAGTTTCGATGTTGTCTGTTAATCACACGTGTGCTAACAGTCGATTCGTTGTTTCATTTTAAAAAGCTAAATTTGCGACGTCATGACATTTGTGTCATTGTGATCTGATCGATAACATGTTCACTTACGAACTTAACTATTGCAAGTTCCATTCACCATACGGCATTTTTTCCCCCCTTCCCTCTTTGAAAATTCTCAACTTTCTTACGCACACTCATCATGCAGCATTTTTTTCTCTTGTAAGGATAAGATGACACCCAAGTCCAGGCACCCCTCTGCTAGTGCTAAATAAATCTGAAAACTTAACATTGGAAAATTAATGTTAAAATTCGATTCGATTACATGATAGCTAAAAGAAAAACAATCAGTGGAAGAACGAAGCTGGCTTCTAAAAATAGTGTGGGAACCCCAGTCAGCATTTCCCTGTAGGGACGCCTCAAACAATTGGTAATAAACCAACCCATTTCCGAAGGAAGAAAAACCCTAGGAGAGTGGATCTTCTAGGACTATCCATGATCTAATATCTTCGTCTGACAGATAATGGCCACCAAAATATGTCCTAAAATGGAGTGCTGTTGCCACATCTAAGCAGGAGCTGCTCGAAGCACCCTATCCTGACTTGACAAAGTTTAAAACCTAATAGGGGATGCACTTTTCTCCTTCTTGCAACCTTTTTTCTCTACAGAAAAAAACATGGCAAGCATGTCTCTGCTCTGTTGTTGTTTTCATGGCAAGTGCTTGTCTGAGCTTCAGTTTACGCCCCCCACCCCCATTAAAAAACAAAACAAAAAGAAAACGCTTGTCTAGCTACGACCATTATCAACAATTTCCCTTACTCTCTATCTGTGCCTAAATGTAAGTTCCATAAAGAAAGCTTTCTTTCCACTGGTCTGCCTTCCAGCTGATTACAAAGTGATTGTCTTCAAGTCTAATGTAAACAAGTTTTTGTTGAGCTGTCCTCTTAAATGATCAAATTCTACCCAATTTCCACTATTAACAATCGCTGCGCTGTAGTCTTGGCGATCATCATACACTCATTAATCATTAACCCTTGTCCTCGAGTGGCATTCGGGCCTTGATAAATGGTGACTCCTTTGCAAAAATGAAGAAAAATGGTTCATTCTCCTGCCAAACGTATGGGACAAGAATACAGTTTTGGTGATTAAATTTACCATGAAACTAAAGTGCGAAGATCAACTTTTTAAAGTTTCGGAATTATTGAGATGCTCATTAAAACAAAGGAAAATTAATTGAGATGCTCATTAAAACAAAGGAAAATTAATTGAGATGCTCATTAAAACAAAGGAAAATTAATTGAGATGCTCATTAAAACGAAGGAAAATTAATTGAGACTCGAGACAAAACAAGAAAGTGAACAAAATAATCATAATTGTTTCCACATCAAAACATTTCTCATTTTTCGTTTAATCATTTCTTGAATCTAAAACTGCTTCATTGTATCACGTTTCTGATTTTTTTATATTAGGATTGATTGCTTGGATTCTTCCGATGACTGTTCTGATCTTGAATGTTATTTTCACAATGTTTCGGTTGATGTAACCTCCAACCTTCTTCAGTCATGGCTGACGGAATAAGAGCATGCTAACCCTTGTGGATTAAATAAAAGGTTTTGTTGAAAATTCGGTGCAGATTCCGGAGTTCAACAAGATACACTTAAAGAAAGTTACATCAGCTGAAACGTTGGGAAAATAAAACTCAAGATGAGAACAGTAGTTTGAAGAATCTAAATAATACGAATAATCAGTCCTCATCTCAAAAATTCAGAAACTTAAAGGGGCTTATTTTAACACATAGTAGAATCGATCACCAAATAATACAAAGCCCTCACAATTATTTATTTTTATAAAGCTTGATCTGAAAGTATATAGAGCCTTTTTATATGTGCATGTATGGCAGACTCACGTTGACGCATCAGATCACTGAAGTTAAGCAATGTTGAGCCTGGTCAGTGGTAGAATCGGTGATCATTTGAGAATTCCAGCTGCTGTACATATTCTCTGCTTATCTTGGCATTGTTTCTAGTCGTCTACCATACCTCCTTGCCACTGGACTCGAGCAGTGCGAATTTAGAAGTGTGGTTGGAGGCTTGCACAACCCTTGACCCACAATTACATGCGCAGCTAACTTTACAGGGGGTATCCATTGTCTCTTGACACTGAACAGAGGCATCGATCCTTGAGTCCAGTGGCAAGGAGATGTACTTTGTTTTTTTTTTTTGTTTTTGTTTTTTTTTTTTGTGAGAGTATCAATGAAAGTGCTCAATATCCTTAGTATAGAAGCTGTGTCCAAACTGAACTTCATGTTGACCCGGGCAACGCTGGGTATCCATGCTAGTCTATCAAATAAATCTCAAACGTCTATATGTGTATGTTGGTATGGCTGCTACAAACTTTTGTCATTCATATTGTACTGACATGAACGTGGCATTGTTAGAAAGAGCAATCTCTCGGACAAAAACTATCGAAAAACACTGGAAACAATGCAGAGATAAGCGGAGAGCGTATACAGCACATGGAATTCCCAAATGGTCACCAATTTTAATACTGACTAGGCTCAATGTTTAATTTCGGTGATCAAACGGGAACCGGTGTGTCAACGTGATTATGCCGTAAATCCCCAAATCATTAGTGTATTAATACAGATTTTAATGTTTAGTTCTTTTCACATATGCATGATGTCTTGTGAGGTATTTTTTCTTTTATCTGTATTTTTTTTTTTTCTTAATTTAAAAAATAAAAAAACTTTTTTTCTTTTTTTCTTTTTTTTTTTATTTTTTACATACATGAAATCAGTTAAATTTTTTCAAATCTACAACCAAGAAAAATACATAAATTTCATATTTTTTTCAGTTTGAATATCTCTATTCTTTTGTAGAACTTCAAAATGGAAGGTTCCGATGTGAAAGTCGAGTCTCCCAATGTAAAATACCATGACGATTACATTGAGGCCGTGTATAACTACACAACCACAAGAGTGAGAAAAGATGGAAATGCACTGATAGCTCAACCTGTAAGTAAAAATGACAATAGAGTGAGGGGGGGGTAAATTACTTGGACTGAATGAACTGAATGTAGATTTTTCTTTTTATGCATTCAATTTTAGCATAGTAATATTAAGAATAATGCTAATAATATCAGTTTGCTCAAGCTTTTTTTTATGCAAAAAATTATGGTGAGAATGTTAAAAAAAAAAAATTCTTTCTCTTTTCTTTGTCTCTTTTCTTTGTCTCTTTTCTTTGTCTCTTTTCTTTGTCTCTTTTCTTTGTCTCTTTTCTTTGTCTCTTTTCTTTGTCTCTTTTCTTTGTCTCTTTTCTTTTTTTCTTTGTCTTTTTCTTTTCTGTTCTTTTTTCTTTCTCTTTTCCGTTCTTTTTTCTTTCTCTTTTCCGTTCTTTTTTCTTTCTCTTTTCCGTTCTTTTTTCTTTCTCTTTTCCGTTCTTTTTTCTTTCTCTTTTCCCTTTCTTTTTTCTTTCTCTTTTCCCTTTTTTCTTTCTCTTTTCCCTTTTTTCTTTCTCTTTTCCCTTTTTTCTTTCTCTTTTCCCTTTTTTCTTTCTCTTTTCCCTTTTTTCTGTCTCTTTTCCCTTTTTTCTTTCTCTTTTCCCTTTTTTCTTTCTCTTTTCCCTTTTTTCTTTCTCTTTTCCCTTTTTTCTTTCTTTCTCTTTTCCCTTTCTTTTTTCTTTCTCTTTTCCCTTTCTTTTTTCTTTCTCTTTTCCCTTTCTTTTTTCTTTCTCTTTTCCCTTTCTTTTTTCTTTCTCTTTTCCCTTTCTTTTTTCTTTCTCTTTTTTCTTTCCCTTTCTTTTTTCTTTCTCTTTTTTCTTTCCCTTTCTTTTCCTTTCTCTTTTTTCTTTCCCTTTCTTTTCCTTTCTCTTTTTTCTTTCCCTTTCTTTTCCTTTCTCTTTTTCTTTCCCTTTCTTTTCCTTTCTCTTTTTTCTTTCCCTTTCTTTTCCTTTCTCTTTTTTCTTTCCCTTTCTTTTTCTTTCTCTTTTTTCTTTCCCTTTTCCTTTCTCTTTTTTTTCTTTCCCTTTTCCTTTCTCTTTTTTTTCTTTCCCTTTTCCTTTCTCTTTTTTCTTTCCCTTTTCCTTGCTCTTTTTTCTTTTTCTTTTCCTTTCTCTTTTTTCTTTTCCTTGCTCTTTTTTCTTTTCCTTTCTCTTTTTTCTTTTCCTTTCTCTTTTTTCTTTTCCTTTCTCTTTTTTCTTTTCCTTCCCTTTTTCTTCCCTTTTTCCCTTCTCTCTTTTCTCTTTTTCCTTTCTCTCTTTTCTCTTTTTCCTTTCTCTCTTTTCTATTTTTCCTTTCTCTCTTTTCTCTTTTTCCTTTCTCTTCTCTTTTTCCTTTCTCTCTTTTCTCTTTTTCCTTTCTCTCTTTTCTCTTTTTCCTTTCTCTCATTTCTCTTTTTCCTTTCCCTTATCACTTTTCACTTTACTCTTTTTAACTTTTTTCTCTTTTTGTCTCTTTTTTCTCCTTTTTCTCTTTTTCTCTCTTTTTTCTCCTTTTTCTCTTTTTCTCTCTCTTCTCCTTTTTTCTCTTTTTTTTCTTTTTTCTCTTCTCTTTTTTCTCTTTTTTTTCTCCTCTTTTCTCCTTTTTTTTCTCTTTTTTCTCCTTTTTTCTCCTTTTTCCTCTTCTCTTTTTTCTCCTTTTTTCTCTTTTTTTTCTCCTTTTTTCTCTTCTCTTTTTTCTCCTTTTTTCTCTTTTTTTTCTCCTTTTTTTTTCTTATTTCTCCTTTTTTTCTCTTTTTTTTCTCTTCTCTTTTTTCTCTTCTCTTTTTTCTTTTTTTTCTCTTCTCTTTTTTCTCTTCTCTTTTCTTTTTTCTCTTCTCTTTTTTCTCTTTTTTCTCTTCTCTTTTTTCTCTTTTTTCTCTTCTCTTATTTCTCCTTTTTTCTCTTCTCTTATTTCTCCTTTCTCTTCTCTTTTTTTCTCTTTTTTTCTCTTCTCTTTTTTCTCTATTTTTTATTTTTTTTCTCTTCTCTTTTTTTCTCTTCTCTTTTTTTCTCTTTTTTTCTCTCTTTTTTTCTCTTTTCTTTTTCTCTTTTCTTTTTTCTCTTTTTTTCTTTTTCTCTTTTCTTTTTTCTCTTCTATTTTTTTCTTTTTCTCTTTTTTTTTCTCTTTTTTTTTCTCTTTTTTTTTCTCTTTTTTTCTCTTTCTTTTTATTTTTTTCTCCTTTTTTCTTTCCCTTTATTTTATTTTTTTATTTTATATTCATATTTTTTCTGACATTGAATTATAACATAATAACAATAAGAATAATGCTAGTAATACAGGTTTGCTCAAGCTTTTTTTTATTTAATTTTTTGTGCAAAAGAATTATGGTGAAAATGTAAAAAAAAAAAAAAAATCCTTTTTTTCCTTTTATTTTCTTAGTTCTTTTTTTTTTTTTTTTTTTTTTTTTTTTTTAAGCCTTTAACTAAAAATCTAAAATATACAAAAAGTTGCCCATTAATATAAGGAATAGCTTCATATATATTTTTTTTTCTGGCCTTGAATTATAGCATAATAATGATAGTAAGACTAATGCTAATAATACAGGTTTGCTCAAAAAAGAGAAAACTTTATCATTCTGAATGAATCTCCAACGCCTACTACCAAATGTTCTGGCATTATTGAACTCTGTAAACAGCCAGTAAATAAATTTGCATACATTTTGAACATTTTATTTTGTTCATGGCATTTTCATTCATTGAAGAAATTAGTGCTTACTAGCAGTTCAGCCCAGCTTTGCTGAGGCCCTATGTACTGTTCGTAACTTTATGTGCATATATATATATATATTAAAAAGTTTGTCCAGGTAGCCTACATCTAAAATTTCAAGTATTTAGATACAAAATTGGTGGAGGAGTTTAGTAGAGTCTGCAAAGGTCAACTCTTTCAACTTGTTGGCAAATAAATTTTTGCCCAAAAATAGATTAAAAGCTTGCTGCATATCTGAATACCCTTTATGTAAAATTTCAAATGTTTAGACCCAAAATTGGCTGAATAGTTTGCTAGAGACCGCAGAGGTCAAATCTTTTTAACTTTGACCCCTTGACAGCCAAATTTTCAACCAAAAACTGATTAAAAAGCTTGCCCCATGTCTGAATACACTTTATGTAAAATATTAAATGTTTAGACCAAAAATTGGCCTAGTAATTTGGTAGAGACTGCAGAGGTCATTTTTTTTTTTTTTTTTTTACTTTAACCCCAATTTTGACCCCTTAACATTTATTGATGTGGGCTCAAATTAAATTTAAAAAGTTTGATCCATGTCCAAGTAACCTACATGTAAAATTTCAAGTGTTTAGACCTAAAATTGGCGGAGGAGTTTGGTAGAGTTTTCAAATGTCAAATCATTGAACTTTGATCCCTTGACAGCCAAATTTCTGTCTGAAAACAGATTAAAAAAATTTTTTTCACAAATCTCTAGTCTGTAAGATTGAAAATTGACAGAGTAGTTTGGTAGGGAAATGTACAGACACAAACAGACAATTTCACTTTTATTGATATACTAGCATTTCAGCCCGGCGTTGCCCGGGTGTTTGGATGTGTCTGTTAAATAAAAGAAAAAAAAAAAAAAATGTGAAAGTAGGAAGGCAGGCTCGAACCTGTAACGCGAAGGAGGAAAAGAACGGGGTAAAAACCTAACATCTATGCTGTTACGACCACCACCAAACCGGAAGTGACATTTTTTAAAATTAAGGCTAGACAATCTAAAGGAGAGGATAACGTTCATAAATATCGGCAAAAAAAGTGACCCCCCCCTGTAGAAAAGTGCCTAGTTGAAGGGGAAGATATTAATGTTTTTAGCCAATTTTTCGATATTTGTCGTATGAAAGGTCGAACTTCAAAACGATACTGATCTTGGTAAAATCTGTCGCCTCTATTGAAAGTTTTAGGCAGACATACAGATATACATACATACATTTATATATTGGTAACCAAAAATTTTCGACCCAAACCGATGAAAAAGCTTGCCCTATCTTTGAATACCCTTTATGTAAAATTTCAAATATTTAGACCAGAAATTGTCGGAGTAATTTGGAAGAAACTGCAGAGGTCAATTTTTTTTTTTAACTTTGACTCCTTTTTTGACCTTAACATTTATTCTTTTGGGCTCAAATAAAGTTAAGTTAGATCCATGTCCGAGGAACCTATATCTAAAATTTCACGTGTTTAGACCCAAAATTGTAGGAGGAGTTTGGTAGAGTTCTCAAGGGTCAAATCGTTGAACTTTGACCCCTTAATCGCCAAATTTCTGTCCGAAAACCAATCCCATCGATTTTTCCCAAATTCCAGTATGCTGTATATCAAATTTCGAATCTGTAGGCGTAAAATTGACAGTTATTACATAGGGAAATGCACACAGACACTTTCACTTATATATATATATATATAGATAGATAGATTTTAAGTGTTGGTTTGTCTACAAATTAATCAAGAATGAACAGTATAATTTGGATTATATTTTTTTTGGTTGTGCTTCCCAAATGCAGAATGTACGAGAGAAGACACAGTGTTTGGTCTTGATAGTAGACCTTCTATTGTTTCAAAAGCAAATATTAAATCATTAATTAGTGTACAGCATCTATTCCAGACCATGTATGCGAAACTCCCAGCACAACGCTTCTAAGTCACAAATAAAAAGGAACTGACGCCTGATTTACTCTCTCTTTTTTTTAACATTAAAGTTGTCACTAAATGTGCTGTTAATTTGAACATTTTATTTATTCATGCAGGGCTCTACATTGCGAGTGAAACAATCGCATTTGCGAGTGATTTTTCAAAGTGGCGACTAGAAATAATGAAAGGCTTATCTTTTGGAGATTGTATTTCTTTCACTGGCAGTTTTCCAAAGCTCACTACTGAGTGAAAAATATATTTTCATTTTTTTTTTTTTTTTTTTTTTTTTTTTTTAATGAATAAAGTTAAATTATTTGAACAATAACAGTTTAATAGAACAATGTACTTTTCTTTTTTTTTTTTTTTTAACGAAGCCTGTTTAAAAAAACATCTGAAGAAATCAGAATGTTTATACCTTTTAAGTATCAACATAAAATTTTTTGTATATTTAGAATTACACTTATTTGAAGATATACAGAAAAATCTTATGATGTACACACTCGTCACAGAACGATGATGTCATATTCCAAAACTCATGTGGGTTTGGCTAGTAAACGAAAATATTTAGTTGTCAAAGGTTAACTAAAGATAAATTTGTCCGTAGAGCCCTGTGATGTCACTTTTGTTCATCGAAGAAATTAGTGCTTATCTTAAGTGTTGATGTGTCTCAAATAAATCAAGAATAAACAGTATAATTTGGATTATATTTTTTCGGTCACACTTCATCAATGCAGAATGTTGGAAAGCAAACTCAGTGTTTGATCTGGATAGCACATTGTAGGAGTATTTTGAGGCACACGATAGTGAAAATACATCCAATACTATTGGATCCCTTATCAAGTATGCATTTATTTTGCTCTTGTTTAAGCACCCAAAGCAAATTCGCTGTGCCAACCATGTTGATATTATATCTACAGGAAAATTGTCTTCCATTAAGAGGATTGCTGTTAATGACCAGTCAGCAATTCCTCTTCCAGGAATACAATCAATGCACAGCATGAAAAACCTCAATTGTTTTTTTTTTGTTTTTTTTTGTCGTTTTTATTTTTAAATAAAATAAATATGTATTAGTTTGAAGCCAAAACAATGCATTATTACAAAATAAACAGATATTTATTTTCTTTGAAATCTATATTGAAATTTATAAATATATTTCAAAGATACGCTTCATCATCAGTATGTCTTTTTCTTTCCTTTCTCCTTTCTTTTTTTCTTTTTTCTTTCTTTTTTTCTTTTATCTTTCTTTCTTTTTTCTTTTTTTTTCTTTTTTCTTTCTTTCTTTTTTCTTTTTTTTTCTTTTTTCTTTCTTTTTTTCTTTCTTTTTTTCTTTTTTCTTTCTTTTTTCTTTCTTTTTTCTTTCTTTTTTCTTTTTTCTTTCCCTTTTCTTTCCCTTTTTTCTTTCCCTTTTCTTTCCCTTTTTTCTTTCCCTTTTTTCCCTTTTTTTCTTTCTTTTTTTTCTTTCCTTTTTTTCTTTCCTTTTTTTCTTTCCTTTTTTTCTTTGCCTTTTTTTCTTTGCCTTTTTTTCTTTGCCTTTTTTCTTTGCCTTTTTTTCTTTGCCTTTTTTTCTTTGCCTTTTTTTCTTTGCCTTTTTTTCTTTGCCTTTTTTTCTTTGCCTTTTTTTCTTTGCCTTTTTTTCTTTGCCTTTTTTTCTTTGCCTTTTTTTCTTTGCCTTTTTTTCTTTGCCTTTTTTTTTCTTTTCCTTTTTTTTCTTTGCCTTTTTTTTTCTTTGCCTTTTTTTTCTTTGCCTTTTTTTTTCTTTGCCTTTTTTTTTCTTTGCCTTTTTTTTCTTTGCCTTTTTTTTTCTTTTCCTTTTTTTTTTCTTTGCCTTTTTTTTCTTTTCCTTTTTTTTCTTTTCCTTTTTTTTTTCTTTTCCTTTTTTTTTTCTTTTCCTTTTTTTTTTCTTTTCCTTTTTTTTTTCTTTTCCTTTTTTTTTTCTTTTCCTTTTTTTTTTCTTTTCCTTTTTTTTTCTTTTCCTTTTTTTTTCTTTTCCTTTTTTTTTCTTTTCCTTTTTTTTTCTTTTCCTTTTTTTTTCTTTTCCTTTTTTTTTCTTTTCCTTTTTTTTTCTTTTCCTTTTTTTTTCTTTTCCTTTTTTTTCTTTTCCTTTTTTTTCTTTTCCTTTTTTTTCTTTTCCTTTTCTTTTCTTTTCCTTTTCTTTTCTTTTCCTTTTCTTTTCTTTTCCTTTTTTTTTTTCTTTTCCTTTTCTTTTCTTTTCCTTTTTTTTTCTTTTCCTTTTTTTTTCTTTTCCTTTTTTTTTCTTTTCCTTTTTTTTTCTTTTCCTTTTTTTTTTCTTTTCCTTTTTTTTTTCTTTTCCTTTTTTTTTTCTTTTCCTTTTTTTTTTCTTTTCCTTTTTTTTTCTTTTTCCTTTTTTTAATGTTGCTGGAGCATAGAATCAGAAGTCCGTTTGTTGTTGCAAAAAAAAAAAAAAGAAAGACATATTGATGATGAAGTGTATCTTCAAAATATATTTATAAATTTCAATATAAATTTCAAACAAAATAAATATGTTTATTTTGTAATAATGCGTTTTGGCTTCAAACATATCTAATATGTATTTATTTTATTCAAACTTAACCAGCGTTTCTATCAAGGAACACAAACCCTAACTCAGATATTGATTTTTGTTTGAAATTTCTAAATATATTTTGAAGATACACTTCATCATCAGTATGTCTTTCTTTTTTCTTTTCTTTTTTTGCCATGTTGTTATTGGTGCATAGAATCAGTAGAAGTCCGTTTGTTGTTGAAAAAAAAAAAAGAAAGATAGACATACTGATGATGAAATGTATCTTCGAAATATATTTATAAATTTCAAACAAAATGTTTATTTTGTAATGCATTGTTTTGGCTTCAAACGTATATAATACATATTTATTTTAGTCAAACTCAATCAACGCTTCTATCAAGGAACACAGCCCTAACGTTTTATTTTTTTATTTTTTGCAAGCATCAAAATTGACATGCATTTGATGTACTCTGTCTGTGGTTTGATTAGATTGCTTCAAATGATCTATCCAAGATTGAAGTGGAAAGGAGAGATCGATTTGATGACCCTGGGGTTGAGGACTTCACTGATGAAGAAACTGACTCTGATTCTGAAATGTATGAATCAGACAAGGGATTTCATTCTGGTGATGTAATTTGGGCCAAATATGAGAAGATATGGTATCCAGCAAAGGTCGCTTCACCCAGTGACATTCCTATTGAACTTAAGAACAAATTATTCAAGGCATGTGTTCTGGCACGTCGAGAATAAACACAGCCTTGTCCAAGGGCATTTCATTGACCATCTCCCACGGAACCATGTTGATGAAAAAAAGGTTATTTGTTATTGTTGACATGTATGTCAGATACAATAAAGCAGTTTTGGATTGAAGAAATGAGAAATGTTCTGATGTTGAAACCAATTATTTTGTTTGTTTTCTTGTTTTGTCTTGTGTGCTAAATGATTTTCTTCAAAATAGCTAAAATATTCAACTTCAGGACATTATTTTGCATGTATTTGAATTTTGAATTCGCCATTCAATTTTGGTTCATGACCTTTCAAAATTGTCACCATTTACAAAGTACCTTCGAAATACCTAAAATATTCAACTTTTAGGACTTTATTTTATACCGGGATGTCAACATTTTAATTCTCCATTAAATTTGGGTCCAGAAACATTTCTAATATACATCTCACCTGTCTTTAAATGTATGTATGTTTGCATGTCTGCCTAAAACTTTTGACAAAGGCGACTGATATCTGCATCATTTTGAAGCTCGACCCTTTCAACGACAAATATCGAAAAAATTGGCTAAAAACATCAATTCCTTCACCCTCAACTAAGCACTTTTCTACAAAGAGGGGTCACTTTTTTCACTGATATTTTCGAAAGTCATCTGCTCCTTTTGATTGACTAGCTTTAATTTAAACCTTCGCCACTTCCAGTTTGATGGATGCAACGGCAAAGACATCTTTTTTTTTTTTTTTTTTTTTTTTTCCCACATTCTTTTCCTCCTTCACGGTACAATTTCAAGTCTGCCTGCCTACCACCACATTTTTTTTTTTTTCTTTTTCTCAACACACACCTCCAAACACCCAGGCAACGCCAGGCACCCAGGCTAGTGTATAATAAAGGATATATCATGACCGTTCAAAATTACCAAATTTTGTCACAAAATATGACCAGGACCTTAGCCCGCATCATACATCATAGGTATACAGCATTATCGCGTTGACATAGCGGCTCCCGTTAGATCACTGAAATTAAACAATGCTATGCTTGGTCAGTACTAAACGGGTGACTATTTGGGAATACAAGGTGCTATATGTGATCTCCGCTTATCTCTGCACTATTTTCAGTCATCCTAGACTTCTCTCTGCCACTGGAATCAAGCCATACTAAATCAGGAGAGGTGTCGTTAGAATTGCACAACACTTGCTTCACAATTACCTGTGCAGCTACCCTTATAAAAAGTATCATTATCTCTCAAGACTTAACGCAGGCCGTGATATATGACAGGTGCACTAATACTAATGTTTTAGATTCTTTTTTTTTTTTTTTTTTTTTGTACATGTTTTGAGGTCAACAAGGAAACCTTAATTCCATGAAGAGGGTCAATGTTGGCAAGACACCTTTTTAATCGAAGGTTATTTTCTCTTTGCAGTTATCTACTGAATATACATTTCAAACTCAGACGAAGCTACCTCGGCTTGGTTTGATGCTTGTCGGCATGGGCGGAAACAATGGGTCCACCTTGATAGCCTCGATCCTTGCGAATAAACATGCCATGCAGTGGCACACAAAGACTGGCAAAATGCAGGCCAATTACTATGGTTCTATCACGCAATCTAGTACCGTGTACCTTGGTAGTACTGACAGTGGAGAAGAGGTTTTCATCCCCATGCAGCAACTCTTACCCATGGTGCACCCAAACGACTTGATCATTGATGGTAAGTGAATTTAAAAATTATTTTAAAAAATGAAAAAAAAAAAATATTTCCATCCTTTTGACTGTACTAGGGGGGGGGGCGATAGTCTGTTGTGCATGATGTTGCTTTCCATGGTTATGTGTTAGGATGCCATTATCTTCATTGAAAATGCCTCTTGGCGTAAAACTAAAAATCAGCACTTGTTTGTGCATTTGTCTCGCATTTCTAGAATTTTTGGAAAATTTTATCACATTATTGCTGACTGAAAGGGCTACCCATTGTTGCCCAGGGCAAAAATGATATATTTCTATTAAAACTTCTATCTCTCTACCTCTCTTTATACATATTTCAATCTTTCTTGCTTTCTCCCTCCGTAATCTCCTGTTCATCCTTTTGATTGTACTGGGGGGGGGGGGCGATAGTATGTTGTGCATGGTGTTCCTTTCCATGGTTATGTGTTAGGATGTCATTATCTTCATTGAAAATACCACTTTACATAAAACTAAAAATCAACACTTGTTTGTGAAGTTGTCTCGTATTTCTAGAATTATTTTTCAAAAGTTAGATCACAAATAACGACTCAAAGCAGAAAGGATTTTACGTTGTTTACTTTTATTGCTGACTTATTTCTATTAAAACTTCTCTCTCTCTACCTCTCTTTATCCATTTCTCTCCCAACCTCTTCATCCTTTGCCTGGCCCATTCCTCTCTATTTGGATACACACACGCACATAACTCTCCTTTATGTAGATTTCTTAAGGAATTAGTCGGCATAAGAGAATTAACTCCTGGATAAAAAAGTTTAGTTAACTTCTCTTTAGTAAATGAAATTACTGAAAAACTAAGTCCTAATAAAATCTGAGTCAGTTGAACGAATAGTCTCATTTATAAAATTTAGTATATTTGTCTGTCTCCAGTTTTTGGTTCTCCGCCTCAACAAAGAAGCTAGTAATTCACTCCCCTTTGTCTGTTTGTTTGCTTGCACTTTTCTCAATAATCACGCCTTGGATTTTTAAAAATATTTTGCACAAACATTAGTCAGGGTGAAAGTAAATTTTTGCCAGAACTGATTTTCCGGGATAACTCTGGTTACCCCCTTAGAGGCCATTATAGGGGTAAACTTACCCCCAAATCATTTGTCCGTTCGTTTGTTCACACTTTTCTCAATAACAACTCCTTTAATTTTTTTTTATTATTATTATTTTAATTTTGCATAAGCATTAGTCATGGTGCAACTAAATTTTTCACTCATGAAGGAGAACCCTGCATGCTCGGCTTGTTCAAACTGTATCTCCTCCGATACAGAAGGTTGCAGAGCAGAGTGAGGCGTATCAAATGATTGCATTTTTTGTGGATCTTTTTTTATGAGTCTTTAACCAGTTAAAATAGTTGCTATGAGGTCAAATTTAAAAGAAATTAAAACTTTTACGCATGCACAAACATATTTGTATGTTAATGTTAGTTTATTTTCTACCTATTTCTCATCCAACTGATGATGGCTCATATGGTAACATCTCAAGCTGTAACACAATAAACTTTGCGGTTTTGGCTTCGATTCTAGCCGATGGCATCCAATTCATTTTTTTTTTTTTTTTTTTTAAATTACGACTATATATTGGGTACAATATAATAGGAAATAATCGATAGGAATTGGCTCTATAATAATATATACAAAATCTGGATAAATTAAAATGTTATATTCAAGCATATTTTACGACCGGACAATGCCCACCCCCCTCCAGGCAGGTTTTTTTTTTTTTTTTTTTTAAATAAATTTTAGATATTATTCATTTTCTGCAACACTGATCAAGAATATACTTTGTAGGCTTTTGTTTAATAGTTTTTTACTTTTAGTTATACATATACACACAGACAACTTTCCTTTATATAATAGACTAGGAGAGTTACTCAGCATTGCTGAGTAACTCTCCTAGTCTATTATATAACATATTTCATACATATTACATAACATATTTCTATTAAACATTCTATCTTCTTTTATCCGTCTCTCTATCTTTTTCTCTTTCAGACTCCATCTCCTCACTCCACCCCTTTTCTCTTCCACCCAGCCTTATCAAAATGTTTCCATTTTCGACATTTCAACCAACCAAACCCAATGTTTGTGTCATACCTTCACTACAGAGTTTCAAATATCACTGTCAAAAGAAGCTCAGCCTTGAATTCCAACAGTGACCAACAACTTGCATTCCAATCCTATATTTGAATACTTCCATAGAAAATGCAGTTCGTAGTGTGGCAGTGATTAGGTGATTAATTGCCTTAAAAATTGGTACAAACCTGATTTTGTGCAGCTTGTAGTGTCCGGTGGCATGCAACAAGAAAAAAGGAAAAAAAAATAATAGCTTCTGTTTTTATTCATATGCTGGCAATCTCATGACATAACAAGTGAACCATGCATGGTCCCCCATGAGTGTACAGTGAACGAGGCATAAAAAACAATGACTAAGTTCAGCATTTGCCTCACCCCTCCTCCCATTTAACCCCCAAAGTCCTCAGAGGACATCAAATCTTGGTGAAAATGAACAGTGCAGTTTTAGGCTTTAACATATGTAAATTTGAGTTAAGTACCCAGATCAAATTCGCTGTGCCAACCATGTTGATATTATATCTACAGGAAAATTTTCTTTATTTAAGAGGATTGCTGTTAATGACCAGTCAGCAATTCCTCTTCCAGGAATACAATCAATGCATAGTATGAAAAACCTCAATTGCTTTTTTTTTTTTTTTTTTTTTTTTTTTTTTTTAATAAAATAAATATGTATTAGTTTGAAACCAAAACAACGCATTATTACAAAATAAATATATTTATTATGTTTGAAATTTGTATTGAAATTTCTAAATATATTTCGAAGATACACTTCATCATCAGTATGTCTTTCTTTTCTTTTTCTATGTTATTGGTGCATAGAATCAGAAGTCCGTTTGTTGTTGAAAAAAAAGAAAAGACATACTGATGAAGTGTATCTTTGAAATATATTTATAATTTTTTTTTACATGGGGGTCACCACTTATCAAGGCCTGGAGGCCACTCCGGGATAAGGGTTATTGCATGTACAGTAATCAATGAGATAGTATTGTAATAATCATTAGTATTGGAGATTTGATAGTGTGTCTTACTTAAGAGGGCAGTTTGTCAGGAATTTGTTTATGTTGGACTTGAAGACATCCAAGTTGTAGTCAGGTGGGAAACAGGCAAATGGAAGAGAGTTCCACAGTCGTGAACTTCTGAGAAAGAAGCTCTGCTCATGGAATCTACGTTTGGATTTAGGCACAGATAAAGAGTGGGGAAAATTATTGACAATAGTTTCAGCCAGACTGGTGTTTCTTGTGAAAGATTGGTGAGGGGGAGGGGGGGCGAGAGATTGGAGCTCAGACGAGCACTTGCCATGGGAATAATGATAAAACAAAGACAGGCTCGCAACGTCTCTTCTGTGGGAGAGAGGCTGCAGGGAAGAGAAAAGGGCATCCCCCACTAAACCACAAAGTCTATTTTGTACTCTGTCAAGGCAAGATAGGCTGTTTTTAGCAGCTCCTGCCCAGATGTGGCAGCAGTACTCCATCCTTGGGTGTACCTGGCTTTTATATAGGTAGAGAATTGCATCAGTAGTGAGATATCTTCTGGAGCAGTAGAAGGATCCCACCATTTTCCCAGTGTCCTTGGCAACAGACCTGATGTATGTGTTCCATTTCAGATCAGGAGTAAAGGTCAAACCCAGAATCTTGTCAAAACATGGAGCCTCCCCAAGAAGAGAGCCATCCATTTCAATTGATGCCAGATGGGGATCAGTGTTGATGATGTAAAGATAGAAGCTTGGTTTTGGATGCATTGAAAGTGACCAGCCACCTCTTCCCCCACTGTACCACATGCTCAAGATCAGAGGAGAGAGAATTAGAGAGAACTTTGTCATTTACGGCCTTTGATGTGTTGCCATAGATGGTCATGTCATCAGCATAGATGTCAACGAATGAATTATGTGTTTTGGGAGATCATTGATGTAGATCAGGAAGAGAGTTGGGCCCAGGATGGACCCGTGGGGGACTCCAGCATTAATACTGTGGGCCTCTGATTTCTGCCCATCAACCACTACTCTTATGAACCTATCAGAGAGAAATGATTTAATGATTGAGAAAACATTTCCAGTGATACCGTAGCTGGAAATCTTGTGAAGTAGGCCATTATGCCATATTTCAAACAAAATGTTTATTTTGTAATAATGCGTTGTTTTGGCTTCAAACGTATATAATAAATATTTATTTTAATCAAACTCAACCAGCGCTTCTACCAAGGAACACAAACCCTAACGTAGTCTTTTTTGTTTGTTTTTATTTATTTTTTTTTTTTTTTTTTTTTTTTTTTTTTTTTGCAAGCATCAAAATTAACATGCACTTGATGTACTCTGTCTTAGATTGCTTTGGCAGTGTGCCAACACTTGATTCTATGGATGATTTCTCCAACATTGAAGTGGGAAGGAGAGAACGAGTTGATGATCCTGGGGTTGAGGACTTCACTGATGAAGAAACTGACTCCGATTCTAAAATGTATGAATCAGACAAAGGATTTCATTCTGGTGATGTAATTTGGGCCAAATATGTGACAATTACGATATATTTTTGACTGTTGTCAATTAACCCTTATCCTCAAGTTGCCTCCAGTCCTTGATAAGTGGTTATTCCTTTGTAAAAAAAAATTTAAAGAAAACCAAACGTTTAATTTAATTGTTCAAGGATCTTTGTAAGAGAATCTTGGTTGAAAGAGCATTTTGTTTTAGTCTATCATTCCCATATTTAAAAGAGCATTGTCTTTGGTCTGTCGCACCCATGTTTGAAAGAGCATTGTCTTTGGTCTGTCGCACCCATGTTTGAAAGAGCATTGTCTTTGCCCTGTCACGCCCATGTGTTTGAAAGGGCATTGTCTTTGGCCTGTCGCACCCATGTTTGAAAGGGCATTTTCTTTGGCCTATTACGCCCATGTTTGAAATGGTATGGGGGGGGGGTCATGCTTGCATTTGAATAGTATTCTTAGGTGCATACTCAAATTTATAATTGTTTCCAACTGTACTGCACCTTTAGCTGACAGCCTTTGTCCAAACACATATGCTGTGATTCTTCATCATTTTTGTTTAATTAGTTATGTACTTGTGGTCGCCAAGCATTAAGCCATGGTTCTCAGTTTACATAATAAAGACAATGCAGACATTGGATGTGTGTGTGTTGTTAGGGTCTTGTTGCTTATGTCTCTAAATAAATCCCTAAATAAATCTCGACTCTCAATTTAAGCTAAGACTGCTGTCTCTTGTCCTTCACCCTAAGCATATTCCACTATTGGCTGTCCCTGTGGTAGTTATCATTTTGCTAACAGCCAATATCTAGATTTTTTTTTTTTGCCAGAAACTAGGAATTTTTGTTTTTGTAAAAATCCCCCCCTCCCGGGTTCTCTATTTTCACCTCCCACTCTCTACCACAGCTATTAACAGCTAATTGTTATGGCCTTACTGATCTGTGGAATGTAATGGCCATTTTTTAATGTCTATTTTAATGTCTTATTTTAATGTCAAAATTTTCTTAATGTCATTTTTATTTAATGTTTTTTTTCCCCTTTTAATATTCTTTTAATGTCTTTTTTATTTTTAATGGTTTTTTAATCTCATTTCTTTATAGCTGATCTCTCTTGGTGGTCCTAGGGGGGGGGGTGACATTCCATACTGTGACATTTTATATAGGTCCTCTCCATCTGTTGTCTATCAGTCTGTCAATCTTTAAGTTCAAAGTAGCATTTTCCTCGGTCTGTCATGCTTAAGTTTAAAACAACATTTTTAATAGCCTAGATTGAATGAAAGTATGTTAAGAATATCACAGGAATGTCAGTTCGATTTTTTAACAGTATTTCGTTTTTTTTTTTTGTTTTGTTTTTTTATCTAAACATGGATTTATATTTAAATTATTATAGCCTTCCATTAATGAAAGTTCTCTGATTTTTTGGTTGAAATATACTTTTGGATAATTCCAAAGGCTTACTTTATTTTTTCATTATTTGGCTGTACTTTCTTTTCTTTTTTGATACTTGTGCAAATTTTGAACTGGATGTATCAGTCTGCTCAGCTTTAACCAGCACATGACGTCGACCACTTGGATTTGTTTGTAATCTGACGTAAGACTGCAAGCAATGAGCAGACATTTGGATAAATATTGGAAAAAAAAAAAAAAAAAAACAGTCACATGGAAAGCATGGAGATTAACAACATTGAATTTATTAATGTTAAAAAGAATGCATTTTGCTATTTAGATGCAATTCCAGGAATGCAGTGGAATTATCCATTGTAGTTAGAAATAACTATAAAAAATATTAGATCAGAGGAATAATGAACAATTAAGGAAGGTTCTTTGTGTTACCAGAAAAACGTGTTGGAGTCATATGTAATGTCCACATGAATTCTGTTCACATTCTGACATCACAAAGAAATATACATTCGATATATACTATATACAGTTAAGTTAGGGTTCGAAATCAGTTGGAGTCGAGAGTTAGAAGAGTTGGCAGTTGAGGAGAGAGAGAGTTAGCCTAAGCCCCTTTCGGAAGGAGGCAGAAAGGAGAAGACAGAATGTAGAAATCTAACAGACATCGAATTCCCACCATTCGCATCACCAGCTGGAATAGATGTCTTCATGTTATTTGTAAGCCTTTGTCTTTGTCGTTATTTCAACTTTTTTTTTTTTTTTTTTTTTTTTACATAGGCATTACCACATTATCAAGGCCCAGAGGCCACTCAAGGATAAGGGTTAAAGAGTGTACTGTAGAAATTGGTCAATATAGTAATAATTAGTAATGAAAATTTGGTAAATTTGATAACTTATATGGAACGGCTCATCAAGAACTTATTAACTTTAGACTTGAACACAACCATATTGTAGTCAGCCGGAAAGCAGGAAAACGGAAGACAATTCCACAGGCGTGCAGTTCTAAGAAAGAAGCTTTGTTCATGGAATCAACGTTTAGGTTTAGGTACAGATAAAGAGTGGGGGAAATTATTGATAGTGTTTACAGCTAGACGAGTGTTTCTTGTGAAAGTTTGGCGAGGGGGGGGCCATAGATTGAAGCTCAGTTGAACACTTTCCATGAAAATAACGATACATCAGAGACAAACTCGCAACATCTCTTCTGTGAGATAGAGGTTGCAGGGAGGAGAAAAGGACATCTCCTACGAGGCTACGAAGTCTATTTTGAACTCTATCAAACTCTATCAAACTGCAAGGTAATGTGTTTTTGCCTTCGTCTTGTAAAAGAACTTTACCATAAATCCCTTCCAAAGTGTTAACTGTATTCCCTCACCAATAATGAATTCCCATCCATGTTCAAAGAACAATCCCATGTGCATCTCTTCACATTTTTCAGTCTCCTATTATTAAATATTGTTGTTGTCAATGTGTACTCCATTATAAACGACGTCTCATCTTCCCATTATGAACTTCCCCAAGTAATTATCTCCTCATCGTCGCTGTGTAACTCTTTATATAAACGTCACGTCCCCGTTATACTACATAGAGAGAGGCTCTATAAATGAAAGGTGTGGCTGGAGGTGCACAAACCTAAGACCAAATAAGACGCATAATTTGTTTTGAAAAAAAACTTGTTTACTAAACATGAGCAAAAATTAAAGCAAAAAAATACAAAAAGATGATTATAGTAAACCCTCCTCCCATCCACCGGCAAAAAAAATGTTTACCACAAAACATTAAATGAATAATAAAACAGAATTACATAAGGTCGTTTTGTTTTTTTACAAGTTTCATTTTTCTGTTTCGTACCGGCCCTGTCGGTGGGGCATTAGAATACACCGACTGCCCCCCTGCAGAGGGTAAAAGTCCCTCAATGGGGGTCCTGGATATGACCTTAAACTATATCCAGTGGTGAGGCTCCAGCTTGTGGGCTTTGGGGAGTTTGGAGCCACCCTTTAATTACCATTGCTCCCAGGTCCACTCTGACCCGGAGTGGTAGTACCTGTTAGGGTTCCAACTATGGGTTAAATAGAAACCGACTTGAAAACCACAAATATATTCTATTAAAAATTTTTTCTTCGAAATCTTTGGATTCGGCATTAAATAACCCGAAAAGGGTTGATATGCCGTAAAACAACCAACCAACCAATCTGTTTCGTACCGTTAAGATTTGATCAATAGCAACGCTATGCATAATCAAATGATTGATATCATGTTCTGGGCAAAGCCGAATGGACCCTTAGATACATCCGGTTACATAATCTGCACAAGTACTTTTTCTTTTTTCTACCTCTCGTGCTTTATCTTTCTCTTTTCTGTTTTTCTCTTTTCCTCTTCTCCTCTCCATTTTGTTAGATGATTTTTATCTACACATCATCATCATCATGAATCGCATTTACAAATTGGTGCAGATTGCCAACCCACGCGAGTTATTTTTCACCATTCCTTCCGATCCAGAGCAAGTTGGTTGATGGGCACCTAACTGTTGAGATGTCCGATCAAAAACATTTTCTCTTCACCTTCTCCTTGGCTTTCAACTGCCTCTTTTGCCTTCTAACATACCCTCAAAGCATAACTTTGACAAGTCTGTGGTTGATCGTTTGACATAGCCAAAAAGTTTAAGGGGTTTACTTTTGATTTTATCAAATAGAGGGGGTACGGAAGTAGTTTGACAAAGGGTGGATATTTTTTTTTTTTGATCAAGCGATGTCCTATAATGAAACGCATTACACGATTTTGAAACACCTCAATACGATTGGCTAGTTGTTTAGTCTGTGATACAATCAAGGCCATATAAAACTACTGGGAGGACATGAATTTAATAAACTTTTAGCTTAACCTTTATCGGCTCTCTTTGTGATTTTAAGAATGAGGACTGTGTTTTTGGAAAGCCACCAAACCCAGCCCGATTCTGTGTTTCAGTTTCGTCTTGTGATCACTGAAGAAAGTCAGTTTATGCCCTAAATAAATGTATTAGTTGACCTTTTTTAATGGGTTTACTGCGAACAGTCATGTTTAGATTAAACTGTGATTTAACTGTAGACATACATTGTTTTCTCTGGGTTTATTTCTAATCCTAACTCTTTTGCATTCTTTACTAATACGTTTACAAAAACTTGGAGTTTGTGTGCATTCATTAACAAGAGTGATGTCCTCAGCATATGAGAGGTTGAAGAGGATTTGTCCACCTATAGAAAAACTGCTTTGGCAAGTCTCTTCTGTCTTTAGTGTAACAGCAGCTCGTGCAACAACGAACACGATTGCTAAAAGCCTATATCCTTACTTGACAGCCACTTAAAATTTTGAAATTCTGAGTTGAAATTAATTGGAGTGGTTTACAAAAATGTCAAAAATAAATAATCCAACTGTAACTTGTATAAAAAAAAATGTTTTGTTTGGTTCCTTTGTTCTATGGCATATCAAGCCTTTTTGCATTATTTAATGTTCAATCCAGTAATTTGGCCAAAAGTTTTTGTGTTTCAAGCTTACATCTTCAAATATTTATTCATGCAGTTTGATTGTTTGGGAGAAAAAAATTTTTGTTTTTGATCTTGTTTTTGCAGGACATGATTGAGTTTTGCAAAGCAAGTAGAAAAAACATTAACATCAGTTATTTTTATTATTGGCATGAATTATTGAGATGAGTAATTTGTATATTTATTTATTTGAGGACTTTTATTCTCGTCTTCATAGTTGTTGTTTCAAAATATTTCGGCCAACTATTCCTCTAGCCTTCAGGGCCCGTGGTGCAATGGATAGAGAGAGGCTTTGAATCTCTACGGCTCCAGGTGAGCATTTGTCTGAAGATAGCAGTTTCAATCCTGGCCAGAGGACTAGTTGGCCAAAATGTGAGACAACTATTGAAAGATAGTAATTATTGAGGATACAGTTAAGAGACTGCATTCCTATTCCATTGCAGTTAACCACCTAAAGAAGGCCATAGGATGAGTTGGCCGAAACGTGAAAATGAGGATAAGTCTGCAGATAAATAAATATATAACATTAATATTTTTTTTCTTTTTTTGTTAGGAAGTCAGTATCTTCAGACAGCCTGATCTGCTAGTACCAGATATATTAAACGAGATGCCATGTTTGCTTAGTGTTTGGCAATAGTAATCAAATACTCCGCAAATAGGAATGTAATCAGCCAATCAAAGCACTATAAGAAATAAGTTCCTAAACTGAAGGAGCTATCTGTATTTACTGAAGGGCAGTCACAGAATATGGAAACGGAACAATGCCATACTGAGCTGAAAACTGTATACAATGGAGAAGCCCCAGTGATTAATGTGAAAGTGGTAGTAGATTTTTTTGAGTGAGTAAAAGTTATGCCAACTTTCTCTAAGTATAACTTTTGTGAGAGTCAGGTTGGCTGGAATTAATATAGGAAAATCTGAAATCGAATGTTAGTGACTGCTGATTTCTGGAAAACCTGCATCAGTTATTAGAAGATATGATTGAAATTATATGCACTGCTTGTGTCTATAGTGACTGAAATTAGAGATGAAAAATCAACTTAATTTTATTATCTATAGTAGATATGGTTTTATTAGTTATATCATTAACACCTCGTCTAAGTTGTCTTTAGTTGTGTTTTGCACTGTCTTTCCACACACACACATTGATTTTAGTTTTTATTGATTACTAGGAGGCTGCCCGGCATGGTTTGGTCATAAAATATGCTTCAATATATTTTAATTTATGTAGATTTCTTATTATTGAGCCAATTCTCTATATTGTACCCAACATATAGTAGTGGTTTCAATGGTTTAAATAAATTAATGACTTGCATGCCGTCAGTTAGAATCAAAACCAAAACATTTAGCTCTCCAATACTGTTCATTACCATATGACCTAATAGATATACAAAAACTCTAAAAATTAAGTTTGACGTAAAAATGTATATTTTATGCATGCATAGAGAAGCACTTTAAGTCAACTTACGCCTGCCAAGTCCCAATTTTTCAATTTTGATCCATTACTATTTTTACTGGCTAAAACCCAAATCGAATTTGTTCCACAGGTACAAATCTCTATATATCAAATTTTAGGTCTGTAGACCAAAAATTGACAGTAGTTTGGTAAAGACCATTCCACACTGGTACAGACAACTTATATATATCTTTATTAGAATAGCAAAATTATAAAATGATGAGAAAGAAGTGAACCATAATTGGATGTTATAAAACAAATAAGTCGTTTTCTTTTTTTTTCTTAAATCACGAAATGTAATAAAACCCAAAGCGCTTCGGGTTTTATTACATTTCGTGATTTATTTTTTTTTAATCGACTTATTTATTTTATAACATCCAAATATTGTTCATTTTTATTGGGGGGGGGGGGTATTATATTTCATGATTTTTTTTTTTTTTTTTTTTTTTTTTTTTTTTTTTATCGACTTATTTATCTTTATTGTGAGAGTTCTTTAACTTCCTCGGGTGTTTCAAGCCATTAGTGACTGGTCACCAGCTTGTCCCCTCTCGACTGCCTCTCCCAAACTCTGACTCTTGAATAACTAAAACCCAAGTGTACCAAAGCATCTCCTTTCTCATGACATAACACGTATCACTCATGACCATCACATGATGTCTGTCACATATTCTTGTTTATCTATCAACGTATCAATACTAAAATTCTTGACTTGCTTCTAAATTCCACTCTATCAAATTAACATTCCAACGTTAACAATCTATTTTACAAACATACGTTCAGGTCACTCAGCGTTGTCCTGGAACCAACAATGCAACATATATAGATTTTATTTATTTTGTCAGGTTGGGACATATCCTCTGCAAACATGGCTGAAGCAATGGAGCGGGCACAGGTACTTGACTATAACCTACAAGAACAGCTTCGTCCTTACCTCACAGGTATCCGACCCCGGCCCTCCATCTACATACCAGATTTTATAGCGGCAAACCAAGAGGATCGCGCAAATAATGTCCTCACTGGCACAAAACAGATGATGCTAGAACAAGTGAGACGAGATATTCGAGATTTTAAAGAGTCCAGCGGAGTCGACAAAATCATAGTCCTGTGGACGGCAAATACGGAAAGGTTTTCAGATGTCCAAGCTGGACTCAACGACACTTCCGAAACTTTGCTGAACAGTATCCGGAATAACGAATCTGAAGTCTCTCCATCTACATTGTTTGCTGTTGCCAGTATTCTCGAGGGGGTAAGTATATAAAGCTTTGGACAGATATCTTCAATTTCATTAACCAGCTGGTGTTAAGGAGTGTGTTAGTGATGAGACACAAATATGAAGAAATAAATGGATGAAAACGATTTCTTAGAAATCCATAATAATAAATGATTGATTAACAATTTATTATGAAATGAGGAGGGTTTTTTGTCCTCTGTTTGTCATATTCGCATTTCCATCGATGTAACCTCCGACCTTCTTCAAGTGTATCTTGTCAAACTCAGGAATGTTTCTGTCAAATTTGGGAATCTGGACAGAATTTCAAACAGAATCCTTTTGTTTACTTTACGGGAGGCAGGGGGGGGGTAGCATGCTTTCGTTCCATCAACCATGACTGGATAGAAGTCCTAAGTAATTCATATTTGTATTTTTTAGTCACCCACATTGAGAATTGAACCTTCAACCTTCAGGAGAATATTAGTTTTATAATTAATTTTTTTTAAATATCCTGGCTACTGCACCACAGTTCCGTTCGAAATTTCACCCAGATTCCCGAGTTTGACAGAAACCTTCCCAAGTTCGATAGAAATAGTTTGATGAGATACACCTGAAGGTCGAAGGTTACATCAACCGAAATCTTGTGAAAATGGCACTCAAGATGAGAACAGTAATCCGAATAATTCAATTAATACAGATAATCAATCCTCGTCTAAAAAATTCAGAAACCTCTGTTGTGATGTTTATTTTGAACGTTCTTCCATTATAATCAGAGGCAGACAAATCCTACACCAATCTCTCACCAAGGGCAGATAAATCTTCCTTCAAAATGTCTTTTGGTAAGAGATATTTTGGTGCACAACAGTTTTCTTGCTTTAAACCTAGAAATATTAAAATATTATGGGTGGCTTATTTATCCATTTAACACAATCAATCGAAATGTCTTCATGGAAATTGTTGTGAAGTGGGATGTATATGCGAGACACAAATATTAAATAAATGGATGAAAGCGATTCTACAGAGATCAACAGTATAAAATGACTTTCCAATCAAAGGAATTACTATGATGATGGATTAATCATCTGGAGCTTAGCAAAGCTTAGCAAAGCTCCAGATGATTAATCCATCATTTGCTATGATTGGTCAATTTATTTGTGCACTGTCATAGAAACATTTTTTTTCTGCTGTAAATAAAAAAAAAAATACTCAATAAAATTAAGTGATTTTTTTTTTTTTTTTTTTTTTTTTTTTTTTTTTTTGAGATCTTCAGTCCAAAACGGATACGTACAATTTAACTTTTTTCGATATTTTCATTTTTTAATGTTTTGATTAAACTGTACAAATACCAATTTTAGGATACAAGAGTTATCTCCCTTCAAACAAAGACTTATTAAAGACTAGTGTACACTTGTGGTGTGGTCCTTGGCCTAGGTAGAAACATTTTGGGACGACTATAATGTCAAGAACCACTTCAACATTTAATATGAATTGGGTATAAAAATTATTTTATAGTGAAGGAAGAAAAAACAAGGCCGATAGCCATTAGTCGCGTGCTCTAATATAATGAATGAATGCGTGAATGTAGGATTGACATGAAATTCTTAAAGATAAACTAAAATGACCGAAAAATGGGCTGAATGACTTAAATAAATAAAAAGTAAATGACTTTAATGAACTTAAGGATGAATTGAATGATCTTAAGAATGACTTGAATGCTTAAAAAATAACTGGAATCCTTCAAAAACAACTTGAATGATCTGGAGAATGACTTGAATGGCTTTGAGACTGACTGGTTGTAAAGTGGGTGATCATTTTACATTAAATTAATACAGAAAAGTGATCCCCCACTTTATATCACTAAGTTACAAACATAAGTACAGCATGTAGTAAGAACAGATACTACACTTTTGGCCAAGAAAAGCTTAAAAAGCTAAGAACAGCATCTATTAACAACAGACCTTTGATCTTAACCAAAAAGGCCAAGCACAAAAGTGTTACGGACAGACCGACCGACAGTGACTTATAGAGTCGCTTGCACGCGACTAAAAATGTATGGAGAGAGAGAGAGAGAGGCATGCATATAAAATGGAAATAAATGAAACATTTTAAAGAATAGAAGAGTCACCAGTTAGCACTTGTTAATAAAACAAAGTTCATTAATGAAAAAGGTGAAAAAACAAAATTTTATAACAGAACATTTTTATGCAAGAGATAAGAATGTTTTTTGGTTTCTTT
The DNA here is from genome assembly GCF_053919585.1 of Euprymna scolopes. Taxonomy (NCBI): domain Eukaryota; kingdom Metazoa; phylum Mollusca; class Cephalopoda; order Sepiida; family Sepiolidae; genus Euprymna; species Euprymna scolopes. Next base: position 19,198,434 of record NC_136522.1, on the reverse strand, counting down.
GCTTTTTTAATTAGTAAATGTTCTTAGTGCGAATGCATATTTGGTGAAGAAGGTTGGTCACAAGACTTAAAAGTGTATAGTCCAATATGTTAATGTGTGTGTGTGAGTAGTTTTTGGCAGCGTGACATTGTGTGTTTGTGTATGTTGGGTTACCTTGTTCTTGTTAGTGTGTGCACAGGTGTAACAGTTTGTTTCTGTTCGTCTGATTGTCACTGATATGCAAGAATGTGTGGGTGATATGAAACGAGCTGGTATGCAAGTCATTGAATCCTTTCTAATGCATAATGCAACTAGCATCCTGCCTCCACTGGCCAAAGGCACGGGATGGGGAGTGGGGTCTGTTCTAGGTCTTTTTGTGCGGTCAGCTGTTGAAGTCTTTGCTGATTTATTGACCTGTCTTTCTAGGAGTTTCTGAGTTTGCACACACTTATTTTCACAAAAATTTGTTACTTTTTGGGGTTTGAGACAATTTCATTTGTTAAAAATACTTAACACATTCCTGTAAAACTTGCTTTTGGAAGTGATGAAGAAAGCCAATTCCAGTGAAATGGAGTAAGATAGAGAGTAGCAATTAGAACCATTTGTTCTTTAGCATTTATTTAAATCGCTTCACGATTGATTCGTTATAAACCTTCTGCCAAAACTGACAAGGGGAAAAAAATTATGCTTCTAAATATTTTTGTTTACTAGCCAAATAGAAAAGTTACTAGCCAAACACATGATTTTTTAAATATGACCTCTTCGTTCTATGACGAGTATATGCATCATAAAAATTTTGCTGTATTTTTTTTTTTTTTTTTTTTTTTTTTTTTAAGTGTAATTCTAAATATGCACCAAATTTTATGTTGAAACTTGAAAATATAAACATTCAAGTTTCTTCAGATTTTTTTTTTTTTTTTTTTTTTAACAGTTAAGTGGCGATATACCTTGTTAGGGATGAATGTGAATTAAAAAAAAGTTCTATTAAGCCTTTTTTTTTTTTTTTTTTTTTTTTTTTTTACAAGGGAGTCACCACTTATCAATGTCCGGAAGCCACTCGGGGATAAGGGTGAATGTGTGTACAGTAATCAATGGGATAGTATCGTAGTAATCATCAGTATGGGAGATTTGATACAGTGTCTTACTTAAGGGGGCGGTTCATCAGGAATTTGTTTATGTTGAACTTGAAGACATCCAGGTTGTAGTCAGGTGGGAAACAGGCAAATGGAACAGAGTTCCACAGGCATGCACTTCTAAGAAAGAAGCTTTGTTCATCGAATCTACGTTTGGATTTAGGCACAGATAAAGAGTGGGGAAAATATTTGACAGTGGTTTCAGCTAGACGGGTGTTTATCATGAAGTCATTTGACTTTTATCGTTTTATTTAAAAAAAAAAAAAAAAATCAAGACATTTTTTTGTTCAGTAATGAGCTTTGGAAGATTATTGTTTAAAAAAAGTCACCAAACGATAAGAATTTTATTATTTCTAGTCGCCACATGAAAAAAAAATCACTCTAAAATGCGACCGTTTCACTTACAATATAAAGTCCTGAAAAAAAAAAAAAAACATTTCAAACTGAAAAGAAAAAATTTATAATTGAAGGAATTACTGTAAAGGAAAATGAAATTGTCTGTTGCTAAGCCAATTTCAGTAGCATCCCCTATTCTGAATTTCCCTGTTAATTATGTTATTTGGTCTGTGCAGAGACAGATAACCTTGCCTTGATCTTTCTCACCAAAAGCAAATAAATCTAATTTTAAAATGTCTCTTGGCAAGGAAGACAATTTGGTACTTTAATAGGGTACTTGTATAGTTTAATCAAGATATTAAAAAATGAAAATATCGAAAAAAAAAAGTTGAAATTGTACGTATTCGTTATGGAATGTAGTTCTCTGAAAAAAAAATTTTCACTTAATTTCATCAAATAGTTTTTGTTTTTTGTTTTTTTGCTTTTTACAACAAAAAAATAATTTATGATACCGAGCAAAGGTTTGATTTTTAGGAAGAAAACCTAGTATTAAAAGTGGGGAGGGAGTGTCGGCGCTTTAAACTGAATTATCTCCCTGTGGCGTGTTTTAAAAAAATCAAAATGTCTACCTTCAACGCACTATCATAAAAACGTGTTTTTTCCGCTGTAAAAAAAAAACAAAAAAACTACTCAATAAAATTAAGTGAAATTTTTTTTTTTTTTTTTTTTTTGGAGATCTTCAGTTCAAAATGTATACGTACAAAATAACCTTTTTTTCGATATCTTCATTTTTTAATGTCTTGATTAAACTGTACAAGTGCCTTCAATAGGGGGATCAAATATGGTTGTTAAGAAATGAAAAAACAAAATGCAACAGACTTTTGAGGAAAAAATAAATATCAGTCACAGAAAATTATAGAAATTCATCTGGAAATTTTTGTTTTTAGAAGAAAAAAATTCAACTTTTAGCCATACACTGAATATTACAAATATGATCATGAAGTGATTTGCCAAAGCGGTTTTTCTGTAGGTGGACAAATTCTCTCCAATCTCTCCTACACTGATGACATTGCACTTGTTAATGAATCCACACATAAACTTAAAGGTTTTGTTAATATATTAGCAAAGATTGCAAAGGAGATGAGACTAGAAATAAACCTAGACAAAACAGAATGTATGTCTACAGCTAAATCACAGTTTAATCTAAACATTACTATTCACAGTAAACCCATCAAACAGGTCAACCATTTCATTTATTTAGGGCATAAACCGACTTTCTCCAGTAATCACGAGACAACATTGAAACACAGAATCAGGCTGAGTTGAGCGGCTTTTCAAAAACGCAGCACCATTCTAAAATCAAAAAATGTACCAATAACAGTTAAAGTAAATGTTATGTCTTCCCAGTAGTTTTATATAACCTTGATTGTATCGCATGGACTAAACAGCTAGCGGTCCTGGATATGACCTTAAACTATATCTGATGGTGAGGCCCCAGCTTGTGAACTTTGGGGAGTGTGGAGCCACCCTTTAATTGCCATTGCTCCCAGGTCCACTCTGACCCAGAGTGGTAGTACCTGTTAGGGTCACAATTATGGGTTAAATAGAAACTGACTTGAAAAAAAAAAATCCATTAAAAGATTTTTTTCTTCAAAATCACTGGATTCGGCATTAAATAACCTGAAAAGGGTTGATATGCTGTAAAATAAAAACAACCAACCAAATAAACAACTAGCCAATTGCATTGAGGTGTTTCAGAATCACATAATGCTTTTCATTATGGGATATCGCCTGATCGAAAAATCGTCAAACTACTTTACCCATTCTTTTTGATGAAATCAAAAGTAAAATCCTTCAACTTTTTGGCCATGTCAAATGATTAACCTGTCAAAGTTATGCTTTGAGGGTATGTTAGACGGTAAGAAGTAGAGGAAAGCCAAAGAGAAGGTGGAGAGAGAATGTTTTTAATTGGACATCTCTCAACAGTTGGTCATCCATCAACCAACTTGCCTTGGGTCGGAAGGAACGGGGAAAAATTAGTCATGTGAGTTTGTAATTCACACCAAGCGGAAGATGTGACTCATGATGATCATGATATACAAGGGAGATAATTCCTTTTTTTATTTGACCCCTTCTCAAAGGAAATGATTCATTTTTTTTTTTTTTTTTTTTAATTTTATGACAATTTCCCTTGACTTTTATAATAATGCATCAAACTTGGAGCAGTTTGTCTTTGTGGTTTATTCTATTAATTTCATTCAATTTCAGTTTGGAACTGGCCTCAGGCCTTCAATATTGACTATCTCTCAATTTTAGGCTTCAAAAGACTCATTTTGTAATTCAAGGTAATGAAAAAGCTGACATGGCTGCCAAGAACTCACTAAAACTTAATATAAGTAATATGAAAATTCCACTCTCAGACTACAAACAACTAAGTAATAATTTCATTATGAAGAAATGGCAACAATGGAATAACTGTCAAAATAACAAACATTTCAAAATCAAACGTAAACTAAAAGAATGACTGCCAGAAAATCATGCAAGGAGGAAGTGGTTTTGTCCCGCATTCACATAGGACACACATGCACATGACCCACTCCTGCTAAAAAAAAAACCTGCAGAATGTTTGGCATGCCAAGAACCCCTTTACGGTAAAACACTGACTACCTTTCCTTATCTCCAAGAATATTTTTTACCTCTTAGTGATTTTGGCCTTTTGTTAGTGGTTGCTATTTGACCGCCCAGAAATTAATTTTTCTATATTTATATATGTATATATGTGTATGTATATATGTGTGTGTGAGTGTATATATATATATATATATATATATATATATATATATATATATATATATATATAATGTATGTGTTTTATTATTCCAAATTCCAGGATGTTCATTTCTTTCAGCATGTTAAAATGTTCAATTTTTGACAGCAACTGTTTCATAGCACAGAAACAATTATAATTGTCAACTTTTTAATATATATATATATATATATATATATATATATATATATATATATATATATATATATATATATATATATACGCACACTAGAATCAGATTTAATAACCACAAATTTAACATCAAACATCCTACTTTAAAATCGCTAAACATTTCAACCAAGTATATGAACATGCACTCACTGCCACTGGCCATGATTGCCATAGTTGTTGCTTGATCCACTAAGACCAGCAACAAAAGGAGTTATCTCTCCCAAACAAAACCCACAATTTCAATTTATAAACAACTAATGCTTGTTATTGATAGTACAATGGGTACTTGCCTCTCTAAGGTTGAATGGCAGACTTGCAAAATGAGTTTCGTTTGACCAGACCAAAACACAAGTCTCATTAACACGGTCATTCAGCTAAAAGCCTCAAGAACTCAACCTGTCCAAAGAAGCAAAACCAACTCAACTGTTTGGCAACTCTCAGAAAAATCAACTGCCGCTCTCAAACATTCAGCTCCAACTCCCACTCTTGCACCTTCTCTTCCTCTGGAGGAATGGCTATGATTGTCTCCTCTTTCCATCTCCTAGAATCTTTTCACCCCTGATTAATTCTGAACTTTTGTCAGCAGTCACAATTCAATCACTCGGAGGTTAACCAGAAGATAACGTCCACATGATCTCTATTCATACAGATTAATCTGGATTCCATCTTGGAAAATTACTTTTTCTCACAAAGGCCAATCCCAGCATGACTCTCCTAATTTATTTATTCAAACAAAAGAAATATATCTTGGATGATCAGACTCTGTGTCTCTCTCTTCTCTTGGCCAAACATTTGTCTATTGTTATTTATCACAGTAGCCCTTTACACTTGAGTGACAATTTGCAATTTTTTAGTTTGGAGGTAAAAAAAAAATTTTTATTTTTTTTTATTTTATTTTCTTTTTTTTAATAAAATACTTACTGAGAAAACAGAATTAACTTACCTGCTCATTTAGAATGCTTGCTGGCAAAGCTCATCAAAAAGAAATCGTCGAGCAGATTTAGATAACTGAAAATGGAATTATCAAAGACAAAAAGATGCGTGTTGATATTGGTGATCTAAACAAATGCATTTTAGGTGAAAAGATTATTACGTACTTACCTATCATGGCAAAATTAGTATAAATTCCTAAAATTACAAAAACTGACGCAGTAGAAAAATAATTTTGTAATTTATTTATCGAATTTTAATGGATGTTTATGTTTACGAGATCAAGGGGGAGGTAACTGCAGTTGATAAGTTCTGGACAAGAATCGTTTTTTTTTTTCTTGTTTGTAAAGTAGACTTGTTTTCAAGTCAGTGTGAAATTGGTACGAAAACATAGCATAGAAAGAAAGAATCAAATTCTTTTAAAAAAAACAAAAAAACAAAGGGTTTTTATTATTTCATTATTTCTAGTCGCCACGTGAAAAAAAATCATTCTACAATGTGACTGCTTCACTCACAACATAAGGCCCTGAAAATAATAACAGAAAGCATAAAGTTTGACAGCATAGAAAAAAGAAGAGTTGAAAGTTCTTTAGGTGTCGTAGGTCTGTCAGCAAGTATATTCAGGTGAAAATCGTCTATGTTGGAACGTCCTGTAGACAAGAACAGGGAGAGACAGAAAAGATGTCTTTTTTCAATGCTTGCCAGATTCTTTCTGCTGACCAAAGGAGCTAAAAGAAAATTCCTTAGGGGACAGATGGAATCAATGCAGCCTGCAAGCTGATTGGTCAGTGTGTGGTTAAATTGTTTAGCATGGACATTAAGAAAATGGTTATAGTTAGCGAATGTATTTCATAATTTTTGGCATGTCTGTTGTCGGAAAATCAGTTCCTTAACTTTTATTGTTCTTCGGTATTTCTGTTGTGAAACAATTTATTGAAATAAAATATAAGAAAAGGCCATTATTGAAAAATATACAATAAAAATTAACAAAATTTGTCTTTATTTGCACTTTTAATAACAAAATTAAAAATGTTTCTATTTTATTTGAACTTTTATAAATATGTTTATGAAATTATAAAATACATTTGGGGGGGGGTATAAAATTTAAAAACAAGTTTGTTTTTTTTATTTGAATTTGTAATAAATATAGGTTCATGAAAGTATAAAAATGAAATTATTAAAAGCAAAATTTCAAACAAAAAAACTGATTTGCCTTGTAACCTAACCGCTTCTGGTAGCCATGGAAGTAACAGAGTATTTTATTTTATTTAGGATTGCTACACCACCCCCTGCTTAGAAAAAATTATTTCTATTTTTAAGTCAAGGTGTATCACGTGACCTATATTCTTACGGTAATACCAATGCTAGATTTAAACAAATACATGATGGATGGTAAGTAATTGTTTGAATAACCAAAATATTCCATTGGCTTCTTTCCAGTGTACATACATCAACGGCTCCCCACAAAACACGTTTGTTCCTGGAGTCATTGAATTGGCAGAAAAAAAGAAAGTTTTCATTGGTGGAGATGATTTCAAATCTGGCCAAACGAAAGTGAAATCGGTTTTGGTTGATTTTCTCGTCAGTGCCGGAATCAAGCCAGTATCTGTGGTTAGTTATAACCATTTGGGTAACAATGATGGCAAAAATCTCTCAGCACCCAAGACATTCCGTTCCAAAGAGGTAAGATTTGTAAAGTATTGCTACTATGTAAGTAAATGACTAGACAAAATCAAACCATAAATCTCTCTCTTTTTTTTTCTTTTTTCCTTTTCTATTTCCCTATTCTATTTTCGTTTTTCCCTATTCTATTTCCCTTTTTTCCTATTCTATTTCCCTTTTTTCCTATTCTATTTCCCTTTTTTCCTATTCTGTTTTCCTTTATTCCTATTCTGTTTTCCTTTATTCCTATTCTGTTTTCCTTTATTCCTATTCCGTTTTCCTTTATTCCTATTCCGTTTTCCTTTATTCCTATTCCGTTTTCCTTTATTCCTATTCCGTTTTCCTTTATTCCTATTCCGTTTTCCTTTATTCCTATTCCGTTTTCCTTTATTCCTATTCCGTTTTCCTTTATTCCTATTCCCTTTCCCATTTTCCTTTTTCCATTTTCCTTTTTCCATTTTCCTTTTTCCCTTTTCCTTTTTCCCTTTTCTATTTTCCTTTTTCCCTTTTCTATTTTCCTTTTTCCCTTTTCTATTTTCCTTTTTCCCTTTTCTATTTTCCTTTTTCCCTTTTCTATTTTCCTTTTTCCCTTTTCTATTTTCCTTTTTCCCTTTTCTATTTTCCTTTTTCCCTTTTCTATTTTCCTTTTTCCCTTTTCCTTTTTCCCTTTTCCTTTTTCCCTTTTCTATTTTCCCTTTTCTATTTTCCCTTTTCTATTTTCCCTTTTCTATTTTCCCTTTTCTATTTTCCTTTTTCCCTTTTTCTTTTTCCCTTTTTCCATTTTCCAGTTTCCCTTTTTCCATTTTCCCTTTTCCTTTTTCCCTTTTCTATTTTCCTTTTTCCCTTTTCCTTTTTCTATTTTCCCCTTTTCTATTTTTCCCTTTTCTATTTTTCCCTTTTTCCATTTTCCCCTTTTCCCTTTTCTATTTTTCCCTTTTCCATTTTCCCCTTTTCCCTTTTCTATTTTTCCCTTTTCTATTTTCCCCTTTTCCCTTTTCTATTTTCCCCTTTTCTATTTTCCCCTTTTCCCTTTTCCATTTCCTCTGTTCCTTTTCCTCTTTGTTCCTTTTCCTCTTTGTTCCTTTTTGATCTCATTAAAAACTGTCCCACAGAAAATGTTAACTGCTGAATAGCTATTGCTTACAATCCCCGCATGTGCATTAAGCTTTTTCGTATAAAAAAAAGAAGCCAACAGACTCGCAGTAAATAAAACACTGTCCCGCACTCAAAGTTCATGTCATTAACTCGTCAAAAACGGGCACCTGCCAGGTCGCACGTTTTTTTTTGTTTTTTTTTTTCACAATTTACTATTTTCCAACTGCGCATCAAGGCTTCGTTGTTGTTGTTTTTTTTTGTTTGTTTTTTTTTTGTTTTTTTTTTAAACAACCAACTATTTTTCTTTTCATTTACCAAAAAACACACACACCTAGAAACACCCGGGCAACACTGGGTACTCCCCGCTAGTCTTAAATAATTCAATTATAAAGGAAGGTAACTACCATTTTTGGAAAATGATACTCAAATAGAAAAATAAAGAAAACTTTTATTGTTCAAACCCCTGCCCACTCTTTTTGCTGATGAGGAAACTTTGTTTTATAAAGTCAAATGATAAAATTATTATTCAAGACTGTCTCAATAAAAATATTGTTTCCGAAACGATCGTAAAATTTATTGATTTTGTTTGTTCTTCCTTGTGAAACCGATTTTTAATTTCTAATTTTAATCATAAATTATCAACCATTTTACTATATATATATATATATATATATATATATATATATATATATATATAGTGGTAATAAGTTATGAAAATATATATGGCAATTAAGCTTAATTGCCATATATATTTTCAGAAGTTACTACCTAGCTCTACCTATGTATTAAACACTGTTGAACTAAATACTGAAAAATTTACGCATAAAATTATATGTTCATATATTAATTTATGTAATTAAATAAAGTAATCATTCATTCATTCATATATATATATATATATATATATATATATATATATATATATATATATACACACACACACTCACACATGTATATATATATATATATATATAGACACACACACACACTCACATATATATATATATATATATATATATATATATATATATATATATATACTGTCAAGAATTGTATAAGTCAACTGAATTAAAGGAATAAGTTATAAGATGGTCAACATCATGAATTTTGGAATATAACTTTTTGTCATTTGTGTGTGTGTGTGTTTATTTTACAACCTCAAAATATAAACTTAGCCCATCACAATTGTTTCTGCAGACAGGAATTCTGTCTCTTTCTTCAGATGGTAAAAATCAAAATGAGAAAGGAAGAGGATATGATTTTTTGGAGGACACAAGTGGATATTAGGAAAACAAGAGAAATACAGAAAGTGAGAGAGAGAGAAAAAAAAATATAATTATCAAAAAAAAAAAAAAATTATATAAAGAAGAGATAGATATGTGCCATGGCAAAATCAGTTGAATTAAAAACCAAAATGAGATGGGTGTGGGTTAACATATATAAAATTAGTTTAAATGTGTCAACAAGGCAGATGTTGTTTGAGATGGGAGTGGTTTATATAAAGTGAACATTTTTTCAGAAATATTTATCACTGCCGCAAAAAATCATATCCTCTTTCCTTCTCATTTTGACTTTTACCATCTGAAGAAACAGACAGCATTTCTCTGCCTGCGGAGACAATTGTAGTGGAATAAGTTTATATTTTGAGGTTGTAAAATAAAAAAAATAAATAAAAAATTTTCTGCTCTACTAACATATTGAGCACTTTTTCTGTTTTTTACCACTTATACCTCTAAGTAATATAAATATATATATATATATATATATATATATATATTTGTTGATTTATTTATTTATAAGCGATTCTGTGGTATTTTTTCTTTTCACTTCTTGAATGCTTTAAACGGAGAAGTTATCTGCCCTTTGTTTATATTCTAGTCGCCGCCACATTTTTGGGACGTATTATTTGTAATTAATTTATTATTTAAAAATTTATTTAAATGTTTTTACATGCATAAAATGAAGTTATCTATAGACATGCACATTTGAAATTTTGAAACCTGCATGTCTATAGATAACTTACTTTTATGCACAAAAATATTTAAATAAATTTTTAAATAATAAAATATATGCATATATATGTATATGTGAGGGTAGCTCCAAAAGTAAATTTTTTTTTTTTTTTTTTTTTACTAAAAAATATGAAGAACTACAAAGATGAGCGATACCATTAAAACGAGTGACCTTTTGTGCGCCAGAATTTATTTTTCTACATCGTCACCACCATTCTAAATGCACTTTTTCCAGAAATTTAGTGACGCCTCTCTGCTTCTGATGCACGTTCATGACGATGGTTACTTTCTTAAGAGTGTCACACTGAATATCTACAACAGAAAGATGAAACTTTCAGGTCATGAAAGCACACGTTCAATCATCATAACAATGCAAATTTCCCCTCTGATCCATTCAGGTGGAACAAAAAAAATAGGAAGTATTACTTTTGGAACATCCTTTGTATAAGTAAATTTATGATTTATGTATTAAATAAGTTAATGAAAATTAATCTGACTGGATTGAAACTCTTGAGTCAATCTCACAGTCTGTGCCAGTATTCATTGTGCTACCCAAGCCCCCAATTTAAAGAATGTATTGATTGATGCTTATATGTGCTTTTCCTTTTTTTATTTTTTTTATTTTATTTATTTTTTTTTTTTTTTTACAGATCTCAAAGAGTAACGTGATTGACGACATGGTGAAAGCCAATCGGCTTCTCTACAAGGAAAATGAGCACCCTGATCACATGGTCGTCATTAAGTATGTGCCTTACGTTGGGGACAGCAAGAGAGCTATGGATGAGTACACATCGGAGATCATGATGGGCGGACACAACACTATGGTCATCCATAACACCTGCGAAGACTCACTGTTAGCAACACCACTCATGATTGACCTTGTCGTCCTGGCTGAGCTGTGTCAAAGAATCAAATTTAAGGTTGGCGCCGACCAGAGTTATCAAGGCTTCAATTCTGTATTGTCGATTCTCAGCTATCTCTGTAAAGCCCCCCTCGTTCCTAATAACACGCCGTTGGTCAACTCTCTTTTCCGACAGAGGGCATGTATTGAAAACATCTTCCGGGCGTGTATCGGCCTTTCTCCACTCAACCACATGATGTTGGAATATAAACACCAGAACATTAATCTTTCACAGAATAATGGTCTAATATCTGTGTTTTCCAAGAAAGAGGCAATCGACTCCAAGAATGTGATAAAAACTAGCAATGGAGTTCAGGGTAGTAGTGATAGTGAAGGGGAAAAATAAGAATATAGAAGAGGTGGGGGGAGGAGGGGCGCAGGGGGATGGTTGGAGGGGGTTTGTATTTTACATTTATCAGAGTAGTACTGATAGTGAAGAGGAGAAATAAGAATATAGAAAAGATGAGGGGGGGGGGGTAAGCGTAAGGAGGTGGTTGGAAGGGGGTATTTTACATTTACAAGATTCATTAGAAATTTATTTTATTTAAGATTCGATATGTAAGCAAGATGAATAACAAAGCAAGTGTAGATTGAAAGCAGGTGAAAAGAATGGAATTAGCCTGACACTGTATCTGACCTCGCCGAAATCCTGTGCCTTTCCGAATGCAAGGAAAATACATTCTCATATTGATCAAGAAAAAAATTTTCTATTTAGAAAAATATATGATAGAAATAAAATATGATATGATAGAAATAAAATACAATATTAAAATAAATAAAATAATAGAAAAAAATTTAAGATAATAATAAAATGAAAACATTTTAAATAAATAGAATAAAAAATATGGTAAAACAATTTTTTAATAAAATAATTAAATAAAGATGAAGAAAATAAAGCAATTTTAATGAAACAATTAACTGAAATAATTGAATAAAAAATAAATTAATAAAAAAAGATGGAGATTCCTAGAACAATAGAAAAGTCAACAACCTTTTTGCCGAATGCAAGAAACCACATTTTCACATTGATCAAAACAAATTTTCAATATAGAAAAATATAATATTTAAAAAAAAAAATGGAATAATAGGATAAAAAAAATTAACAAGTTTATAAATTGAAAATATTTTAAATAAATTGAGAATATGTTAAATAAAATGAAAATGTTAAATAAAATGAAAATATTTTAAATAAGATAGAATAAACATAAATAAAACAATTTTAATAAAATAAAAATAATTAAATAAAATCATTGATTAAAAAAAATTAATTAAAAATAACATGGAGATTCCTAGAAATCTCCTTTTTAATTAATTTTTTTTTTCAATTAAGTACGCAAGTCTTTTATATTACAACATCTTTGAATTTTCCTTTTTAGAAAAGAAAATTTAATTAAATAAAATAATAATAAAATTTAAAATAATGGGATAAAATAAATTAAAATGGAGATTCCTCTGACCATATATAAGTCAATAACCTTTTTTTTATACTGCATCGTTTTTGATTATTACGGTCTTTTCCTTTTAGATTACATAGAAACCAAAGATTTGCATTTTGCCTTTTTTTTTTTTTTATCTAAAACTCACCAGAAAGATTCATATAAAACTTGTTTCAAAAGCATAAATTCAACGGAAACTTTTACATTTCATGCAGTGATGAATTTATCGTCCATAACTGTTTACTGATTATATCAGCGATGGGGTATTTCTCCACTTTTTAGTGGAATTTTTTGTTAGATCCAGAAAAAAAGCTGACAGCTGCCAAATCAATATTTTTCTTTGCTGTTTAGCTGGATTTTATTTTGTTCTCTTTCTTCCTCTTGATTTATCTTTCTTTCCCTTTTCTTTTTTTTTCTTTCTTTTTTTCTTGCCTTGCTCTGCCTTTTTTTCTCCTCTTAGGACAATTCTCTCTGAAAACTGAAAATGTTAATTTTACCATGAAGGCTAAAGCTTCCAAGAAATTCATAAAAAGGGTAGGGAAGTTAGACGACTCTTGTTTCATGAACAAAAGATTTCCTGCACGCATGTACACTCAGTGTTTTTCTCTTAATTTTTATTTTCGAAGTTGAAACTAATTGAAGTTGTTCAGGAGAAATCTTGTTTTTTTTTTTTGTTTTTGTTTTTTTTTTGCACTGCTCTCTCCATATGCGTGCATACACAGGGGAACAGGCTGTGGCTCCCAATGTAGGGCAATTCATCTCAATTTCAGCCTTTTTGTCGCATCCCTGTTATATTATTAACTTACCAACAATTTTTCTCTTTTTTAAATGAATCCATGATATTTAGTACAAGTATATACTCTACAATGTTTACTTTCTTGAGGGTAAGTAATAGTCAGATGAAAAAAAAGGGAAAAAAAATTTTTTTTCTCTTTCCTTCCTTATTTCTGGCCCCAAAAATACTTATCAGATTATATTGTTTTTTGGGGATTTTTTTTTTATAGATATCTTTGAAAAAATACCTGTACCTGCACCCAGGAGGTTTTGTTTTTGGTTGAGTGTTAATTTATAAAAATATTCTTTAAATCAAATTTCAGTGAAAATTACCATGAGTCACTACAATAAATCTATTGTTTTAGTCTAAAAATAAAAAAGGCCTCATCAGGCGACAATAAACCTTTGGCCTTGCTCAAGGCCAGTCATTTAATGGAAATGAAAACTGAATATCTGAAACGGAAAAAAAGTTTTGCAGGCCGTTTTTTGAAAATTATGCGTCTAGACATGCGTGATTTTTTTAAGGAGGGGGAAACTGGTTTAATCAGTTATAACAAAGGTACCTTTCGTTACTTAAATTATATCAGAATGCCTACATACATTAGGTGTCATGAAATGAAGAAATATTAAGTATTTTAATATATTCATAAATAAAATGCAGTTTAAATTTCTAGGGATATTAAGTTCAATATATCGTAGACTTGCAACACTGGAAAATTCATAATTACAAAAGGCCGTTAACTATATAACGGTGAAAAATAAGCAAGAAACAGTAACTTAAATTATTAAATAGAAAACGGGGATTGTCATCTGTTTACCATGGTGCTGTTTCGGAAGTTTAAAAATGAGAGAGCTGGCTCTCCAGTGGCAAATAATTTCCCAATAGCAAAATGTAGACATAATTCAGTTACTATTTTACTAATATAAAGTGATATATGTGTATGTATGTATGTATATATATATATATATATATAACTACTTCATTTACTCACATAAAATTAATATACGAAAGTATAGATTTATGCGTAAAATTTAAGTATTTACTTCAAAAGTGCTCAATACGTAGGTAGAACTAGTTAGTAATTTATAAAATATATATGGCGATTAAGCTACACTGAATATTCGGCGTTTCATCCACTCTAGGACTCCTCAGGCTTATACATAGGTATTTTTTGTTTCACTTGAAATTCAATATTTTTTTGTTTGTATAATATAGAAACACCATTATTATTATTATCTCTGAAGAGTCCTAGAGTGGATGAAACGCCAAATATTCAGTGTAGCTTAATCGCCATATATATTTTATAATATATATATATATATATATATATATATATATATATAATAAATGAACTAGAAAAAATTTTTATTAATAAAGTAAAACTATCGAGAGAAAACGCTCTGAGGAGCAATTCATAAATTAAAGATACAAAATAAAGTTACATATAATTATTATATTATCAGATCAATAAGGATGAGTCAGAAAAAAAAATGGAAAAAAAATGGAAAATAACTCCTTTAGGCCATCACATTTTAAAGCTAAATGCTTCCCATAAGGAGAAAAGCTGACATTACACAAGGATAAGTGTAAAAAAAGATAAAACCGACTTAAGAACAATTAGATTAGATATGAAAAAAAGTAGGGGATAAAATAATGGGGATTAATAAAGAAATACTGAAAAGTAGGAATAGGCGAGGAATATAAGGAAATGGAGAAAAACATAAGAAGGAAACAAAAAATATAAAGAGTTTAAGTCGAGGCAAGAAAGAAAAAAAATCCTAAGCTTTATCAACAGAACTTATTTCCCCTGTCAATTTTTTTTTTCCTTTTTTAGCATAATATAGTGATTTTTCTTCCTTTTAACAAATTTCTTTTATCATTAAGTTATTTTTCTACCTTACTGTTTTTCATAATTTTTTGATATGTCTCTATTTGAGACCTGACAATTACATAGGTACCTTTTGTTTCACTTGAAATTCAATATTTTTTTATTTGTATAATATAGAAACACCATTATTATTATTATCTCTGGCCAGAATGGTCGTTATTTTCTTTTAGTCAAATTTGTTACTTTGTTTGTATACAGCCTATCATCCATATCACTTGATCAATAGTCACCAAAGTTGGTCAAAATATCAGTCATGATTTAACTCCACATTAATTTAAGTGTGTATTACCTAGGTCAAAGATCACAGAAAAGGTTAAAGTCACTCTTTTGGCAATGACTCCTCTTATGTTATTTGAAAAGTTTGATCAAGGACAAAATTTTGACAGAATTTCAACTTCAGATTTTTTTAGACATGACTGGTTAAAAGTCTAAAGTAATTTGTAATCGTATTCTTAGTATCGCCCATGTTCAAGATTGAACCTTTAGCCTCAACAGAACTTTCACTTAGAACTGATTATTACTTAGCACTTTTCTCTCTTGAGCCACGAGTCCTTGAGAAAAATGAAGATTGAAAGGAAGTTCCATTGTCTGGAGCATTCTGAGAATAATATCTAAGATGAGAACTTTAATCTGAATAATCCAAATACAAATTATCAATCCTTATCTAAAAAATTCCAGAACTCAAAAATAGTTATTTATTTTTTTATTATTTATTGGAATCCTTTGGGATAAGTAATTTGTATATTTATTTTTTTATTTTGCACACTTGTTATCCTCGTCTTCGTAGTTATTGTTGTTTCAGCATGTTTCGACCAAGTTAATCACTTGAAGAAGGCCAGAGTACAGGAATACTTTGCTGAAACGTGTTGAAACAACAACTATGAAGATGAGGATAACAGTCCACAGAATAAATAAATAAATGAATATTAAAAATAGTTATTTGAATTTTCATTAACTAACTTTATGAAACTTTCAAATCAAAGTTATTTTTAAAGAAAATAAATATATACATAACTTTTTTCTACAGATCTAAAGTTAATTTGAAAAATAAATGCGTTTACGTTTTTAATGATGTCAGATACTGTGTTGTGCTAAATTTGTTCTTTTTATCTGCTAGCATACACTTGATTGTGTAGGATCTAACAGAAATGGTGAGGAAAGGCGATTTGGGAAAAATCAATACTCATAATAAAAACTATTAAATATTTCAGTAATGGCTGATTGTAGCTAAAATTTTGATACGTAATTGTTTCAACGTATTCTTGTTAATCCAAGAGGTTAGCAAACTGTTATATATAAAGGAAAATTGTTTGTCTGTGTGTCCAATAAGTCAAAGCTTGCATAAAACATATCCACAATGCTGATATATTAATTTCCAGCATTTCCTTTGGCCAAATTTTTTTTTTTTTTTTTTTTTTTTTTTTTTTTTGCAATATTCATTCTTTTAATGGAAAATATTTTTGTGTATGTCTATAGATTAATTCTTATAATCTCAGAATAATAGGAATAAGGAAATGAGCCTATTAAAAGTGAAAGAAATTCATTCCTTTCAGTTTATTAAGATTAAGCCCCATTTCTTTGTACTAAGTAAGTTCAATATATCGTAGATTTACAAACGGGGATCACCATCTGTTTACCATGGTGCTGTTTCGGAAGTTTAAAATATAAATAATTTAAATAACATAAATTTGTATACATTATGAAAGTGACACATAGCTTTGATCCCCTGGAGGGGCATAGGCCATCCACAACTTTGTAGCGAGGAGTTCTTTTTTCGGGGTGAGGGTGCTGGTCCCACGCCAAACCTTCCCAGAAGGTACATACAGCACCTAGACTTCCCAAATAGTCACCCATATGGTACTGGCCAGGCTCAACATTGCTTAACTTTGGTGATTCGGCGAGAACCGGGTGTGTCAACGTGATTGTGCCGTACATTATGAAAGTGAGCCAGACACATGACTACTTTGATTATTGGGAATAGAGGTCATATCAATTTTTAATTTTGTTATGGAGGTTTTGTAACTATGGAAGTAACATTATTATCAACTAAATTTTTTTTTTTTTTTTTTTTTTTTTTCTCATGATTATAAAAAAAAATTGGAAGAATTTTTTAGAAGAGCTTGTGAAATGAACATTGACTCCATAACCTGTCTAATCATTTTGAACTTCTTTATTAAACACTGACCACGTAAAATCTATAACATAACCTGTGATAAAGCCACAAAGAATTTTGCTACATTTTAAGAGCATAATATAGCATTTTATTTCTTTCTCTCTATATACATTTCTAAACATTACACACACATATAAAGTTTTATATATAATTATTTACTATAATCATTAAATACCTAGGGACACTAGTGTTTCATCTTTTCGGGAATCATCAGTGCAGGGTGTCACGATTAACACCAGTCGACCGATTCAAACCCGGCAATGAAGCCATTTCTGACTCCATCAGCAAGGACCAAAACCATCTTTAACCGCAAGAAATAGTGTTGAAATTTAGGTTGAGCATATTGGGAAGTGATATACAAATTACCATTAGTATATGAAACGATGCTTTTTGTAAACAAATTCAGCTTAGGTATTTGGACAATGTCAAAACATTGTTAATTCACTGCCCGCATAGCAGCAGCAGTATAGCACAACGGTTAGGAGCTCCGACTGTCGTTTGGGCAATCGGGTTTCGATCCTGGCTTGAGGTAGTTGCTCGTCTAGCCGCACTGATGAGCTGTGAAACAGCGAAACAGTACTGTATGTGGATAATTATATAAAACTATTTGTTTCATTTTACTTCAGTTGAAGTTCTCAGAAATCAATGGGCTCCACTTCCTGAGTTTAACACTTGATCTCTATACAAGATACGTAGATATTCAAATAATCATTAAAGCTTTACTTTATCTCTCACAGAAGAGTTAGTAAAGAAGTTGAGAACATAATTCCCCCCCCCCCCCCAATTAGCCATTTAAATATGTTATAGTATATATTTCTTGTGGTCTCTTGGTCTTACCGGATTCCAGGACACAAATTCATCTGGTCTGGTGGAGTATGCAGTTTTGTGCTGTTACTTGCGGTAACATCACTTGGTGAAGGCACCTATTCTTTGTAAAAGCCAGTGTGGATCAGCCATACCAAGGAAATCTTATTTGAGCCGCGAATATTCTGTGATTTTGAATATTTAGTCGGGGTTTACTTGTAGAGGAAAAGTATCCTCATGACAGCGTGTCTTGACAAACCCCTGTTCAGAGAGACTTTAGACGCTCAAGGATAGTGTCTAGTAGGCATTCAAGTTCTTTTCTCTAGTTATTCAAGATAATCTATATGTGTGATATTCGTGTGTTTCTGTTGGGATCATAAGGTGAAATCGCCGTATGGCAGGACCTAAGCAAAATTTTATATATTACATATTAAAAATTAGTAACAAAATACAGAACAGTATATAATACACATGTATATAATTAAATAACATTATAAATAACACCGTAAGGCAGGGCAAATGCCTTAACTAGAGTCCAAGAAAACATTGTATTTCACATCGTAACCTGAAAAAAACGTATCCCAGAGCCACCATATCCTGGGCTTTTACTCTGTGTGTGTGTGTGTGTGTGTGTGTGTGTGTGTGTGTGTGTGATGTTTGTTTGTGTGTTTCTTATAGAAATAAAAGTTAGAGAATCTACAAAAAAAAATTTTAAGTTCGTGTAAAAAATATATATATATATATATATATATATATACATACATGCCAAATATATGTGCTCCCGCCATTAAGTGACTATTGGGAACAGAAACCTCTTCAAACTTCGAATACGTAATTCTGATTTTAATAAAATTTACTCCATATATATTAAACAATCATGTTCACAGTTTTCCAACATTTCAGCTTATTCTGATAACATGAAAAAGCTTTACAGAGTGAGGGCGGTAAAAATAAAGTTAAAGTAATTATAATTATTATTATTAATAATAATTATAATAATATAAAAAAAGGCATAATAAAAAAAAATATATATATAGTGATCTCCATTTGATCCTGAGTAACATCAGGTCTTCCTGCTAGTATTCAATAGCTTGGTGGAATTGGAATATTATATAACTTTGATTATATATAATTTGCCAGTTTTTAAAATTACTCCATTAATATTAATGTCATTACATAATGGACATAGTTTTTACTGCCTGTCCGGATAATTCTAAAAAGCAAATGTAAGTGAATTCAATTTATTTTCTCATTGGAGCAAAGTTTCTGGATATATATCACCTTAAAATAAGCAATTTATGCTTAAAAAGAATTAACTCTTTTTTTCTTTATTATCTCCCATGAGATAAGCTATAGTTTGGTAAACAGAGTTATGTCCCTTGGATTTCACCAACTGATATTTTGTGATAACATTCAATGCACATGTCACAGTAACTTTAATTAATTGCATTCTTATCATAATGTAATTAAGTTTTGAATATATTATTGAACAGTTGAATGCATTCGCAAATAGATACGCTAAAGATAACTGTTACACAAATGGTCCCAATTTTTTGCTTAGTGCTTTTTGTTCTTTTCATTTTGATCGCGAACCTGTCTGCGGAGATCGAGGTTCAAAACCTGCATCCTCCTGTATAACATTGTAACGTGAACCTCAGGATAATGTTTTACCTTTTTGAAGAAGAAAAAAAAATGATGACGTTTACTTTTTTGTCTTCTTTTTTTTTTACATGGAGGTCACCACTTATCAAGGCCTGGAAGCCACTCGGGGCTAAGGGTTATTGCCTGTACAGTGGTCAGTTGGATAGTATCGTAGTAATCGTTAGTATTGGAGATTTGATAAAGTGTCTTAAGGGGGCGGTTCATCAGGAATTTGTTTATGTTGAACTTGAAGACATTCAAGTTTTAGGTGGGAAACAGGCAAACGGAAGAGAGTTCCACTGGCGTGCACTTCTAAGAATGAAGCTTTGTTCATGGAATCTACGTTTGGATTTAGGCATAGATAAAGAGTGGGGAAAATTACTGACGGTGGTTTCAGTTAGATGGGTGTTTATCATGAAAGATTAGCGAGGAAGGGGGACCAGAGATTGGAGCTCAGACGAGCACTTGCCATGGAAATAACGATAAAACAAAGACAGGCTCGCAAATTATGATTGTTCAATATATTTTTAAGATTAGTGAGAAAAAAATGTTACTGTTCTTGATAATAGCAAGAAGAAAGTTAACGTCACTGGCTGGTGTGGGAATCACATTAAATTGTAATCCTTATCCATTTTCTAGCATTCTGCTTTACATGCCATCATTTTTTTATTTTTATAAAGACTTTCTTAAAAGGATTTGGAATATTCCCTCCTGATGTGTTATTCATCTTAGGGTCAGTTGTTTAGTCTGTGACTCAAGACTCACTGATTTTTTTTTTTTCGAGGTGTCAATTTGATATTATGTGAAAAATGAATATTGTAACAGTTTTCATAATTTTAACTCCCTTAGATGTGACATAACCAAAAATTTTATTTCCCTTAGATCTGACACGATAAAATGTTTTACCTCCCTTAGATCTGACATAAAAATTTTACCTCCCTTAGATCTGACATGGTAAAATTTTTTACCTCCCTTAGATCTGACATGATAAAAATTTTAACCTTTCTTAGATCTGATATAAAAAATTTTTTTACCTCCCTTAGATCTGACATGATAAAAAATTTTACCTTTCTTAGATCTGACATGATAAAAAAATTTTTACCTCCCTTAGATCTGACATGATAAAAAAAATTTTACCTCCCTTAGATCTGACATGATAAAAATTTTTACCTCCATTAGATCTGACATGATAAAAAAAATTTTACCTCCCTTAGATCTGACATGATAAAAAATTTTACCTCCATTAGATCTGACATGATAAAAAATTTTACCTTTCTTAGATCTGACATGATAAAAAAATTTTTACCTCCCTTAGATCTGACATGATAAAAAAAATTTTACCTCCCTTAGATCTGACATGATAAAAATTTTTACCTCCCTTAGATCTGACATGATAAAAAAAAATTTACCTCCCTTAGATCTGACATGATAAAAAATTTTACCTCCATTAGATCTGACATGATAAAAATTTGTACCTTTCTTAGATCTGATATAAAAAAATTTTACCTGACATGATTAAACTTTCCATAGTTGAAGCAAAATAAATCGTTTTCGATTTTTTTTCATTATCGCTCATGTTTTCGTTCATGTTTCTGAAAAATGATGTAAATCGTAAACCTATGATGTCATATAAACCTATAATTATTTTGTGATGCTAATGTTATATGCTATTTATAAGAAATCCGAATAGCTCAGTTGGTAGAACCTTGAACTGAAGATCTCAAAGTTTTGGTTGTGATTTCCAGTCATGTCATCTGCTATTTGTGGGTAATTTATTATAATACAATATTTTCTATTTCTAAAAGTGAAGATCTCTGATATTTTCAAATGAGACAAATTCTGCAATGTTAATGTTTGCAATTTTATATTTGTAATTTTATTGTCCTATTTTTCTATGCATATGCAATATAGTTTTGTTAGTATTAACAGTAATTCAAATGATTTCAAATTTAAAAAATTACAAAAAATATTGATTATTGTTTATTAGGTTATCAGTGAGGTAATTTAAATGGAAGCTATTAATTTTAAATTACAATAGATTTATATTAAACATATATTATACATTTTAAATGTATATTAATAATTAACAGATGACGAGTAAATATTTTCTTGTAAAAGGTACATTCAATGGAGTTTGAAAATAAAGGCTGCATCAATGTTTTGGGGCAGGTTTTGTTTTATGTTTTGAAAGAAAAGTTGGCATTGAAAAAAGTAAATGAAAAAGTGATATAAAATAATGAAAAATATTTTTTCATTTAAAATGCCTAATTGATGATGATGATGATAATAATAAACGTTCAAAACTCTATTTAAACTAAATTGTACATGTTTTGTCACTATGTTGTCTTCATCAGAGATTTATTTTTTTAAAAGTAATTTATTTAAATACAAAAATGATCAAATGAATTTAAGGTACCCCAGAATGAGCAACCCACAAAAAAGTTAATTTCAGTTTTTGTTTTCCTGTTTGGCAGTTAAAAAACATATTGCCGGATCGAGGTTTTAGTCACATTCTATTTAAGATACACCAAATATCCTAAGTTGTTACAATTTTCCTGAAAGTTAACCATATTTTGTTACATTTGGTGAAAGCGTAACACCTAACCATCTTCAACTATGAAATACAAACAGGGAAATAAATTCTCACACCTTTTAAAAGGAAATAACTCGTAGTTAAATGAAAACTTCCGTTTTTAAACGCCGCTGATGTTGGTTATGATAATAATTAAAAATAAATTAAAATTGAATTAAACAAATCAACTTACAATATTTTTTTAAATAGAATACTTAAAACAATTCTGGTACTAATTTTCATTAAAAATTTAGAGCTAATCATTAAAACAGATTTTCTTTAATATAATATACAAAGGAGACATCCTCTTGAATGCTGATTCCTTTTGAATAAATCGTATATGTAGAACTCATGCAGGAATAAAATTATATAAAAATCTATCTGTAAAACTTTGTACCTTTTTGTATATGTTAATCAAATTACAAACATACAGGAATAGGACTCTATTATAATAGATATACTACTACCAGTTGAATTATTAACAAAACGATGCAGCATTTTCTTTTTATGGTTTTATTTATAATATATTATATTTCTCATAGTCTGTCCATTCCCTGTTTTATCAGAAATTACTAGGCAGATCTGGCTGAAATTTTGTATGGACTTTTATTTTGATAAAATGCAGTGAACTAAATATAATGATGTCTGTTCGATGCACAGTTCAGGATTAATAGAGGTTAGTCTCCACAATACCACATTTACTCGAGAAATTTTCTCAAACTACTGGGCAGATCTAGCTGAAATTTTGTGTGGTCCTTTGCTATGGTAAGGTGCATCAAACTCGGTCTTATGGCATCCATTTAATACATATTAGTATTTAATGCAAAAATGGGCATAAATGTAACCATATCTAATCATCAATTTGGCATAAAGCACTCATTCTTAGTCAATGGCCTATAACTTTTGCCCGTTTTGAACGAGTTAGAAAGTCAAATATTTTATCAATATAGTTATATTTACACGTATGTTTTATTATTTTCACTGACTAGCTATCCAGTTGTAGTCAGTTTGCCATGAATTGTACAGGCCTGCCTTTTGGCAGCTCCTTAAACCTAGAACAGCCATAATTTGAAGCAAAAATTTTACAGCTGGATACCCTTTCTAACGGCGACCCCTCCAAAGGGATGAGTATTTAGGCAAGACATCATTTTGCCATAGTTATCATCATTGCGCTTGTCTATTGTAAACTTTGGAGATTTGGAATAAGAAACTTTTCTTTTCTTTTTTCTTTTTTTTTTTTACGTAGTTTTATTTACAAAACTTATTTAAGCAAAATGTATAAACAAATAAATATTTAAAACAAACAAAAAAAAATTGAATAAACAGATGTTGTGCATAACTTAAAGGTAAAGTGTACAGGTTTCGTCAAAGAAACAAAATGGCTGCCTGATTTTTTGAGTTTAATGTATTTATTTGCTTCCGCACCAAAGCAAATTAGGCACAAGGCCGTTTTTAATGTGGGGTAAAAACCAGCTCCCCTAAAAGTAGGCAAAAAGCGGGCACTCTTGTTACCAAAAATAATAATTGTCCCAGTATAGAGGGTTTCCCCTCCATTGACTGGGACAAATTATCTTAAGTGCAGCATCAGCAGAACGGATACTACACTTTGATCCCGGCCCAAAGGCCAAGAACAAGGCTGCCTGATTTTGAGTTTAATGTAAAAATAGAAACTGAGTGGAACTGAAAGGAAATACAAAATCAGCACATGGTGCTAATATATTAGTGGTGCCACTTTTCAAAGTATTTTTAAACTTTGATTTAACGATTAAATTTTTAATATTTACATGAGACTTCTTTATTTAATAAAATAGTTTTGTAAATAATTACACAGCACTTTTACTTCATTTCATTATTAACAATTCAGTTTTTATTTTGTTTCAGTTTCACTTAGTTTCTGTTTTTACATAAAACTTTAAATCTGGCGGCCATTTTGTTTCTCTGTCACAATCTCTAAATGTTGTTCACTTTGAAGTATTTTCACTATAAAAGTTTTTAAGGCAATCTGGCATGTTAACTGATCATTCTAAGGGAGGTAACTGTATTTTACTAAGATTCGTTCATTTTTTTTTTTTTTTTTTTTCCCCCCCATACGAGAATTTGTCATGCTAAAACTTTAATGTTAATGAGGAAAAGGGAACAATAATTGCAGAGGAATTGTAATTTTTATTAAAGAAAACATTCAAAGAATTGTAAGAAAAAGATGCGGCGATTTCTTTTTTTTCTCCTACAAAAACGATTTTTTTTTTTTTTAAATTTTTTTTTTAATTACTTTATTTGATGTAACAAAGTTTTATAACATTAACTAGCGGGGATACCCAGCGTTGCCCATATGTCTGTAGGGGGGAGAGTTAAAGTAAAGAATAAGCAAAGTAATAACCCTGTTTAAATATAAAAATAAAAACAATGTTAAACTTCTTTAAAAAAATCGGCAAAAACAAAACAAAAAACAGCGAACAAACGTAAAACTTATTTAAAAAAAAGAAATCTGAAAAACAAAAAGCATAAATCAGGGAAAAAATGGACGTGTTCGGAAAAACAAAAATAAAAAAACAGCGAAAATAAAAAAGGCATAAATAACCCTTCGATTCAGTTAACTCCATGGTAGAATTAAAATTCCAGTAGAATTAAAATTCCATTCCAGTTTTTTAAGCAACTACGAAGTAAAGAAAACCCAAACCGATGTTCCTTCGTAACTGTCACTTGTGGACGATCCTGCAACAGTGTTAAGTGGTGGCGGACGAAGGAGTAATTTTTTGGAGAAAAGATTTTACCACTTCCATTGATCTTAATCAATTTTGATCGATTTTGGCAGTGAACTCTCAGCAGATAGAATATAGGAATCTACGATTATCGAGGAAGTGGGTAGGTAATAGGCCTATATAACACGCCTCAGATATTGTGCTGCAGTTTGTGTGTATTACATTTGCATGTAATGTCTTGATTTTTAATCCTATTATGGTCAAAATCAGAGGGCGAAAATGAGTTCATTTTATATATATATATATATATATATATATGGATAACAAAAAATATAAGCTTTAATGTTACAAAAAAGAACATTACTTTTATAATTTCTCTGCAATTATCGTCACATTTCTTTTTTTGTTAAAACTGATATTTTTATTATTAATGTGATAATACTTTGTTACATTAAAGTAGTTGAATAAAAAAAAATTGCCAAAACAGCGGCAAAAAATTTTTTTTGTTAAAGAAAAAAAATACTTGCACTTTTCTTACAATTCCTTGAATGTTTTGTTCAATAAAAATTACAATTCCTCTGCAATTATCGTCACATTTTTTTTTTTTTTTTTTTTTTTTGTTACATTAAAATTTTAGCGTCCCAAATTGTCGTATGAAAAAATGAACAAATCTCTTGGTAAAATACTTACTTCTCCTAGAACAATCAGATAATATGCCAAATTGCTGTTTTTAATTTACTTTCTGCAACTAATAAAACCCAAAGTTAAAAAAAAAATTTTTAGGACAAAATATTTTCTTTGTTTGTTGCTCATTCATGGCTGCCTCAAATTCATTTAATAAAAATCAAAATAAAAATATCAGTTGAAGCTGAAATAATAGCAAAACATGTCAAATTGGATTAATTTTCCCAAATTATCTTTTCTCACTCGTTTAATTACGTTTTGCTATGGTAACATTTCTGGCAATCTTTGCTGTAACCCATGATTTTAGAAACGAATGTAAAATGTCATGTTTCCTTTTTATTTATATAAATAAAGGACAAGAAGACAGGAAATAATTAATAATGAATTATCTCCCTTATTAACTTTCATGTTTTCTTTTTCCTTTTTTCTTTTCTATTTTTTTCTTTTCTTACAGCTTGTTTCCTTTTTTTTTTTTTTTTTTGTGTGTGTGTGTGTGTGTTTCTTGTAATAACAATCCTTGGAGCTTGGTGAAAATTTGAGATGCTGAAACCAACACAACTTAGAAGACTTGTATATGTTTTATTAAAAGTAAGGTGTTATATATAAATGCGACATGCGCGTTTTTGTATGTTCAGCAAAGGCTTTTAATGTTCCGTAGAATAAGACGTCAGATTTCTTTCACTTTCTTTTCCACCTTCACGTCACGGGTTCGAGCCTACCTGCCTATTACTACTTTTTTTGCTCAACACACGCCTCTAAACACCTGGGCAACGCATGGCACCCAGACTAGTTTTAATATAAAAAAGAAAAATACCGCACAACTTTTTTTACAGTACTGAATTTTTTAGTAGACGAATGATTATTCGTATCATTTAGATTGTTCTGACTACTCTTGTTATCTTGAGTTTGTTCATTTGGGATTTTTTTTTTTTTTTTTTTTTTTAAAGGAGGTCACATTATCAAGGCCCGAAGACCTCTCGAGGATAAGGGTCATTTGCATAACGTTTCTGTTGATGTAACCTCTAACCTTTCTCAAGTGTATCTTATCTAACTTGAGAATGTCTGCAGAACTTAAAATTTAATCCATGGGATAGCATGCTCCCATTCTGTCAGTCATGACTGGATAGAAGTCTTAAGTATTTCACAATTGTATTTTTCGGTTGCACAACTGAATTTTACCAAGTGTTCTATCTTTTCTTTTTTATTTCATTTTTTTTTTGTTGTTGTAATTGTAACAATATAACTATAATTATGAAATTGTCCATCTGGTTTTTGACTTCCGGGTTTCAAAAAATGTGTCTGCTTATCTATTTCATTACTGCCCTATCTTAAGTCCGATATTAAAAGCCACTGCTGCTATTCAAAGCATACACAAAGTCAACAATATTTTTTGTTTTAACTTATTTTAATGTGTTTTCCTTAATGGGGTTAAATTACATTTATTTTGAGTTAAAAAAAAAAAAAAACTGGTATAAATATGCAATATATAACTATAATCATATTTATATCCATCATCAAAGTATTCAGACCCGGTCAACTTGATAAAAATTGGTCGGAGGTACGGTCAAAGGTGGAGGCTGTGGTCAACTCGTGGCTTCCTAGGAAACTTTCCTTAAAGAGTAGAGCTGTGGCGTGCGCCACGTACATCTTTCCTCTCATTCTTTACCAACTGGCCGTACTTCCCCTGCCTGCATAACACCCAAAAGCTCTCGTCAAACTCTTGTCATCGCTACTTTAGGACAAAGGAAGACACTGGGTGAGTAGACAGGTCTGTATTCAACATCCGTGTGAGAGAGGCTTAGGAATGCTAGACTTGAAGTGTCATCAAGACACTATATTCAAGAAGATCAACCGTGGCACCCCGTGGTTACTGCTGCCTTCCCCGACCTAGTTTTTGACCCCTCTATCGAGAGCCGTCGCAGGTTGCGGGGAGAATCTACCTTCCTAAAAGAGTGCTGAGCCGTGCTAAAATGACTACCAAGGTCCAGCGACCTTGTGACTGCTACCCATAGCAAACTCTACAGGGATCTAGTGAGGGGGGCTGCCGATGACCCCGCTTTGCGCACGTTTGGGTTGGCAACAGTGAGAGATTCACTCTGCGCGGAGTTGGGCACCAGCTTAGTCATCTGAACGATTCGGAGTTCTTTCTGACCTGGCGATTGGCTCGAAATGCACTTCCACTCAACAACATACAAGCAGTTCCGGGTTATTGGAGTCGCCTGCTTGTCCCCGTTGTAGAACAACGGCCATAGAAACGACTGATCACACTTTCTTCGATTGCCGCAAACTCCGCCAGTACTTGTATGTCAGCAAGGTGACAGCTCACATCGATCCCGAGTATCCTCGCCCGATTAACGTATCCAATGTCGTTGATAACGTGAGGTCGCCATGGAACCGGGAAAGACAAATGGTCTACATTACGATCCTGCGAATGGTAGTTTGGACATCGCGTCTGCAAGAGGTGGCCGGGGGGGGTGTCTTTTTCTGATCAGGATCTGATCACTTTCTTTAAACACCAACTACGGGTGAAGATCAGATGTGATAGAAAGAGGCTGCATCGCGCGGCATTTGATAAGATGGATACATGTAGCAAATCTATGTGTACGAAAAGGAGCCAAATTTGAATATGTGTTCCCCACCTAGGTGTGGAACACACAGTTCCATCAAGTGTAATTTTATCTTCAGCCTCTTAGCTAGCCAACCGATTGATCCATCCCTCCCCGATTAGGAAGCCTCCAAGATCCCCACCCCCTCCTAACTGCAATGTTTTCTTTTCACGTCTCCCTCTAAATTTTACTCATCTTGGAGAGAAAGAAATCAATCACTAACCTCCCCCATCCCCCACCCCAAAAATTTTATTTTCTCCATTTCATCCCATCTAGAGAGCATCCCCACTTAGAGACTAGCCCGCAGTAGCTCAGGTTCCTTTACAAACCGAAGTGGAACAGGCGGTTTATAAACTAGACGGGGTTGGAAAGGCCCTACTAACCACTGCTTGTATTTTTTCTTCCCCCGCCCTCGACACAAATGAATTATTGTATTACCTTTATTGTTATCTTTTTTGTTTTTACATGCTAATAAAAAATGTTTTAAAAATTGGGTGCTAAGTAGGACGGCCCCAAGTACGAAAGGGCGAATGCGGTATTATGGTGAAAGAAGATCCTAGCTAAGAGAAACTTTTGTTTAGTTCTAGAGTGACAAGGATGACCAACGACCCCCATTTTCCCCCCATCGAGTTGGCCTTGTGCCTAAGTTTTTTGTTCATGTTAATTTTTGTCTGAATAAAAGATTTAATATCTCAAAGTGTAGTATCTGTTCTGATACTACACTTTCATTTTTGTTCTCGGTTAGTTGATGATAAATCCTTCACAACTGTGAGCATTTTTATTTTTGTTCCTTCCCCCACATTAAAAACTGACCTCGGTGTCTAATTCTGTCCTCGTGGGGAGGTAGTTAAATAGGAACCATATTTATTGCTTTTAGTAGTGCTCCTGTGGATTCTGACAATTTTTTTTTTCAGATCTAACTTAAAAAATATTTTCCCTTCAAGGGGTGGGCTGGGGGGGTGCAAAACTTAGTTTTAGTAGTGCTTTTAGTAGGGCCTCCTTAATTTTAATTAGTGCTTGCAGTAGTGCTCTGGAGGCTTCCTGAGTTTTATTTTTTTCACTCATCACTTGAAAAAAAAAATGTTTTCTCAAGATAATAAAAGAAATATAATTTCAAAACCACTTTTTATTTTGAACATTTTTCATCTTACTCTTTAAGGGCCAACGGGTAGACGAGTATCGTTATAAACTTTGTTACAAAAAAAAAATCATCATAGTTTTATTTAATAAAAATTTCAATTTCTTTGTAACTATTGTCACATTTTCATTTTTTAATCTTAAAAACACAATTTGGTGTTTCTATATTGTACAAACAAAAAATAATATTGAACTTAAAGTGAAACAAAAAGGTACCTATGTAATTGTCAGTTCTCAAATAGTAACATATCTAAAAGTTATGAAAAGTGACAAGATAGAAAAATAATTAATGGAAAACTGTTTTCGATAAAGTTCGTATGGGGAATAAATTTTATCCGACATTTTGAATTACGTTTGTCACGTGACGTAAGCAACAGAACTTAATTATCTCCCCTGTCAGCTTATCTCTTTTTAGTAAGTGTAATCTAGTGATTTTGTTTCCTTTCACAAATTTCTTTTTTCATTAATAATTAATTTTCTATCTTATCGTTTTTCCTAATTTAGCCTTGTTTGTTATGAAGAAAACGGGTTCTAAAGTTTGGGCTAAAAACAAAAAAAGACACATTTCTCTACAATTTAATTTTTTTCAAGCAGTTTCATCAACACATGGTCCGTAAACAGTTATGAAAACTAGAATATATACTTCCTGTGGGGGTACCCGTCATTGCCCAGTTTATTTGGAAGTGTGTTTCTAAGGAGGGGGGGGGTAAAGTAAGGAATAACGCTGTTTAAATATAAAAATAAAAGCGATGTTAAAATTCTTTAAAAATAAGTCACCAATACCAAAAAAAAAAACAGCGAAAAGCAAAAAAAAAAAATAGCATAAATAACCCTTCGATTCGGTTAACTCCATGGTGCATTTCAACCAGTAGAATCAAAATTCCATTCCAGTTTTTTAAGCAACTACGAAGTAAAGAAAACCCAAACCGGTGTTCCTTCGTAATGTCTCTTGTGGACGATCCCGCAACGGTGTTAAGTGGTGGCGGGCGAAGGAGGAATTTATTAGAGAGAAAAGATTTTACCACTTCCATTGATCTTGATCGATTTTGGTAGTTAACTCTCAGCAGATAGAATATAGGAATATACGATTATCGAGGAAGTGGATAGATAATAGGCCTATAACACACCTCAGATATTGTGCTACAGTTTGTGCATATTACATTTGCATGCGTTATCTTGATTTTTAATCCTATTAAGGTCAAAATCAGAGGGGGAAAAATGAGTTCATTTTATATACATAGGGATGAAAATAGAATTAAATTCAGGTCTTTTTGTGATACTATGGTCGATCTGCGGCCATTAAAGAAGAAAATAGGAAAACAAATAAACTCAAAAATAAATTTATCCATAGACAATGAACAAAAATTTGTTCTTAACATAGACAGAGAGATGTAAAGGTAGATTTAAATTCAGGGTGTGACAAATGACTGATAGAAAACAATAGACGAAGGATCAAACTCTGCGCCTGAAGGTTTTTTTTTCTACATAGGCATCACCACTTATCAAAGCCAAGAGGCCACTCAAGGATAAGGGTTAAAGAGTGTACAGTATAAATTGGACAATATAGCAATCGTTAGTAATGGAAATTCGGTAAATTTGTTAACTTGTATGGAACGGCTCATCAAAAACTTGTTTCCGTTAGACTTGAAGACAACCATATTGTAGTCAGCAGGAAAACGGAAGACAATTCCATAGGCGTGCAGTTCTAAGAAAGAAGCTTTGCTCATGGAATCTACGTTTAGGTTTAGGCACAGATAAAGAGTGGGGGAAATTAGTGATAGTGTTTTCTGCTAGACAGGTGTTTCTTGTGAAAGTTTGGGGAGGGGGGTTATAGATTGGAGCTCAGCCGAGCACTTTCCATGAAAATAACAATAAAGCAGATATTCTGGAGAAAGGGTTACTGTGAGTCAGGAACAATAGAGACAACAAAGATGGACTTAACGAAAGTCATGAGTTGGGATATTATAACACTCAGAGTTGAGAGTGTAGTTGAACTTTGATTACAGTTGAAAGCAGATCATGACTGCCATTGCTCAAAGGCAGCATGCATTCCGCAGGTTTAATCGACATAAGTCCAGTTCAAACAGACAGAAGTACATAGAAGCTAGAAGTAACGTTAAGAAAGAAATAGCGACAGCTAAGAGCGACAGCTAAGAGGGAATTTACGGACACCACGAAAAAACGCATCGAAGCACAAAAACTAGGAACTCGTGACTTCTGGAAAATCTACAACAGTGTAGTAAATAATGGACAATCAACAATTCCCCCACTAACCAACAATCACGAGGTTCTTTGCTCAGCAACCGAGAAGGCTAACATGCTTGCCAGTCGGTTTGCCTCAAACTCCACACTGGACCCTCTAAACCACCCCCTACCTCAATTTCCTATGCGGACAGACGCCACGCTAGACGACCTGAAAATCACCCCTGCTCAGGTGCATGCTATCATAAAAAACCTTGACACTTCCAAAGCATGTGGACCCGACCTCATCCCAGCTGTGCTATTAAAAAAGTGCTCGGCCGAAGTAGCTCCAGTTCTCTCCAAACTCTACAACAAATGCCTTAATGAATCTTGCTTTCCGAGCTGTTGGAAAACTGCTTCTGTAGTACCAGTATTCAAGAATTCTGGCGAAAGAACTGACCCATTAAATTATCGCCCTATTAGCCTCCTCCCACTTTTTGCCAAAATATTTGAGACCTTAATTAACCATGCTCTAGTCCAGCACCTTACAGATGCTAAACTTCTGACCGACCGTCAATATGGATTTAGACAAGCCCGTTCCACGGCAGACATCCTCACTGTAATCTCTGAACGCATATACCATTCACTGGACAAAGTGGGAGAGGGAAGAGCGGTAGCTCTAGATATATCTAAGGCTTTTGACAGGGTATGGCATGAGGGTCTCCTCAGGAAGATTAGATCTTACGGTATCACTGGTAGAATACTTAACATAATTAAATCCTTCTTAGATAAGAGAAAAATCCAGGTTGTCCTCGACGGTCGTACATCTAAACAAGATGATATAAATGCGGGAGTGCCCCAAGGATCTATCCTGGGACCTCTGCTGTTCCTGATATTCATAAATGACCTCCCCGACAAGATTACCTCTGAGATGGGGATATATGCTGATGACACCACACTCTATAGCAGGCACGACAGGAAAACAAACGAACATATATCTAAAGTAATGGCAGAAACACTAGAGGATGACCTCCAATCAGTAGTGGAATGGGGACAAAAATGGATGGTCACGTTCAATGCCACCAAGACAAAACTGGTTTCATTCAATAATTACAAGAAACCTTCTCTACCACCTATAGCAATGGCCAACGACTCTTTATCTGAGAGTACGTCTCTCAAGCTCCTTGGCCTAACGTTCACTGGAAACATGAGTTGGAACAGTTACATCGAGGGCATTGCCAGGGCCGCTGCAAGGAAGGTGGGCTCTCTCTACCGTGCTAGAAAACTTTTAACACCCGAAAGTATCCTGTACCTCTATAAGGCCACTATTCGCCCATGTATGGAGTATTGCTGTCATATTTTGGCCGGTGCATCGGCTACTAGTCTCTCGCTCCTTGACAGGGTTCAAAAGAGAGTCGCAAATCTGATAGGCCCTAAACTGGCATCAAAACTCCAGCCTCTGTCCCATCGTCGAAACGTTGCATCCCTCTGCCTGTTCTACAAGTATTATAATGGTGAATGCTCTGAAGAACTGCAAGCACTTGTGCCCCCACGACGTGAACACCCTCGACAGACCCGACAAGCTGCAAAATCCCACCCCCACACTGTAGAGATCCCTAGATGTAAAAGATCCTTCTACTCCAGTAGTTTCTTCCCCAGAACTGCTAGACTTTGGAATTCCATTCCGGGTCACTGCTTCCCCAACTGTACTGACATGCATAAGTTCAAGTGCAACGTGAACCAACATCTCGCTGCCCTAATCCCTACATAGTACCCCAGTAGATGTTTCCCCTGATAGTAGCCCCCTACACCAAAGTGGCAATGTGCCTTGTTTGGGGTGAAGATGTAATTAAAAAAAAAAAAAAAAAAAAAATGACTTGGGCCAGGTCGGAAAAATGCTGAGGGAGATGAACTGATGGCAACAGGCAAACCCAGCCTCGACAGGGCGTAGATGTAAACCTTAGCACATATACACATGCACACCCAGAGTCCAACCGACATATTTGTCGTATTTTTCTTTTCTTTTTTTTATTTTCTATTTGACGGTTGTCAGTATTAAAAAGACGACGACGATATGGCCAGAACTAGAATGATGGAAGATGGAGAAATTCACAGCAACTGACATCTGGTGTCAGCAGCTTGGTGGTGGGCCCACATGGTGTAACATTTTTATCTTGCCACTTACACAACTTATGGCAAGCAAGCAATATGTCATCTTAACATGGCACTCAAATTGTATTGTTCAGATAACTGTTCTCATCTTTCGACCAATATCCTTTCTGCATATCTTGTTGAACTCTGGGGAATCTTTCTGCGCTGAATTTCGGCCGTAACTCTTTAAAACGGGTTCTAAAGTTTGGGTTGAAAACTATGAGGTAGCACGTTCTTATTCCATCAGCCATTACCGGGTAGAAGTCCAAAGTAATTTGAAATTGTATTCTGAGTATGTGTGTCGGGATGATTAATCAGAATCGGCAATTGGAAGATTGGAACTTTGAGGAGTATCGGAATTGGAAAAATTTATGCCGATTTTCTGATGCCAAAAACAATTCCTTTAATTATCTTTTCTTTTTTTTATTATTTGATTCGGGGTTTTTGTTTTTTGGGGGTTTTTTAACAAAATCTTCCACTGCTGGTATTACTGATAAAATAATAAATATTGATTGATTTTAAACTATCAGTAAAATTAAAATCTAGATCTTTCACTCCCACCCCCACAAGTGTGTTTTTACGTTTGAGTAAATATATGCACATTTAATGTGTTGTTTTTTTTTTATGGTAAGTAGGAAAAACATTTTTATAGTTAAATATTTAGAAATTTATAAAGAATCAGAATCAGGAATTGTATTGGAATCGTCTCATCACTAGTATCTATATAAATTAGTAATAAGTAATAAGATTGTAAATCTAAAAGCCAGAATAGATTTAAGGCTCTGAAGATTGATACTGAAATTGTCCGCAAGGACCTATAGTATAACAGATAAAGTACTTGGCAAAATTAAGTTATTAGTGACGCTCTTCTGGAGATTGAAGGTTTAATCTTCGGTGCAAGCAATATGAAAAAAACTGTAGGGAAATAAGAA
Source organism: Euprymna scolopes (assembly GCF_053919585.1). Taxonomy (NCBI): domain Eukaryota; kingdom Metazoa; phylum Mollusca; class Cephalopoda; order Sepiida; family Sepiolidae; genus Euprymna; species Euprymna scolopes. The sequence continues at coordinate 19,163,709 of NC_136522.1, read as the reverse complement.
AAAAACAACACCAGTTACCGAATACACTGGTGAGTTACTGCCCCTTAGCAGAGAGACCAAAGCAGCGGAAGGTTCAATCTTTAGTGCAGGCATTATTCAGAATATAATTGCAAATTAATACTTTTACTCCTATGGATTAAATAAAGGGTTCCATTCGAAATTCTATGCCATTGCGCAACTCCTCGGCAGCCACTAATCTAAGAGCCAATGACACAGCTAGAAAAGATACCGAAAGAGGAGGAAACCACGGCATGGGATCGGCTATTGTTGTGGAATGAGGGAACATGTGATTACACAACCCAACTGCCTCGCAGTAGCTGTTCTCTGCATGAATAAATAAATATGAATGTTTATGTTTTCTAAATATCTCTCCAGGGCTTCTTCTCTTCACCTGCTGTTATATACTGGTGGTATGAAGATGACGTATATTCTGTATTGTTGTTGTTGTTCGTCTTAGGAAAAGTCTTAGTGTTTCATCTAGAGACCGGGTACATTCTACTACATGAGCACCACCTGTAATTCAACTATAAGAGATTTTTGAATATCCCGATAGATAGACTGAGAGATAGTGTGTTTGACATTTGTACATATGTTTGTTGTAAATCGTCTAGTGATTGGAATGACGGCTGTTCATTCATCAATGAACAACGAGACACTTTGTTATAAATAAACTTGGTTTATTTAACAAACATTCATATATACACAATACGGTGGTGGATGTGGTGGTGGGAGAGGTGTAGGTTGCGAACGTGACGGGCAGTTCCTCGTCGTCTGTCTCTCGTTCCCCGTCTTCGCGTCTCTCCTTGTTTTTGTTTACCATCTCACTTTTATGGACTTTCGACCTGGTAACCCATAAACCAATTGACATCATTGACCCATATTTTGACCAGCCCGACGTTTGCTTTTGGTCTTACCTGCGACCGAATTACATCATCTCCGGGTCATCCCATTCCCAGTTTCATTTTTGTCGGCCAGGATTTAAGTTCATTCGAACCTTGCTCCATACAATGGCCTGACCCATAAAATGACTTGCGTCATAGGACCAGGTCATCCAATTCCCGGGTTCCATTTTTGTTGGCTCGGATTTTGAGTTCATTCGCACTTTGCCTTTCCATAACACTGCGAGACTTTGGAATTCTTTTACAACTGAATTTTTCCAAGTACTCTAACCACTACACCACAGGTCTTTGCATAAATGTGACCTTCTTCTAAAGATTGAAGGTGCAATCTACAGTGTGGGTGACTGAAAATACAATTGTGAAATACTTAGGACTTTACCCAGTCATGACTGACAGAATGAGAACATGCTACCCCATGAATTAAATAAAGGGTTTGGTTCGACATTACATGCATATTCTAGTGTTTGACAAAATTTCCAAATTCAACAAGATACACCTGAAAAAGGTTGGAGGTTACATCGACTGAAATGTGAAAATAACATTGAAGATGAGAACAGTAGTCTGAAGAATCCAAATAATACAAATAACCAATCCTCATCTCAAAAATTCAGAAACGTGAAAAATGTTGTACTCGAGCTTTTTTTTTATAGATTCATGAGATCTATAAGAAGAACAAGGAATTATAGATTCTTGAAATCTATAAGAACAAAAAAAATTTAAAAACTATACGTACACTTATAGTGCCTAATCTGGTAAGGGAAATTGTTTGTCATCAACAGCAATACGTAATTACATTACAAAAGAATAGAGCACTTCAGGCAGTTGAAAAGTTGCATTGAAAAAATGATATGGTGATACAGTTCATCTGTGGATGATATTTATACACAGATTGTTTTGCTGTATCACAGCTTTTCAGTGGAGCTAGACAACCAGATGTTTTAACAAAGTATTATAGGTTCATGAAATCTATAAGAACAATAAAAAAAAAACTAATAAAAAAACTATATGTACACTTAAAGTGCCTAATCTGGTAAGGGAATTTTTACAATTAATTTTTTCCAAGTACTCTAACCACTACGCCACGAAAATGACACTTGAGATGAGAACAGTAGTCTGAAGATTCCAAATAATTCGAATAATCAATCCTTATCTCAAAAATTCAGACACGTGAAAAATGTTGTACTCAAGCTTTTCTTTTTTTTTTTTATAGATTCATGAGATCTATAAGAAGAACAAGGAATTATAGGTTCATAAAATCTATAAAAACAAAAAAATTTTAAAAACTATACGTACACTTATAGTGCCTAATCTGGTAATGGAAATTGTTGGTTGTCATCAGCAGCAATACATAACTACATTGTACGTCTATTTCCTACTTTATTTGTTTTCCTACTTCCTTCCTTAACAGCTGCAGGTCAACCATAGTATCACAGTATTACATTTGTGCTCAGAAATCTGCACAGATATGGGTAGGTGAGTCTACCAGCAAAAATGTGCCACCCGGCTCTATCCCATCAAATGAAAACCTATAGAAGAAAATCTCAACATGATACCAAGCTGTGTAAAGACTGATGACCTTTATAATCCCTGAGTAGTGATTAAAAGTGTTAGTGACAGATTAATAAAAGAGAAAATCTCAACATGATACCAAGCTGTGTAAAGACTGATGACCTTTATAATCCCTGAGTAGTGATTGAAAGTGTTAGTGACAGATTAATAAAAGAGAAAATCTCAACTGATACCAAGCTGTGTAAAGACTGATGACCTTTATAATCCCTGAGTAGTGATTAAAAGTGTTAGTGACAGATTAATAAAAGAGAAAATCTCAACATGATACCAAGCTGTGTAAAGACTGATGACCTTTATAATCCCTGAGTAGTGATTAAAAGTGTTAGTGACAGATTAATAAAAGAGAAAATCTCAACTGATACCAAGCTGTGTAAAGACTGATGACCTTTATAATCCCTGAGTAGTGATTAAAAGTGTTAGTGACAGATTAATAAAAGAGAAAATCTCAACATGATACCAAGCTGTGTAAAGACTGATGACCTTTATAATCCCTGAGTAGTGATTGAAAGTGTTAGTGACAGATTAATAAAAGAGAAAATCTCAACTGATACCAAGCTGTGTAAAGACTGATGACCTTTATAATCCCTGAGTAGTGATTAAAAGTGTTAGTGACAGATTAATAAAAGGTACTCTTGCATAATTTGACCCGAATCGCCTGGATTTTTCCTCAATTATGGTTCAGGCTCGACTGGCAGTCACCGAATTAAGCTGAGTAAAGTAACAGATGCAGACGAATTTCAAAACAAACAAACTGTAAAAAATAGAAATGCAATAAATAAAAAATAACAAAAATCTGATGTAAATTTACTGAATATGTATATATATATATATACATATATGTATATATATATATATATATACATATATATATATATACATATATGTATATATATATATATATATACATATATATATATATATATATATGTATATATATATATATATACATATATATATATATATATACATATATGTATATATATATATATATACATATATATATATATATATATACATATATGTATATATATATATGTATATATATATATATATATATATGTCATCCACATACAGTACTGTTTCGCTGTTTCACAGCTCCCTCAGTGTGGCTAGACAGGCAACTGCCTCAAGCCAGGATCGAAACCCGACCACCCAAATGACAGTCAAGATTTCTCACCATTATGCTATACGGCTGATGCTTAGTGGGTAATGAATTAATGATGTTTTGACATCGTCCAAATGCCTCTGCTCGATTTATTTCCACAAAGAGCGTCGCTTAATACACTAATGGCAGTTTGTATATCACTTCCCAATATGCTCAACCCAAGATAGGAAGCATTATAGTCATCCACATACAGTACTGTTTCGCTGTTTCACAGCTCATCAGTGCGGCTAGACAGGCAACTACCTCAAGCCAGGATCGAAAACCGACCGGCCAAATGACAGTGAAGGCTCCTAAGAAAAGGTGCGTTTTGTATTTTTTTTTTTTTTTTTTGCAATTTTTTTAATCAACAAAAGTTGTTTTATTTTTCAAGAAAAGATTAATGTTTTTTAACCACAAATTGTTAGGTGAAAGTACAGTTATTTTTTTTTTTCAGGAAAACTTACATTTCTGTTTTTTGGTTTGTTTGGGTTTTTTTTAAAGAAAATTGGCAGTAAACATTTTTTGTAAAGAGTTGATTTTTATAAGATAAATGATTTTTATGAAAACTGTAAATTGTTAGATGAAAGTAAAGAAAAATTGGGGGGGGGTCAGGAAAATTTACAAATTATTGTTTTTGTCAACAAATGTTAAAAAAATAAACGAAAAAATACCCCACCATCATCAAAAAAAATGATTAAAAAATTACATTTTTTTATACAAAAAAAAACATAAAATAAAACAAAAAAGATGTCGATTTAGCATTTCAACATTTGAATAACACTCAGCTAAATCCGGTGATTGCCGGTTAAGCCTGAGTCATAATTGATGGAAAATCCCGAAGATCCGGGTCAAATTCTGCAAGAGTACCAATAAAAGCATGCATATCAACAGCAGAGGCAAATAAAAAAGAGAGAAAAAAGAAAGAAATGAAAAGTAAAAATCATGATAATGATGAGGAGAGATGAGTCACTCAAAGTTCTTGATTATGTTGAGACAAGGTCAAGACAAAAAGTTCTTGTGGCTGCGAAAAAAAAAAAAAATGATTCACCATATTACATCTTTGAAGAAGAAAAAAGAAAGAAAGAACCGCAATCACAACAATGATAAGGAGAAATACGAGCCACTCAAAGTTCTTGATTGCAGGACGCAATGTAAAGATGCAAAGTTCTAATGGATGTGAAAAAAGATATGAATCACCACGTAAGCTGATGCGTATCACTTATAAAGTCATTAAAAGTTCAAATTTACAATTTCAGAAGAAAAGAACAGTCCAACAAGTTTTTCAAACAACTGATAAAAATATCCTGATTAAACCAAGAGGAAAGATAATTTCTTCACCAACTTTTTCCCTGATTGTATATCCAGATGAATATCGTCTTCAGATGTTCCATTCTGAAATTCATAACAACACAGTGACTTCCTTGAATGTAATGAATGCACGATGCTCAAATAATATGGCCTTGTGCCTTCCTTCAGTAAATCAAATTCACAACACTCATGGCCTTATGCCTTCCTTTGATATATCGGGTCCACGATGTTTGAATAAGTCAAATCCACTTTCCTTAATGTTGTATTATGTGGCCTGTATTTGTAAAGGGTTAGCAAAACATGGAGAGAAGAGAGACACGTGTGAACGTAACAGAATCTTTAATAACACTAAGAAGGAATAGTAGTTTTTGCTACTATGATATACCACGTGATTGTGTGGTGGGAGGTTGCAGGCAATGGTGATGGTGGGAGTAATCCCAGTCAAGGGGAGATAACTCGTGTTACTTCATGTATATAACACTTAATGGATAATCTTATCTTGAATTCTGCCCTTGTGGGAAGACACGTACACTGCAACAAAGGTGCACATATGTTCCGTTCATATCTTTATTGTTCTTTCCAATTTCGAGTTGGTGTTTTAATCTATTGTGATGAAAAGAAAAAAAAAACGGTTAGTTTGCTTTTTCTTCTCTTTCAAGAGTCGTTTCATAGAAAATAAAATTCTCAGTTTTATTTCCATCCGCCCTTGTTTTTGCAGTTGACCAACAGCTGACGCAATTCTTCCTTGTCAAAGTTTGATTTTTAATTTCTTCAATCTTTCGCATATGCCATCTACCTCTGCATATATACCTATGCATCAAAAATAAGATGATTAATTTGATTGGACGGTGTTTAATTGCCATGCTGAAATTCTAAAAATACCTCCGACTTGTGCACCGTGAATAAGGACATGGTGATCATCGCGTCATTTGGTGAAACCCAGGACAGGAACATCACAATTGCCAAATCTATAATTAAAGAAAATGGTTGTCAATTTAAAGTTCACCGTTTATCGTGTTTAGATGTTTTAAATGAAATAAATATTAACTCGAAATATAATTGATTAATTTTTAACTAATGATTACATTAATTTAAGTGGTGTATTTCTCGAGATTTTATGCTTAACATAAAATAAATATTAAATCAAAATATAATTGATTGATTTTTAACTAATGATTACAGATTTAAATGGTGTATTTCTCGAGATTTTATGCTTAACATAAAATAAATATTAAATCAAAATATAATTGATTGATTTTTAATTAATGATTACAGATTTAAGTGGTGTATTTCTCGAGATTTTATGCTTAACATAAAATAAATATTAAATCAAAATATAATTGATTGATTTTTAACTAATGATTACATTAATTTAAGTGGTGTATTTCTCGAGATTTTATGCTTAACATAAAACAAATATTAAATCAAAATATAATTGATTGATTTTTAATTAATGATTACAGATTTAAGTGGTGTATTTCTCGAGATTTTATGCTTAACATAAAATAAATATTAAATCAAAATATAATTGATTGATTTTTAATTAATGATTACAGATTTAAGTGGTGTATTTCTCGAGATTTTATGCTTAACATAAAATAAATATTAAATCAAAATATAATTGATTGATTTTTAACTAATGATTACATTAATTTAAGTGGTGTATTTCTCGAGATTTTATGCTTAACATAAAATAAATATTAAATCAAAATATAATTGATTGATTTTTAATTAATGATTACAGATTTAAGTGGTGTATTTCTCGAGATTTTATGCTTAACATAAAATAAATATTAAATCAAAATATAATTGATTGATTTTTAATTAATGATTACAGATTAAAGTGGTGTATTTCTCGAGATTTTATGCTTAACATAAAATAAATATTAAATCAAAATATAATTGATTGATTTTTAATTAATGATTACAGATTTAAGTGGTGTATTTCTCGAGATTTTATGCTTAACATACAATAAATATTAAATCAAAATATAATTGATTGATTTTTAATTAATGATTACAGATTTAAGTGGTGTATTTCTCGAGATTTTATGCTTAACATAAAATAAATATTAAATCAAAATATAATTGATTGATTTTTAATTAATGATTACAGATTTAAGTGGTGTATTTCTTCGAGATTTTATGCTTAACATAAAACAAATATTAAATCAAAATATAATTGATTGATTTTTAATTAATGATTACAGATTTAAGTGGTGTATTTCTCGAGATTTTATGCTTAACATAAAATAAATATTAAATCAAAATATAATTGATTGATTTTTAATTAATGATTACAGATTTAAGTGGTGTATTTCTCGAGATTTTATGCTTAACATAAAATAAATATTAAATCAAAATATAATTGATTGATTTTTAATTAATGATTACAGATTTAAGTGGTGTATTTCTCGAGATTTTATGCTTAACATAAAATAAATATTAAATCAAAATATAATTCATTGATTTTTAACTAATGATTACAGATTTAAGTGGTGTATTTCTCGAGATTTTATGCTTAACATAAAACAAATATTAAATCAAAATATAATTGATTGATTTTTAATTAATGATTACAGATTTAAATGGTGTATTTCTCGAGATTTTATGCTTAACATAAAATAAATATTAAATCAAAATATAATTGATTGATTTTTAATTAATGATTACAGATTTAAATGGTGTATTTTTCGAGATTTTATGCTTGAAATAAAATAAATATTAAATCAAAATATAATTGATTGATTTTTAACTAATGATTACAGATTTAAATGGTGTATTTCTCGAGATTTTATGCTTAACATAAAACAAATATTAAATCAAAATATAATTGATGGATTTTTAACTAATGATTACAGATTTAAGTGGTGTATTTCTCGAGATTTTATGCTTAACATAAAATAAATATTAAATCAAAATATAATTGATTGATTTTTAATTAATGATTACAGATTTAAATGGTGTATTTTTCGAGATTTTATGCTTGAAATAAAATAAATATTAAATCAAAATATAATTGATTAATTTTTAACTAATGATTACAGATTTAAGTGGTGTATTTCTCGAGATTTTATGCTTAACATAAAACAAATATTAAATCAAAATATAATTGATGGATTTTTAACTAATGATTACAGATTTAAGTGGTGTATTTCTTCGAGATTTTATGCTTAACATAAAATAAATATTAAATCAAAATATAATTGATTGATTTTTAACTAATGATTACAGATTTAAATGGTGTATTTCTCGAGATTTTATGCTTAACATAAAATAAATATTAAATCAAAATATAATTGATTGATTTTTAATTTATGATTACAGATTTAAGTGGTGTATTTCTCGAGATTTTATGCTTAACATAAAATAAATATTAAATCAAAATATAATTGATTGATTTTTAATTAATGATTACAGATTTAAGTGGTGTATTTCTCGAGATTTTATGCTTAACATACAATAAATATTAAATCAAAATATAATTGATTGATTTTTAATTAATGATTACAGATTTAAGTGGTGTATTTCTCGAGATTTTATGCTTAACATAAAATAAATATTAAATCAAAATATAATTGATTGATTTTTAATTAATGATTACAGATTTAAGTGGTGTATTTCTTCGAGATTTTATGCTTAACATAAAACAAATATTAAATCAAAATATAATTGATTGATTTTTAATTAATGATTACAGATTTAAGTGGTGTATTTCTCGAGATTTTATGCTTAACATAAAATAAATATTAAATCAAAATATAATTGATTGATTTTTAACTAATGATTACAGATTTAAGTGGTGTATTTCTCGAGATTTTATGCTTAACATAAAATAAATATTAAATCAAAATATAATTGATTGATTTTTAATTAATGATTACAGATTTAAGTGGTGTATTTCTCGAGATTTTATGCTTAACATAAAATAAATATTAAATCAAAATATAATTCATTGATTTTTAACTAATGATTACAGATTTAAGTGGTGTATTTCTCGAGATTTTATGCTTAACATAAAACAAATATTAAATCAAAATATAATTGATTGATTTTTAATTAATGATTACAGATTTAAATGGTGTATTTCTCGAGATTTTATGCTTAACATAAAATAAATATTAAATCAAAATATAATTGATTGATTTTTAATTAATGATTACAGATTTAAATGGTGTATTTTTCGAGATTTTATGCTTGAAATAAAATAAATATTAAATCAAAATATAATTGATTGATTTTTAACTAATGATTACAGATTTAAATGGTGTATTTCTCGAGATTTTATGCTTAACATAAAACAAATATTAAATCAAAATATAATTGATGGATTTTTAACTAATGATTACAGATTTAAGTGGTGTATTTCTCGAGATTTTATGCTTAACATAAAATAAATATTAAATCAAAATATAATTGATTGATTTTTAATTAATGATTACATATTTAAGTGGTGTATTTTTCGAGATTTTATGCTTGAAATAAAATAAATATTAAATCAAAATATAATTGAATTATTTTTAACTAATGATTACAGATTTAAGTGGTGTATTTCTCGAGATTTTATGCTTAACATAAAACAAATATTAAATCAAAATATAATTGATGGATTTTTAACTAATGATTACAGATTTAAGTGGTGTATTTCTTCGAGATTTTATGCTTAACATAAAATAAATATTAAATCAAAATATAATTGATTGATTTTTAACTAATGATTACAGATTTAAATGGTGTATTTCTCGAGATTTTATGCTTAACATAAAACAAATATTAAATCAAAATATAATTGATTGATTTTTAATTAATGATTACAGATTTAAATGGTGTATTTCTCGAGATTTTATGCTTAACATAAAACAAATATTAAATCAAAATATAATTGATGGATTTTTAACTGATGATTACAGATTTAAGTGGTGTATTTCTTCGAGATTTTATGCTTAACATAAAACAAATATTAAATCAAAATATAATTGATTGATTTTTAACTAATGATTACAGATTTAAGTGGTGTATTTCTCGAGATTTTATGCTTAACATAAAACAAATATTAAATCAAAATATAATTGATGGATTTTTAACTAATGATTACAGATTTAAGTGGTGTATTTCTTCGAGATTTTATGCTTAACATAAAATAAATATTAAATCAAAATATAATTGATTGATTTTTAACTAATGATTACAGACTTAAGTGGTGTATTTCTCGAGATTCTATGCTTAACATAAAACAAATATTAAATCAAAATATAATTGATTGATTTTTAATTAATGATTACAGATTTAAATGGTGTATTTCTCGAGATTTTATGCTTAACATAAAATAAATATTAAATCAAAATATAATTGATTGATTTTTAATTAATGATTACAGATTTAAATGGTGTATTTTTCGAGATTTTATGCTTGAAATAAAATAAATATTAAATCAAAATATAATTGATTGATTTTTAACTAATGATTACAGATTTAAATGGTGTATTTCTCGAGATTTTATGCTTAACATAAAACAAATATTAAATCAAAATATAATTGATGGATTTTTAACTAATGATTACAGATTTAAGTGGTGTATTTCTTCGAGATTTTATGCTTAACATAAAATAAATATTAAATCAAAATATAATTGATTGATTTTTAACTAATGATTACAGATTTAAATGGTGTATTTCTCGAGATTTTATGCTTAACATAAAATAAATATTAAATCAAAATATAATTGATTGATTTTTAATTAATGATTACAGATTTAAATGGTGTATTTCTCGAGATTTTATGCTTAACATAAAACAAATATTAAATCAAAATATAATTGATGGATTTTTAACTAATGATTACAGATTTAAGTGGTGTATTTCTTCGAGATTTTATGCTTAACATAAAACAAATATTAAATCAAAATATAATTGATTGATTTTTAACTAATGATTACAGATTTAAGTGGTGTATTTCTCGAGATTTTATGCTTAACATAAAACAAATATTAAATCAAAATATAATTGATGGATTTTTAACTAATGATTACAGATTTAAGTGGTGTATTTCTTCGAGATTTTATGCTTAACATAAAATAAATATTAAATCAAAATATAATTGATTGATTTTTAACTAATGATTACAGACTTAAGTGGTGTATTTCTCGAGATTTTATGCTTAACATAAAACAAATATTAAATCAAAATATAATTGATTGATTTTTAATTAATGATTACAGATTTAAATGGTGTATTTCTCGAGATTTTATGCTTAACATAAAATAAATATTAAATCAAAATATAATTGATTGATTTTTAATTAATGATTACAGATTTAAATGGTGTATTTTTCGAGATTTTATGCTTGAAATAAAATAAATATTAAATCAAAATATAATTGATTGATTTTTAACTAATGATTACAGATTTAAGTGGTGTATTTCTCGAGATTTTATGCTTAACATAAAACAAATATTAAATCAAAATATAATTGATGGATTTTTAACTAATGATTACAGATTTAAGTGGTGTATTTCTTCGAGATTTTATGCTTAACATAAAATAAATATTAAATCAAAATATAATTGATTGATTTTTAACTAATGATTACAGATTTAAATGGTGTATTTCTCGAGATTTTATGCTTAACATAAAATAAATATTAAATCAAAATATAATTGATTGATTTTTAATTAATGATTACAGATTTAAGTGGTGTATTTCTCGAGATTTTATGCTTAACATAAAATAAATATTAAATCAAAATATAATTGATTGATTTTTAATTAATGATTACAGATTTAAGTGGTGTATTTCTCGAGATTTTATGCTTAACATAAAATAAATATTAAATCAAAATATAATTGATTGATTTTTAACTAATGATTACAGATTTAAGTGGTGTATTTCTCGAGATTTTATGCTTAACATAAAACAAATATTAAATCAAAATATAATTGATGGATTTTTAACTAATGATTACAGATTTAAGTGGTGTATTTCTTCGAGATTTTATGCTTAACATAAAATAAATATTAAATCAAAATATAATTGATTGATTTTTAACTAATGATTACAGATTTAAATGGTGTATTTCTCGAGATTTTATGCTTAACATAAAATAAATATTAAATCAAAATATAATTGATTGATTTTTAATTAATGATTACAGATTTAAGTGGTGTATTTCTCGAGATTTTATGCTTAACATAAAATAAATATTAAATCAAAATATAATTGATTGATATTTAATTAATGATTACAGATTTAAGTGGTGTATTTCTCGAGATTTTATGCTTAACATAAAATAAATATTAACTTGAAATATAATTGATTAATTTTTAACTGATGATTACAGATTTAAGTGGTGTATTTCTCGAGATTTTATGTTTAACATAGAATAAATATTAAATCAAAATATAATTGATTGATTTTTAATTAATGATTACAGATTTAAGTGGTGTATTTCTCGAGATTTTATGCTTAACATAAAATAAATATTAAATCAAAATATAATTGATTGATTTTTAATTAATGATTACAGATTTAAGTGGTGTATTTCTCGAGATTTTATGCTTAACATAAAATAAATATTAAATCAAAATATAATTGATTGATTTTTAACTAATGATTACAGATTTAAGTGGTGTATTTCTCGAGATTTTATGCTTAACATAAAATAAATATTAAATCAAAATATAATTGATTGATTTTTAACTAATGATTACAGATTTAAATGGTGTATTTCTCGAGATTTTATGCTTAACATAAAATAAATATTAAATCAAAATATAATTGATTGATTTTTAACTAATGATTACAGATTGAAATGGTGTATTTCTCGAGATTTTATGCTTAACATAAAATAAATATTAAATCAAAATATAATTGATTGATTTTTAACTAATGATTACAGATTTAAATGGTGTATTTCTCGAGATTTTATGCTTAACATAAAATAAATATTAAATCAAAATATAATTGATTGATTTTTAACTAATGATTACAGATTTAAGTGGTGTATTTCTCGAGATTATATGCTTAACATAAAATAAATATTAAATCAAAATATAATTGATTGATTTTTAACTAATGATTACAGATTTAAGTGGTGTATTTCTCGAGATTTTATGCTTAACATAAAATAAATATTAAATCAAAATATAATTGATTAATTTTTAACTAATGATTACAGATTTAAGTGGTGTATTTCTCGAGATTTTATGCTTAACATAAAATAAATATTAACTTGAAATATAATTGATTAATTTTTAACTAATGATTACAGATTTAAGTGGTGTATTTCTCGAGATTCTATGCTTAACATAAAATAAATATTAACTTGAAATACAATTGATTAATTTTTAACGGATGATTACAGATTTAAGTGGTGTATTTCTCGAGATTTTATGCTTAACATAAAATAAATATTAACTTGAAATATAATTGATTGATTTTTAACTAATGATTACATTAATTTAAGTGGTGTATTTCTCGAGATTTTATGCTTAACATAAAATAAATATTAAATCAAAATATAATTGATTGATTTTTAATTAATGATTACAGATTTAAGTGGTGTATTTCTCGAGATTTTATGCTTAACATAAAATAAATATTAAATCAAAATATAATTGATTGATTTTTAATTAATGATTAAAGATTTAAGTGGTGTATTTCTCGAGATTTTATGCTTAACATAAAATACATATTAAATCAAAATATAATTGATTGATTTTTAACTAATGATTACAGATTTAAATGGTGTATTTCTCGAGATTTTATGCTTAACATAAAATAAATATTAAATCAAAATATAATTGATTGATTCTTAATTAATGATTACAGATTTAAGTGGTGTATTTCTCGAGATTTTATGCTTAACATAAAATAAATAAAAAATCAAAATATAATTGATTGATTTTTAATTAATGATTACAGATTTAAGTTGTGTATTTCTCGAGATTTTATGCTTAACATAAAATAAATATTAAATCAAAATATAATTGATTGATTTTTAACTAATGATTACAGATTTAAATGGTGTATTTCTCGAGATTTTATGCTTAACATAAAATAAATATTAAATCAAAATATAATTGATTGATTTTTAACTAATGATTACAGATTTAAATGGTGTATTTCTCGAGATTTTATGCTTAACATAAAATAAATATTAAATCAAAATATAATTGATTGATTTTTAACTAATGATTACAGATTGAAATGGTGTATTTCTCGAGTTTTTATGCTTAACATAAAATAAATATTAAATCAAAATATAATTGATTGATTTTTAACTAATGATTACAGATTTAAATGGTGTATTTCTCGAGATTTTATGCTTAACATAAAATAAATATTAAATCAAAATATAATTGATTGATTTTTAATTAATGATTACATATTTAAGTGGTGTATTTCTCGAGATTTTATGCTTAACATAAAATAAATATTAAATCAAAATATAATTGATTGATTTTTAACTAATGATTACAGATTTAAGTGGTGTATTTCTCGGGATTTTATGCTTAACATAAAATAAATATTAAATCAAAATATAATTGATTAATTTTTAACTAATTATTACAGATTTAAGTGGTGTATTTCTCGAGATTTTATGCTTAACATAAAATAAATATTAAATCAAAATATAATTGATTAATTTTTAACTAATGATTACAGATTTTAATGGTGTATTTCTCGAGATTTTATGCTTAACATAAAATAAATATTAAATCAAAATATAATTGATTGATTTTTAACTAATGATTACAGATTTAAATGGTGTATTTCTCAAGATTTTATGCTTAACATAAAAAAAATATTAAATCAAAATATAATTGATTAATTTTTAACTAATGATTACAGATTTTAATGGTGTATTTCTCGAGATTTTATGCTTAACATAAAATAAATATTAAATCAAAATATAATTGATTGATTTTTAACTAATGATTACAGATTTAAGTGGTGTATTTCTCGAGATTTTATGCTTAACATAAAACAAATATTAAATCAAAATATAATTGATTGATTTTTAACTAATGATTACATATTTAAGTGGTGTATTTCTCGAGATTTTATGCTTAACATAAAATAAATATTAAATCAAAATATAATTGATTGATTTTTAATTAATGATTACAGATTTAAGTGGTGTATTTCTCGGGATTTTATGCTTAACATAAAATAAATATTAAATCAAAATATAATTGATTAATTTTTAACTAATTATTACAGATTTAAGTGGTGTATTTCTCGAGATTATATGCTTAACATAAAATAAATATTAAATCAAAATATAATTGATTAATTTTTAACTAATGATTACAGATTTTAATGGTGTATTTCTCGAGATTTTATGCTTAACATAAAATAAATATTAAATCAAAATATAATTGATTGATTTTTAACTAATGATTACAGATTTAAGTGGTGTATTTCTCGAGATTTTATGCTTAACATAAAATAAATATTAAATCAAAATATAATTGATTGATTTTTAACTAATGATTACAGATTTAAGTGGTGTATTTCTCGAGATTATATGCTTAACATAAAATAAATATTAAATCAAAATATAATTGATTAATTTTTAACTAATGATTACAGATTTTAATGGTGTATTTCTCGAGATTTTATGCTTAACATAAAATAAATATTAAATCAAAATATAATTGATTGATTTTTAACTAATGATTACAGATTTAAGTGGTGTATTTCTCGAGATTTTATGCTTAACATAAAATAAATATTAAATCAAAATATAATTGATTGATTTTTAACTTATGATTACAGATTTAAGTGGTGTATTTCTCGAGATTATATGCTTAACATAAAATAAATATTAAATCAAAATATAATTGATTAATTTTTAACTAATGATTACAGATTTTAATGGTGTATTTCTCGAGATTTTATGCTTAACATAAAATAAATATTAAATCAAAATATAATTGATTGATTTTTAATTAATGATTACAGATTTAAGTGGTGTATTTCTCGAGATTTTATGCTTAACATGAAATAAATATTAAATCAAAATATAATTGATTGATTCTTAATTAATGATTACAGATTTAAGTGGTGTATTTCTCGAGATTTTATGCTTAACATAAAATAAATATTAAATCAAAATATAATTGATTGATTTTTAACTAATGATTAAAGATTTAAATGGTGTATTTCTCGAGATTTTATGCTTAACATAAAATAAATATTAAATCAAAATATAATTGATTGATTTTTAACTAATGATTACAGATTGAAATGGTGTATTTCTCGAAATTTTATGCTTAACATAAAATAAATATTAAATCAAAATATAATTGATTGATTTTTAACTAATGATTACAGATTGAAATGGTGTATTTCTCGAGATTTTATGCTTAACATAAAATAAATATTAAATCAAAATATAATTGATTGATTTTTAATTAATGATTACAGATTTAAGTGGTGTATTTCTCGGGATTTTATGCTTAACATAAAATAAATATTAAATCAAAATATAATTGATTGATTTTTAACTAATGATTACAGATTTAAATGGTGTATTTCTCGAGATTTTATGCTTAACATAAAATAAATATAAAATCAAAATATAATTGATTGATTTTTAATTAATGATTACAGATTTAAGTGGTGTATTTCTCGAGATTATATGCTTAACATAAAATAAATATTAAATCAAAATATAATTGATTAATTTTTAACTAATGATTACAGATTTTAATGGTGTATTTCTCGAGATTTTATGCTTAACATAAAATAAATATTAAATCAAAATATAATTGATTGATTTTTAACTAATGATTACAGATTTAAATGGTGTATTTCTCAAGATTTTATGCTTAACATAAAAAAAATATTAAATCAAAATATAATTGATTAATTTTTAACTAATGATTACAGATTTTAATGGTGTATTTCTCGAGATTTTATGCTTAACATAAAATAAATATTAACTTGAAATATAATTGATTAATTTTTAACTGATGATTACAGATTTAAGTGGTGTATTTCTCGAGATTTTATGCTTAACATAAAATAAATATTAAATCAAAATATAATTGATTAATTTTTAACTAATGATTACAGATTTTAATGGTGTATTTCTCGAGATTTTATGCTTAACATAAAATAAATATTAACTTGAAATATAATTGATTAATTTTTAACTGATGATTACAGATTTAAGTGGTGTATTTCCCGAGATTTTATGCTTAACATAAAATAAATATTAAATCAAAATATAATTGATTGATTTTTAACAAATGATTACAGATCTAAGTGGTGTATTTCTCGAGATTTTATGCTTAACATAAAATACATATTAAATCAAAATATAATTGATTAATTTTTAACTAATGATTACGGATTTAAGTGGTGTATTTCTCGAGATTTTATGCTTAACATAAAACAAATATTAAATCAAAATATAATTGATTGATTTTTAACTAAAGATTACAGATTTAAATGGTGTATTTCTCGAGATTTTATGCTTAACATAAAATAAATATTAAATCGAAATATAATTGATTAATTTTTAACTAATTATTACATTAATTTAAGTGGTGTATTTCTCCAGATTTTGTGCTTAACATAAAATAAATATTAAATCAAAATATAATTGATTGATTTTTAACTAATGATTACAGATTTAAATGGTGTATTTCTCGAGATTTTATGCTTAACATAAAATAAATATTAAATCAAAATATAATTGATTGATTTTTAATTAATGATTACAGATTTAAGTGGGGTATTTCTCGAGATTTTATGCTTAACATAAAATAAATATTAAATCAAAATATAATTGATTGATTTTTAACTAATGATTACATTAATTTAAGTGGTGTATTTCTCGAGATTTTATGCTTAACATAAAATAAATATTAAATCAAAATATAATTGATTGATTTTTAACTAATGATTACAGATTTAAGTGGTGTATTTCTCGAGATTTTATGCTTAACATAAAATAAATATTAAATCAAAATATAATTCATTGATTTTTAACTAATGATTACAGATTTAAATGGTGTATTTCTCGAGATTTTTTGCTTAACATAAAATAAATATTAAATCAAAATATAATTGATTGATTTTTAATTAATGATTACAGATTTAAGTGGTGTATTTCTCGAGATTTTATGCTTAACATAAAATAAATATTAAATCAAAATATAATTGATTGATATTTAATTAATGATTACAGATTTAAGTGGTGTATTTCTCGAGATTTTATGCTTAACATAAAATAAATATTAAATCAAAATATAATTGATTGATTTTTAATTAATGATTACAGATTTAAGTGGTGTATTTCACGAGATTATATGCTTAACATAAAATAAATATTAACTTGAAATATAATTGATTAATTTTTAACTAATGATTACAGATTTAAGTGGTGTATTTCTCGAGATTTTATGCTTAACATAAAATAAATATTAACTTGAAATATAATTGATTAATTTTTAACTAATGATTACAGATTTAAGTGGTGTATTTCTCGAGATTTTATGCTTAACATAAAATAAATATTAACTTGAAATATAATTGATTGATTTTTAACTAATGATTACAGATTTAAGTGGTGTATTTCTCGAGATTTTATGCTTAACATAAAACAAATATTAAATCAAAATATAATTGATTGATTTTTAACTAATGATTACAGATTTAAATGGTGTATTTCTCGAGATTTTATGCATAACATAAAATAAATATTAACTCGAAATATAATTGATTGATTTTTAACTAATGATTACAGATTTTAATGGTGTATTTCTCGAGATTTTATGCTTAACATAAAATAAATATTAACTCGAAATGACTCATCATCTAATAATATTTAACATAAAAAACATTTTTTACTGCCTATATAGATTTTTTGCTCGCAACCAACTCAATGCTAGATTTATTGACATTACTGTTTATTAGACGAATAAACATTTGTATTTATAAAAAGAATTAGGTAGAATTTGAATGAATAGATAAAGAATGGGGAGGGAAGAATATACTGCTACTGCTACTACTACTACTAATAATAATGATAATAATAATGATTATAATAATAATTATCATGCAAAGAAAAAGAGTCGGAAAACTCCTGTGACACCAGCAGTTATCTCCCTGTATTGTTTAAGACATTACATGGAGGGAAGAGGATAATGCTATTACTACTACTACTACTACTACTAATAATAATAATAATAATAATAATTATCATGCAAAGAAAAAAGTCAGAAGAATCATTGGTAGTATTTATGGAGTTTATGTAAAGTGTGGGTTTTCTGTATTCAATTGTATTTTCTTTTTAAATAAATAGAAAAAAGGTTTCTTAATATGAATATTAATATACCGGTGAAACCGAATTCTTAAATGGAAAAAATCCTGCAGCAATGAAAGGTGTTAGCGATACTGAGTGTTTGTTGTTTTTAAGAAGCTAAGAAAAACGAAAATAACAAATAAAGCCATTGGAGGCTGCATATTCTGGGGTCACCATTTTAGTTAATAATTAAGAAAACGAAAGAAAGTCTCATTTTAACATTTGAAAAACAACTTTATTTGTTATTTTGTTAGTAGCGTTAGTACAAGAGATGAACGGGTTAGGACGAGAGTTCAGTGCTCATGCATGCTTATATTTATAGTAGATGTGAAAAGAATTCCTGGGTTTGTATTACTGTACACATAGATTCGAAAAAGTTGTCAAAAAACAAATATATAACAAATAAATGTTATCAAAGACAAGATAAGTTACTTTTCTACCAAACTGGATATAATTTTCATGTTTTTATTCAATGTAACATGTTTATTCAGCTCGAAAAGCATACAGTGTTTACTGATGTAATGGAAAATTCAAAATGGCGCCCGACTCTCTCTTTAACACGGTAAGTTTGGGAAAACGTATTATAAATAATAAACTAGAAAAATACTATTAAAAAACCACCGAATATATGTCGACTTATGTCACGGTAACATATAATGAGCGAATTTCTAACAGTATTTTGTCTAGTTTATTATTTTAAATTTTCCAATACATCGGTAAACACTGCATGTTTTTCGAGTTGAATAAACATGTTACATTGAATAAAAACACAAAAAATATATCCAACTTGGTAGAAAAGTAACTTCTCTTGCCTTTGGTAACATTTATTTGTCATATATTTGTTTGTTGACAACTTTTTCGAATCTTTTTTTTTTTTTTTTTTTACACAGTGATCACCACTTATCAAGGCCCGGAAGCCACTCAGGGATAAGGGTTATTGCAAGTACATCACGTTAGTGAGGAGATTTTATGAAGTGTTTAATTAGGGGGGGCGGTTCATTAGGAATTTGTTAACATTAGACTTGAAGACATCCAAGTTGTAGTCCGGAGGGAAGCAGGCAGACGGAACAGAGTTCCACAGGCGTGCAGTTCTAAGAAAGAAGCTTTGCTCATGAAATCCGCGTTTTGATTTAGGCACAGATATAGAGTGGGGGAAATTTTTCACAGTGGATTCAGCTAGACGGGTGATTTTCGTGAAAGTTTGGCGAGGGGGGACCAGGGATTGGAGTTCAGACGAGCACCTGCCATGAAAATAACGATAAAACAAGGATAGGCTCGCAACGTCTCTTCTGTGGGAGAGGGGTTGCAGGGTAGAGAAAAGGGCATCCCCCACTAAACCACGAAGTCTATTTTGTACTCTGTCAAGGCATGATAGGCTGTTTTTGGCAGCTCCTGCCCAGATATGGCAACAGTATTCCATCCTTGGCCGTACTTGGCTTTTATATAGATAGAGAATTGCATCAGTAGTGAGATATCTTCTGGAGCGGTAGAAGGATCCCACCATCTTTCCAGCGACCTTGGCAACAGACTTGATGTACGTGTTCCATTTCAGATCAGGAGTAAAGGTCAAACCCAGAAGCTTGTCAAAACACGGGGCCTCACCCAGACGAGAGCCATCCATCACAATTGATGCCAGCTGGGGATCAGAGCGTTGATGATGTAAGGATAGGAGTTTGGTTTTAGATGCATTAAAGGTAACTAGCCACATCTTCCCCCACTGAACCACGCGCTCGAGATCAGAGGAGAGAGAATCCGAGAGAACTTCGTCATTTACAGCCTTTGATGTGTTGCCGTAGATGGTCGTGTCATCAGCATAGATGTCAACGAATGATTTAAGTATGTGTTTAGGGAGGTCATTGATGTAGATCAGGAAGAGAGTTGGGCCGAGGATTGACCCCTGAGGGACTCCAGCATTTATATTGCAGGCCTCCGATTTTTGTCCATCTACCACTACTCTTATGAGCCTATCGGAGAGAAATGATTTAATGATTGAGAAAACATTTCCAGTTATACCGTAGCTGGAAATCTTGTGAAGTAGACCCTTATGCCATACCTTGTCAAAGGCCTTTGATATGTCAAGAGCAATTGCCCTAGAAAGGAAGCCTTTGTCAAGAGATTCACTAATCCTGTGGGATATAACCGTCAGCACATCTGCAGTAGATCTTGCAGAGCGGAAACCATATTGTGTGTCACTGAGAAGGTTGTTTCTGCTGAGGTGGTTGACTATTTCTCTATTTAATATTGATTCCAGTAACTTACTCATAACACAGAGAAGACTTATTGGTCTGTATTGAGAGGGAGATGACTTATCACCTGAATTCTTAAATACAGGGCAAACTGATGAGGTCTTCCAGGGGGTCGGAAAGCACTTCTCCTTAAGGCAGCGCTTAAATATCTATGTGTACAGTAATACAAACCCGAGTTCCTGATGTGGAGACAAAGATTAGATATAGGTCAGGCCTGTTGAAAGAGAGAGAAAAGTGTTTAGGGTGTTTATGTGTTGTAGGAACGTGAGTCCAATAGTAGAGGTAGGGCAAACAATTAGCATCTCGTGGTAGGAAAGAGTATGTGTGTGAAGCGTACGTGGAAGCAAGTTTTGATGATAGGCATGTTGGCTTGTTGTACTTTTATTGGCCTGGGGCCAACAGACCTAAGTGAGGTCTGCTGCCAGGCAGAGCAGAGAGGAAAGAGAAAGAGGGTTTGCCGATTTTGCCTTTTATGTACTCGATCACATGATTGAGAGTTGGCTTTGTGATTGGACAAGCCAAGGAGAAAACGGATTTCAAATCTCGAGCTGTGAGAATTAACTCCTGCTACTGTGCTTGTTGCAAATTCGTCTGCTACAACTTTATTTTTTGGAAATTGCAGAAAAATAGCTTGGTAGTGGCAATAAATTTAATTTAATTCACTCGCAGCAAATTAAATTTAATTCACTGGCAGTGAATGGGTTAAGGAACTAATTACCCCTGTCAGGAATTAGCTAGCAGCCAGTAGAGGAGCTCCAATGACCAAACAAGACAGACCTCTCTCCTCTCACTCTCTGTCCACTGAATCCCCCCCCCCAGACTGCGACTACTTCACTTAAAACCACCACTAGACAGCCTGTTTCAACTTCCCGACACGAGAACATCCAGGAACTTTCTATTCTTTTTCTTTCTTTCACCTTGGAAGAGGTGTTAATTAATTCCTCTGTGCTTCTGTGTCGCAAATTAATTTTTTATTAGGGGTTTTGTGTACTTTTGCATAAAACCTACCTAAAAGGCAAAAACAAACATCCGAGATCTTGTCTAATAGTTTTATTACATTATTCATTTATTTATTTATTTTAAAACAGGTAAACATAAGTCCAGTATTTGTGCAGAAAGCAAGCCGTTGTTCTGTGAATGTTGCCTTGGCATATTCCTGCTGGAATATGGTATAACTAGCAGTATTAGAATCCGATGTTAAGAATGCATGAAAAAATATTGAATAATTCGACCTCCTATTTTTACAAGCTTATAACTACTTAAAAAATGTATTTCAAACCCTAATTTTTTTCAATTAAAGGAGCAAAGACCAAACTTTTTAAAAATAACAGGTTTAATAGATTTGTTTTTAAATCGGTTTTCTGTAAAAAAACATTAGAAGAAAATCAACAAAATTTTTCTTTCTTCCGTTATAAAAAATCGATATAAATTCGGAAAAAAATCACTTACCATTAAAAATACTATTGAATGTTTAGTTCCATTCTTCATTGTTCAGAATTTATCCATATTTATATTTTAAATTCCATTTATTTTTTAAATAAAAGAATTTTTTAAACGACTGTTTGAAAAAAAAGCGCCATTTTTAAGTCTTCATCAAAAAAACGGAAGTCATCATTTGTCCTTGTTTTAACTACGGATGGACAGAACGCAGTAAAAACCACATGTTTGCGTTAGACGTGTAGCCTTGTGCCTGGAGAAATACGTGTTTCCATAGTTTAAAAATAGTAAAATTTTACTTATAAGATTTTGCCTTTTTAAAAATAAACACTCCAGGAATTTTTTTTTTTTTCTTTTCTCAAAGAAATACATAATTTTTGATTTATTATATTTTCATTCTTTTTTGTTGAGCGAAATTTTTTTTTATTATTATCTAAAAAAAGAAAACATTGAATGAAATAGAAAAAAATCTTGTCAGCGTCCAATACTTACTGGACCATATAAGCAGAACATAGGCTTCCAATTAAAAAAAAAAAAAAAAAATCAACGTGGTTTTTAAAAAAAAGGTTTTATACTTTGGACTTTACAGGTAAATTTCCAGAAAACACTTCTTTTTTGTTTTAATTTACAATATATTATTTATGGATCTTTTATCTTCAATTTGTGATATATAAAACTTTGGTACATTAATTCATTATTTTAATTTAAATAGACATTTCAAAATGGGGGGGGTAAAAAAAAAACGTTGGTCTAAAATATTATATTCAGTTTATTGGAAAGAGCATAAAATTTCACATTGACCCTGAAAATATCGTAAAAATTGAATCAATAGAAAAATTTTGATAGATTTTTAAAGTTTAAAAATTGAAAAATATTTAACTCGTAAAATTCCATTGATTTCATTACGTATAAAAAAAAAAAATGGCTGCATGGAAGCGTACCGGCACTTTGTAAACACTGTTTTTTAAAAAATAATATTTCTGTTACTTTTTATACAACTTTAATAGTTTATTTTGGAAGTATAATACATAAAGAAAATAAACAATCCACTTTTAAAAGAGAAATTACAAGGTTTTTTATATTTTATTCGCAGTTTCGTGTTAGGGGTGTCAAAAATTCTGATACACCTATGGTATAATGTTCAGCCAATTCAAAAAATATTTATTCATGAAACATCGTAGGTTGATTTTTTTTTTTTTTTTTTTTAATTGTATTTCCATTTTCTTCTTTAGAATGATTATACAATAAATGTTTTCTACCGTGATGCTTCTTTTTTATCTTTTCTTTTTTTTTTTCTAGCGTATTAATTTGATCAATGCTCGGCATCGGGGTTGCCAGCTTGGCCTTTTTAAGGACAAATTTTTTTTTTTTTTTTGTTTAACAATTTGGCCTTCAAAATTACATTTGGCCTTTTTTTTAGAATTTGGCTTCAATTTTGGCTTTTTTTCTGGTTATTTTACCAAAATATTTATTCGATAATAATTATTAAAGAAAATATTATAATTAATTTTTCAAGCAGTTTGGTCTTCAAATATTGTGTAAGCTTTTTTTTATAATTTGGTCTTTTCTCTTTTTTTTACAAATATATTTATTGTAAAGCAATTATTAGTGAAAAGTTTACAAATAAATATTCTTGAATCAACCTGGGCATTTTAAGTTTTAATTTTTTTTTTTTCACTGGTTTCACATGAAATTTTATTTGGTAGTAACTATTAAAGAAATGTTATAACTGTAGCGACACGCCAGAGATATTAGAGTAGCTGGACAAGGAGCGTTCCAGTTGCGCATACATCTGTTATCTACACCCACACAAATTTGCGGGTATAAAAACTGAATTTTGGTAATGGCCACAGACGTATTTCAGAGCAGTACCACATGACAGTGTGTTGACTTTTCATCCAATCGGCATTTTAAAAAAAGTGAATTTCAAAAATATTTTTCTGACAGCCTTCGCTGGAACCTTTTTGCATGTTTTTGTTTATGTCGAGAAATAGGTAAGCTCTGTGGTAAGTGTTAAGGTTCATACAAAACTACCTACCGGCATAAATAAATACGAAATGTAACACAAGTACACGTGCTTTCATGACAATGTACTCCATTGTAAGTCATAGTAGGTGATATCTTGCAAATCTACAAGCATGTGTCAGTTGTTTTAAATGCCAAGTGCTTTATTATTCAATCTCGCATTTTGACAGCTCTTGAACCACTTCATCAGGTGAATCTACAAATACTTTATCATCAAATCACAGATCAATTAAACGAAGCTGGTAAGGCAAAAACAATAAAAAAACACATTGAAATCAAACTTGAGATTTGATTATCTTAACGAGTTGTTGCTGACTTGCCATAAATTGTTGTTTTTTTCCACCCCTTTTGCCAATACTCAATATTATTTGTTTCTAAATAAATACTAAATGTAACACAAGTACACTAGACAAATATTTATTGACAAACATGACCAAATGACAACACTGCAATACCAAACAACACAATAAAACATTACTCACTTCAATAGTGGGTTTACTGGCTGAGTGGAGGGAATCAATCAGTCTAGAGTCTTACTCTGGTTAGTCTGACATTGTTTCACGAGGGGAGAATTTACGTGCAGGCTCTACATATGTCCCAACTCTGTCTCTCCCGTCGGCTTAACGCCCACGGGGGTTAACATGTGTTCTCTTGTCGATGCTCAAACTCCTTTTTTTCTCTTTTCAAGGGACATCACTCCTACTCTACACCGTAACCCGGTGTTGTTCCTTTTATCCCCTACAGCTCATTAACATCGTAACACCTGTTCCGTCTGCCTGCTTCCCACCGGACTACAACTTGGATGTGTTCAAGTCCAACGTTAACAAATTCCTAATGAACCGCCCCCTTAAGTAAACACTTTATCAAATCTCCACACTAACGTAATGTACTTGCAATAACCCTTATCCCTGAGTGGCTTCTGGGCCTTGATAAGTGGTGATCACTGTGTAAAAAAACAAAAAAAAACCCTGCAATATCTGCCATTTTAAATGTTCACCATCATAACAGTGATGACACTCTTCATTGATCTGGTCCCTCGTCATTACAATAACCATTAATTAATTTGTGTAGCAACTCTTCATTGAACAAAATCTCCATTTACTAGTTTCTTTCAGTTAATCAGAAAAAAAAGCCAGCGTGTAGTATAAAAAGCTGAATACAACACCTTCCAACACGAAAGGCACTAAGGAATATTCAAATAATCTAATCAAACTCTCTTTGTTCCATTATTTTTCATCCCTAGCACTTGAGTATGTCCTTAAACGCTAATTCCTGTCCCTTGTGAAAAAATCCGCGACAGATGAACAAGACTTTTATGGACTTCTAGATAGTGTCCAACAAAGCATATACACGTCGCTCAATGAAAGCACAAATACAGTTCATAGAAGTATATATTGTACTAGCAGGGAGACCCGACGTTGCCTGGTATTGAATGATGATCAACGAATATTTCAAACTCCTATATTTTTATTGTCATCAAAATCCGTGAAATCGCCTGGGAGGAAGCTTCACATGCCTCCATGCAGTAACTTAGTCCAAAATATATGTTATTCTGCATAGCACTCTAGAGAACCTTCTGTTGCTTTTATAAAATTATTTTATATAAACTTCTTTCCGGTTAACAAAAAAAAAAAAACATTATAAAAATCTACGTGCAGGGTTTGAATCTTGTAGAGTAAAAGAAGTTTAAGTGAAATTAAATTTCCCCGAACAAAATAATAAAAAAAAGGAATAAAACAAAATGAGACTTCTTTTTCATTTAAAATGCCGCATTTATTTTTCAACATAAATAACAAAATGAACAAGCAAAGGTTTGATTGGTAAGAGTTCTTGAGAAATCATTATGATTAGAATATTCAAAGTAGGTGAAAAATTCTTTGTGGAATTATTAAGATTAAAAAGTCATGTTAGATGAAAGTCTTTTGTTAAATTAATAAGATTAGAAGGTGAAAATCTCGTGTGAAAATAATGTCCTTATTTCAAAGTTTGTGTTTTAACTGGCGAAGTTCACCTTATTACAAAAGTCCCATGAGGAAAGTAGTCCGTTGTTATTAATTCTTATAGAAAATGTACGGAATGGGTGTGTGTGCGCATAAGTGTGATTTTCGGGTACCCACGTGGCGTGCATAATTATGATTTTGTCAGATTTGAAAACGGCGATGAGATGAAAACAAGAGGCATGTTCTCATGTCACGTCGGAGCGAGAAAAGAAGAAAGAAGGGAAAAAAGGGGAAGAAAGAATGTTGTGGTTAAATACTTTTTGAACCGGCTCCAGCACAAGATTGCTGCTGCTGGTATTTGGTTTTTGGAAAAGCGTTAAAAAGACAATCTTCTAAATTTTCTCATTGGTCGCTTGTGTCATGTGGTACTGTCTTGAACTACATCCGCCAGAAATATGTCCATTTTACTTTTGTTGTTGTGAGAAAAGCATGTGGGCGTACTTGAAATTATGCCATTAGTGGAAGAACTTATTTTTGTACAAATGTGCGGGGAAATTAAAATTAATAAACATTCGTTTATTATGAGTGACAGCACAATCTACAGACCACGTCATGCAAAAAAACAAAAACAAAAAACACAGATTTTCAAGTCTTATAAAATTTTTAACAGTTAATAAAAAAAATAAATAAAGAAATTTACGTGCGGAGTTTGAACACATCAGGCAAAAAAAAAAACATGCTATCAACTTACCCATAGTAGTATTTTCACGGCCCGTTGTTTTATCATTGTTGCTAAGTGATGACATGGAAGAAATAGCTTTACCGATGATAGATGAATTAAAATAACGGTTTTGATTATCAATTATTGGGAGTATTCTGAGACAAAACTTAACCAAGATCACTTCCAGACTTATACACTAAAGTTCTGTAAATTTTAAAGAAAATCTGTTCAGCCATTTCGGAGTCTATAAGGAGCGAACTCATACACACACACACACACACACACACACACACACACAAAGTCGTATTTATATAATTGTAGATATGTTCAAACTTTTATTTGTAGAGTCTTTAATGCCTATCCATATTTAAAAGCTAAAAGTTGAAATGATTAATACCTGTATTCGAACATGCAACATAATCTTCATTTCCCAATAATATTGTGGAAGATAGGAGCTTATCAAGAGAAAAGAAGAATGATAAAGTCTACGCATGCAAAATAAATGATTTTTCTCTGCCCTGTGAAATAAAATGTCCATAAAGAATAAGAGTTCAAAGAATCTGAGAACGTTCTAGTGAAAGAAAGGTGTTTTGTAGCAGTCACCATATCGAATTGTTTTCTCTTGTGGATTAATGCCCCCGTGCTGATTGATGCAGCCATGCACTGACCAGTCAGCTACTTAGGCACATTAATCCTATTGTTAACTTAATGCCGAGTTATCTTTTTCTTTTTTTTTTTTATGTTTCAGAGTTTCCAGGAGAATAACTCTAGACCCGTTTCTAAAAGAAATCAATGTCGGAAATAATAATCTATATATATATAAAAGTGAAAGTGTCTGTCTGTCTGTTTGTGTACATTTCCCTACACAATAACTCTGTCAACTTTCAGTCTACAGACTCGAAATTTGATATACAGGGTACTGAGATTTGGGAAAATCTTTGTAATCAGTTTTCAGCCAGAAATTTTGCTGTTAAGGGGTCAAAGTTCAACGATTTGACTTTTGAAAACTCTACCAAATTCCTCCGTTAATTTTGGGTCTAAACACTTGAAATTTTAGATATAAGTTCCTTGAACATGGATCTAAATTAATAACTTTATTTGAGCCAAAATAATAAATGTTAATGGGTCATAATAGGGTTCAAAGTTAAAAAAATATTTGACCTCTGCTATCTCTACCAAATTACTAAAGACAATTTCTGGTCTAAACATTTGAAATTTGACATAAAGGGTATTCAGAGATAGGGCAAGCTTTTTAATCGGTTTGGGTTGAAAATTTGAGCTACAAATATATAAATCTATGTAGGTATGTTTGCATGTCTGCCTAAAACTTTCAACAGAGGCGACGGATTTTCACAAGATCAGTATCGTTTTGAAGCTCGACCCTTCAGACGACAAATACCAAAGAATTGGCTAAAACCATTAATTCATTCACCCTCAACTGGGCACTTTCCTACAGGGAGGGGTTGCTTTTTTTGCCGATATTTTCGAAAGTCATCCTTTCTTTTCGATTGTCTAGCCTTAATTTAAACAGACGTCACTTCCGGTTTGATGGTGGTCGTAACAGCAAAGACGTAACGTTTTTTTCATGTTCCTTTCCTCCTTCGTGGTATGAGTTCAAGCCTGCCTGCCTACTATCACTTTTTTTTTTGCTCAGCACACACCTCCAAACACCCGTGCAACACCGGGCACCCATGCTAGTTCTAAATAAATTAAATTAAATATATTATCAATATAATTGTTATTTAAAGTTGATTAAATAACAATCTTAAATAAAACACTTAAAACAATTCTCTTGCAAAAACAGTAACTAACATACAGCTATTTAGTAAAATCGATTTTCCTTAATGTTGTTAACTTAATGCTGAGTTATCTACCCCTGACCCGAGCTCTCCACCAATGAAGGATAGTTAATGTTATAGTGGAGTAAATAAAAGATCTCACGTATATCATAGATGAATAACCAGATGCTTGTGTCCTGTTGTCATTCTTCATTATGTAATGTTCCTATATCTCAACTATACATGGTGTCAGAAGTCGGATTAAAACAAAAATAAAAGGAAGATACAACAACTCATCCCAAGTTAGGAACAGAAAAAAAAAGAAGAAAAATAAATGCAGCAAAGCCAAAGAACACACACCCACACCACAAGGTAAATTATTAATAATATTTCAAAATGTTTAATCCAAACAAACTTCCAAGGAACACTGACTTTCATGATGTAGTTGTTGTTTCACAACGTTTCAGACAACTATTCCTCTGGCCTTCGGCAGGTGGTAGCTGTGAAGATAAGAACTCCGAATCTCCTAACTGCATTCTCAGCAATTACTGCCATCCACAGTTGTTTTTCGTCTCATCACAAAGGCCAAAAAAAGATGAGGATAATAGTCTGCAATAAATAAAATTAAAAAATAATACTCATCTCAATAATGGATTCCAATTAAATAATATATATACCATTCGGTACAGACCCGACAATGGAAGATCAGATATAAACCTGCACCTACCACCAATTCGCAACAGCTGAATCAGACAACATGGAAAAGCGTTGCAAGCTGGGATAGAATTTTGATACAACCAAGAAACATCAAAATGGCATGCATACAGCGAGAGGCTAAGATAGATCACCAATACATGAACCTTGTGGATACAATAGAGAAAGGATTCCTTGAACATAAGGATCATCTACATCCAAACATTAGAGAGTTCTGGAATATGCAGAGCGATCTATACACGGTTCAGTCGCTAGTATTCGAGGAAGGGTACATATTAATTATAAAAAAACTATGCCATGAACTTATTGACCAACTGCATATTGACCAGCAAGAGGTCAATAGCATGAGAAGCAATGCCACACAACAAATTTTTCGGCCTAGCATGGGCACACAATTGCAAGAAAAGTGTAATCAATGCAAGCGCTGCAACAAAACTGCCTCATCAAACCATAAGGAACCTACACTTGAGCCTGTTCGTCCAGACTACCAATTCCAGTCAACAGTGACAGATATTTTCAACGTGGCTGGACAAAAATATATAATATACAATGATAGATATTCAGGTTGGACAGAATTATTTTCAATACACAAAGATGCCAGAGTATCCATAGTATGCAACGTTCTACGAAGATACTTTGTGAATTATGGTGTGTCAGAGAAAATTCCTTGTGACGGTAGACCCCTATACAACTCCGACGAATGGAAGACATTTCTTAAAACCTGGGTCATATCTCTGCGAGTGTCATCAGCCTATTACCCGCAAAGCAATGGCAGAGCTGAGGTAGCTGTCAAGTACATGAAGTGGATACTAACATTAGTCCCAATGGTTCACTGGACACAGACGAAGTGTCAAAAGCACTTCTACTCCATTACAACACACCACCATCCGACATAGGTGTATCACCTGCAAAACTTCTATTCGCTCGTCCCCTGAATGACCACTTACCAAACCCAACAAAATTCCGTCGTCAATGGTTGGAACTCGCCGATATATGTGAGAGGGCCAACATCAACATACTGAAAACAGGCAATAACTCAACGCACTAAGAATAGGGGAACATGTGTCGATTCAAAATCAACATGGATACAGACCCTACACTGGGACAACACAGGCACAGTTATTAAAATCTCCCTCGCAGACAATACCGCATAGTGGTCGACAGCAGCAGGAGAACTACACTCTGAAACCATTGTTATCTCTGCAAAATAAACACAGGTACCCGCAACGTGGTCCATGATGACACTCTACAAGAGGGCTTACCAAACGAGAAAATGGGCATCCATACCTCCACAATCGCCTATCCTACCGAACCCAATACACCCGGAAAGCCACCACCCTCAAAAACAAATAATGCCAGCACTACCTTCTGCACCCAGAATGCAAATAGAGAATGAAACCTCACAAACGACTAGAGGCCAGGTTCGTAACAGACAACTACCCTCTAGATTTAAGGACTTCCAGCTCAAATAAGATATAAAATGAATATAAAAAAATAAAAAATAAATAAAAATAAAATAATAATAATAATGATAATAATAATAATAATAATATGTTAACTTAATGCTGAGTTATCTATCCTTGACCCAAGCTCTCCACAAATGAAGGAAGGAGTGCAGCTGTCATGGCGGAGTAAATAAAAGATCTCACGTACATCATAGATGAATAGCCAAGCGCTTATGTCATTCCTTGTTATGTAATGTTCCTATATCTTAACTATACAACTATATGTCTGTTAAGGAACTAACTACTCCTGTCAGGAACTAGCCAGCAACCAACAGAGAGCTCTAACCACCAAACAAGACAGACCTCTCTCCTCTCACTCTCTGTCCACTGAATCCCTCCAGGCTGCGACTGCTTCACTGAAGATCTTTACTGGACAGCCTGGGGACGCTGAAGTTTCTGCCTCCTGACATGAGAACATCCCAGAACTTTCTTTTTTTCACCTCGGACACAGTCCTTCTTTTTTCGAAATAAACTTTTCGTTGTTTTGTTCTAAAAAAAGGTGTTGATTGATTAGTCTGTGCTTTTGTGTTGCAAATTAATCTTTTATTAGGGGTTTTGTGCACTCGCGCATAAAACTACCTAAAGTTTCCTCCATAACGAGAAATTGGCTACTCATATTTGTTTTGACTATATCTTGTTTGAAAAAAGAGAAAGATAAAAAGCTATGCCATTTCTGAATTTTTGAGATTAGGATTGCTTATTTATATCATTATTCATCGGACTACTGTTCTCATCTTGAGTGTGATGTTCACAACGTTTCGGTCGATATAACCTCCGACCTTCTTCAGGTGTATTTTGTCGAACTCGGGAATTTAGACGGAATTTCTTTACTTTACTGGAATTGTCTTCCGTTTTCCTGCTTTCCGGCTGACTACAATATGGTTGTCTTCAAGTCTAACGTAAATAAGTTCTTGATGAGCCGTTCCATATAAGTTATCAACTTTACCAAATTTTCATTACTAATGATTACTATAATATCCAATTTCTACTGTACACTCTTTAACCCTTATCCTTGAGTGGCCTCTTGGCCTTGATAATGTGGTGATACCTATGTAAAAAAAAAAAAAAAAAAAAAAACTTCACAGGGGTAGCGTGCTCTTGTTCCGTCAGCCATGACTGGATAGAGGTCCTAAGTAATTTGCAAATGTATTTTTCAGTCGCCCACACTGAGGATTGAACCTTCAACCTTCAGGAAAATATCACTTTTACAATTGATTTTTCCCAGTACTCTAACCACTGTGCCATGGGTACAAGTAATAAGTTTAGAGATAGATATACATTAATATATAGTAATATTGAGTAATAAATGGTGATATTTACAACTAGAAATAAAAAGTAAGTTTAGGCCTCCTAAAATTCGTACTAGAATTGTCCGCAAGGTCGGAGGTTATATCGACTGAAACATTGTGAACATCACACTCAAGATGAGAACAGTAGTCCGATGAATAATAATATAAATAAGAAAAAAGCTGTTTGAGTTTTTGTAGAATGCAGTATTACTTGTACTGCAGCACATCACGCAATAACAGGCACAACAGGAAAACAAATGAATACGTAACTAAAGAAATGGCAAAAACACTAGAGGATGACCTCCAATCTGTAGTGGAATGGGGGCATAAATGGATGGTCACATTCAATGCTGCCAAGACTAAACTGGTTTCCTTCAATAATTACAAGAAACCTTCTCTGCCACCAATAGCAATGGCCAGTGACTCCTTGTCTGAGAGTACATCTTTCAAACTGCTTGGCCTAACGTTCACAGGAAACATGAGTTGGAACAATTATATTGAGAACATTGCCAGGGCCGCTGCGAAAAAGGTAGGCTCTCTCTACCGTGCTAGACAACTACTGACACCTGAAAGTATCCTGTACCTCTATAAGGCCACCATTCGCCCATGTATGGAGTATTGCTGTCACATTTGGGCTGGTGCATCTGCTGCTAGTCTCTCGCTCCTAGACAAGGTTCAAAAGAGAGTCGCTAATCTGATAGGCCCTGAACTGGCATCTAAGCTTCAGCCTCTGTCCCATCGACGAAACGTTGCATCCATCTGCCTGTTCTACAAGTATTTTAATGGTGAATGCTCTGACGAACTGCAGACACTTGTGCCCCCACGACGTAGACACTCTCGACAAACCCAACAGGCAGCTAAATCCCACCCCCACACAGTAGAGATCCCTAGATGTAAAAGATCTTTCTACTCCAGTAGTTTCTTCCCCAGAACTGCAAGACTCTGGAATTCCATTCCAGGTCCCTGCTTCCCTAACTGTACTGACATGCAGAAGTTAAAGTGTAACGTGAACCGACATCTTGCTGCCCAAATCCCAACTTAGTGCCCCAGTAGTTGCTGCCCCTGATAGTAGCCCGCTACACTGAAGTGGCAATGTGCCTTGTTTGGGGTGAAAATGTAATTAAAAAAAAAAAATAAATAAATAAATAAGTTCCGGGCTTGACATATAAATCTATATTTTGTCAAGTAGCAGATATCAAAATGTAAGCCCAATTGGGTTATTACCTTACAAAAACCGTTATTTAAGTTAATCTACTGTGAAAGTTTTAAAAGAATGAACAAAAAATTTGAATTCAGAATTTCAAACAGAATCTTTTATTTAATCCATGGGGGTAGCATGCTCTCATTCAGTCAGCAAAGACTGACTGCAACAAAAATTCCCGAGTTTGACAAGATACATCTGAAGAAGGTGGGAGGTTACATTGACTGAAACGTTGTACAAATAACACCCAGGATAGAAACAATCGTCTAAAGAATCCAAATAATATGAATTCTTCTCTTCAAACTTTAGAAGCGTGATTTTTTTTTTCCAAATAACGAACTTTAAAACTTGTAAAAAATTAATCATTTGTTTTAAATGGACAATTTGCTTTTTAAATAAAAGAAAAAACATGAAATGGAAATAACAATTTATATTTTAACTTTTAAGAGATTTGAAAACATTTTCACAAAAATTAAATTTAAGTAAAATAGAATATAAAATGTCATGTCAACGAATTAAAATATGTTGATAAACACTTTAGCAGCAGTTAAAAACCTTTATTTTTCAAAAAGGATCCACAAATAAAGTGGATTGTCCTTAATCTGCAGAATTTTGGAAGAAATACTTTCCTTCTCATCAGAGGAGAGGAATTAGAAAAATGCGAAATCAGATTTGCAACGTATTTGATGAAACTGCAAGTAAGCCGTAGAACATACTTGCGTAAAAATTTAAAAAAAAACAGTGAAGCGAAGCATGGGGAAAAACGAAAAATTATTTCACATGAATTGATGTTCTAGTGACGAGTGGAAGATCCAAGGACGGTAAAAACTAAAAAGCTGGTAAAAGTTGAGGATCCAGATGTAAAAAATCCAAAGGTATCCTATTAATGAAAGATGCTTCGGGGTCGTTCAAAAAATTCCATGAAATGATTCACAAATAGGTACAAGGAGAAAAAGTTAGTTCAAGCTATTATAAATTGTTGGGAGAATAAATAAACAGAGGGTTTTTAATACCTTGCTACCAAGGCTGACATATACATATATATATTTTATATTTAAAAAAAAAAAAAAAAAAAAGACCGAAGAGAAAAGGAAAATGGATAGCAACTAAAAAATAAAAGTAGGGAAATAGAGGAAAAAAAAAAAAATCAAAACGAGTCAATTGACATGTTTCGCCCTCACTCATCAAAATTGGAATCGAGGGATTTATTTTTTAGTAATTTGTTTTCCTTACTGATAAAATCTAAAAAAGAGACGGGAGCAACAGCAATCGTATGGGGATCTCGTCTCTTTTAATTTATAATTTATGCCGCTAAACTACACATTTACCAGACACAAATATTTGGGATTTAACATCTTCAGTATAGTCGTCATTAATGCTCTCTCTCTCTCTCTCTCTCTCTCTCTCTCTCTCTCTCTCTATATATATATATATATATATATATATATATATATATATATATATATATATATATATATATAGCATTAAAAAATCCGTTTGGCCTTTTGTTTCTAAAAGTGTGGCTTTAATTTTCAATTTGGCCCTTTTTTTATTTTTATTTATTTGTTTTTTGGGTTTTTTTTTGTCTTAAAAAAATTGGCTTCAAGCATTTTTCTCTGGTAACCTTGCTCGGCATATTTCGGCTGTTCATGTACGCTGCCGAAATATGTCGGCGCAACATCAACGGAAAAACAGGTCGTTCTCTGCACAAGTATCATACTTTCGTACTTACTGTAATGTAATAAGTGTTTATAAAATGTAATATATGTCTATAAAATGTAATAAGTGTCTATAAGAAAAATAATTAATAAATAAATAAAATTTCAGATGAACTGAAAAAAAGTTTTTCAAAAGTTGGTTAGATTTAGAAAAGGAAATCTGTTTTATAAAAAAATATGGCCGTTTATTAAACCGGATGTGACCTTTCTGAGGTCAACGAAATACGAATTAGCCAATCAAAAATCTTCATTCGAATGCGCGTTATTTTCAAACTTCGTTAGTCTTAAAAAAATAGACAAAAAATAACACTGTATTTTTTTCTCTTTATTCCTCTTTTCGTAGAATTTCACTTTTAATTAAAATCCATCCATTTTTAAATACTAACTGCGATGGATACTATGGTGAGTAAATTTACTTATTTATATATGTTCAAAGAAGAAAAACAGCTATCTGAAAATTAACGTCTCTTCGCTGCAGATTTTTAAACTTGCTTTATTGCATCTTAATTTCGGGTTGATTTACAATAGACCGAGGTACGAAAAAGTGGCAAAGAAACAAATATATAATTAATAATTGTTACCAAAGGCAAGATAACTTACTCTTCTATCTACCTCGATAGATTTTTGGTATTCTAACTGATTTTAAAGTGTGAAATGCAACTTGTGTTGATTGCTTCAGGTAAAATAAAAACAAACATAGCGCTATGGTGCTGAGCCTTTGGAGTCCCAAGAATCGGTCAAAAACTCGAAAAAAAAACAATTTTAAATACTGATAGAAATCCAAGGAATAAATATCACGGTGATATTATTTTAATCTTGGGAATTTTCTTAATTTCTGTTGGCACTAATAGTCATCCCAAATCATAGAATTGGATCAGTAAATTAAGTTTTCATATATGATGACCTAAAAATAATTGTCGTTATCTTTTTAATTCTGAGTAGATAACTTCTTTCCACATTTCAAAGATGCTGGTACATTTGTCCCCGTCACAAATCGTAATCAAGGGTTTATCTTACGTGACTCAAATTAGCCAATTATTTGAAATCCAAGAAAATCGTTTGCTTCGAACCAGTGTTTTTACGTCTATTCCGAATTTGTCAATATAATCATTTTCATTTTTTTTTTTTTTTTTTTTTTTTTTACTTTTTAAAGTAGAATTAACGTTAAATTGTATCCGTTTTGATAATATACTATATCTTTTCCGCCCTCGTTCAGTGAAGGAGAATTCCTTCTAGACCGCGGCAATCTTTTTGGCACATATGCAGAGAAGTTATCGTACTGAAATGTTATTTAGAAAGCCATTCTTAACACGGAGAGGGTATTTTGTACTTTTGGGACTTCTACACTTTATAGTTTAAAATACTGATTTCTCTCTGATTCTAATCGACAGGTGCTCGAAATAAAATGACGTTTCTAGTTTCGGCGATAAAGTGTAGAAGCACCATACTATCACCTAACAATTTTATAAAATGTGAAAATACTATTAAAAAAAAAAAATTGCACGGCAACTTCTCCGCATAACACCAATTTTTGTTTTAATCCGA
The DNA here is from genome assembly GCF_053919585.1 of Euprymna scolopes. NCBI lineage: Eukaryota > Metazoa > Mollusca > Cephalopoda > Sepiida > Sepiolidae > Euprymna > Euprymna scolopes. Next base: position 19,126,354 of record NC_136522.1, on the reverse strand, counting down.
AGTGTCCCTTTTTCGGGAGATGTCCCCCCACCTAACACACACACACACACGCACATTAAAAATTGATTTTGTGTATAGAAGGATTTCTGGGTTTGTATATGTCACGATAATATATATTCGGCGGGTTTCTAACAGTATTTTGTATATTTTATTTATTTATTTCTTTTTTAGTTTTAATCCATTTTTCCAAACTTCACGTATTTAACATTCAGCTCACCACCGCCATTAGTCCTTTTCAAATATAACGATAAACATTGTATGATTTTCGGGGTCTGTTACTATACACATAGATTCAAAGGTAATCTGGAAGAAAGAGAGAGCGTGTTTCCTCCGTTTAACTATAGGTGGCGTTACTGTCTGTCCACCCAGTTATGGAAGCCCAAAATGTATATAATGGCACCCTTGAAACAAAAATAAATGTTTTTGTTATAGTTTAATTTTAAACATTTTTTTTTATCTTTGCTTTTTTTTTTGCAAACATATTTAAGTTTTATTTTTTTTTTTTTTTCAACCATATTTACGTTTTTTTTTGTTTTTTTTTTGTGTTTGCGGGCTCTTTCTTTGATCACGCGCATATATATATATATATATATATATATATATATATATATATATATATATACTCGCGGAAAAGGTCAAATAAGTGCAGAAAAATTAAGAAAAAAGGGGAGGGTCCATAAAAAAAAAAATAAGAAAAAAACGTTGATTTTTTTTTTTTTTTTATCATTATTATTATAAGAGCGTAAAAATACTCGCGGAAAAACGGTTGTACCCATAAATATGTTTAAAAGAAAAATATAGCAAAAACATTTAGTTTATGCTTGCAAAAAAAAAACGTGAATGTTTGGAAAAATAAACTTAAATATGTTTGCAAAAACAAAACGTAAATATGTTTGCAAAAAAAACAAACAAAAAAAACATGTTTAAAATTAAAATATAACAAAAATATGTATTTTTATTTCAAGGGTGCCATTATATACATTTTGTGCTTCCGTAACCGGGTGGACAGACAGTAACGCCACCTATAGTCAAACGGAGGAAATACGCTCTCTCTTTCTTCCAGATTAACGATTCGAAAAAGGTTGTCAAAAAAAAAAAAAAAATATAAAACAAATGAATTTTATCAAAGGCAAAATAAGTTACTTTTTCTACATTCGGCTCGAAAAACATACAGTGTTTACCGATGTATTTGAAAATTGCAAATGGCGGAGGACTCTCTGTTGAACACGATACATTTGGGAAAATGAGTTAAAACTAAAAATATATACAAAATACTGTTAAAGCGCCACCAGAAGCTCACTCAATATATGTCAGCCTATGTCACGCCGTGACATATTTATGCATTATGGCGATTGAGACATATAGGCGACTCGATGCTTTGGGCCTATAAAAAAAATTATTATAACAGCGTAAACAATACTGTCACCGCACGAAGATGTCACATTCCAAAAACTACGTAAATCGATCAAGTAGTTTTTTTTTATTTAAAAAAATTAAATATGACAAATTCTATCGAAGAAAAACTTGAGGCCATGTTTATTTTGAATGATATGCTACTAGCGAAATCTTTTGGTAATTACGAGAGTGTAGGTTACTTGGACATGGATCAAATTTTTAAATTTGATTTGAGCCCCAAAAAATAAATGCTAAGGGATCAAAGTTAAAAAAAAAAAAAATTACCTCTACGATCTCTACTAAATTACTCGGCCAATTTCTGATCTAAACATTTGAAATTTTACATAAAAGGTATTCAGAGATTGGGCAAGTTTTTTAATCGGTTTGGGTCGAAAGTTCGAGCTGCCAAGGGGTCGAAGTTCAAAAGATTTGACCTTTACAGTGTCTAGCAAACTACTCAGCCAATTTTTTGTCTAAACATTTGAAATTTATACATAACGGGTATTCAGGTATGAGGCAAGCATTTTAATCAGGTTGGGGACGAAAATTTGACTGCCAAAAGGTCAAAGTTGAAAGAGTTGACCTTTGCAGATTCTTCCAAATTCCTCTGGCAATTTTTGGTCTAAATACTTGAAAAGTTCAATGTAGGTAACTTGGACATGGGTCAAACTTTTTATTTCGATTTGAGACCAAAATAATAAGTGGTCAAAATTGGGATCAAAGTTTTAAAAAAATTGACCTCTGCGGTCTCTACGAAATTACTCAGAAAATTTTTGGTCTAAACATTTGAAATAAAGCGTATTCACACAGAGGGCAAGTTATGAACAGTACATAGGGCACGAGCAAAGCTGGGCTGAACTGCTAGTTTGTTTATATTTGTAAAATTTTATTTTGTTTCTACCTTAACATTTTCCTTTAAAATGACAAGTTTAAGAGTTTACAGGTATGCTGAAAACGAATATCGCATTTGAATTTTCCACAAATAAGTCTGGATATTAAGCAATTTATCTTTTCATCAGTGGGGAATTCTGTACTTACATGCAATATAGCTTCATTGTTGACTACCCGAAATAGGGTGTCATCTTCCGAGCCCCACGCCCGCTTGTCGAGAAGTGCCTAAAACAGCCTTCATTTAAAAAAAAAAGAAAGTATATTGTTCTATTAAACCTTTTATTGTTTATATAAGTTTGCTCGTTTTTGTTACAAAAAAAATAAAGGTTGAAAATATATTTTTCACTCGGTAATGAACTTTGGAAGATTGTCGGTGAAAAAAAACAGTCGTCAAAAGATAAGCGTTTTATTATTTCTAGTCGCCACTTGGAAAAATCACTTGCAAATGCGACTGTTTCACTCACAATGTAAAGCCCTGTTAACCCTATATTTTTTTTTCCATCATGTTACAGTCATACAACTGTTACTGTCCTTTTTAATGATATCACCCTTAAGCGGTTTTACTGGACACCATTCCAATTGATTATTCTTTTTTGTTGCTGGGAATGGAAAAGGTCATGATTAAAACTCTTCAACATAAGAATTTCTTTATTTGTTGTGTTGTCCTTTTTATTTGTGTGTCCAAAATATGTTGTCCTTTTTATTTGTGTGTCCAAAATATGTTGTCCTTTTTATTTGTGTGTCCAAAATATGTTGTCCTTTTTATTTGTGTCCAAAATATGTTGTCCTTTTTATTTGTGTGTCCAAAATATGTTGTCCTTTTTATTTGTGTGTCCAAAATATGTTGTCCTTTTTATTTGTGTGTCCAAAATATGTTGTCCTTTTTATTTGTGTGTCCAAAATATGTTGTCCTTTTTATTTGTGTGTCCAAAATATGTTGTCCTTTTTATTTGTGTGTCCAAAATATGTTGTCCTTTTTATTTGTGTGTCCAAAATATGTTGTCCTTTTTATTTGTGTGTCCAAAATATGTTGTCCTTTTTATTTGTGTGTCCAAAATATGTTGTCCTTTTTATTTGTGTGTCCAAAATATGTTGTCCTTTTTATTTGTGTGTCCAAAATATGTTGTCCTTTTTATTTGTGTGTCCAAAATATGTTGTCCTTTTTATTTGTGTGTCCAAAATATGTTGTCCTTTTTATTTGTGTGTCCAAAATATGTTGTCCTTTTTATTTGTGTGTCCAAAATATGTTGTCCTTTTTATTTGTGTGTCCAAAATATGTTGTCCTTTTTATTTGTGTGTCCAAAATATGTTGTCCTTTTTATTTGTGTGTCCAAAATATGTTGTCCTTTTTATTTGTGTGTCCAAAATATGTGGTCCTTTTTATTTGTGTCCAAAATATGTTGTCCTTTTTATTTGTGTCCAAAATATGTTGTCCTTTTTATTTGTGTGTCCAAAATATGTTGTCCTTTTTATTTGTGTGTCCAGAATATGTTGTCCTTTCTATTTGTCCGTCCAGAATATGTTGTCCTTTCTATTTGTCCGTCCAGAATATGTTGTCCTTTCTATTTGTCCGTCCAGAATATGTTGTCCTTTCTATTTGTCCTTCCAGAATATGTTGTCCTTTTTATTTGTGTCCAGAATATGTCCTTTCTATTTGTCAATCTAGAATATGTTGTCCTTTTTATTTGTCCATCCAGAATATGTTGTCCTTTTTATTTGTGTCCAGATTATGTCCTTTCTATTTGTCCATCCAGAATATGTTGTCCTTTTTATTTGTGTCCAGAATATGTCCTTTCTATTTGTCCATCTAGAATATGTTGTCCTTTTTATTTGTCCATCCAGAATATGTTGTCCTTTTTATTTGTGTCCAGATTATGTCCTTTCTATTTGTCCATCCAGAATATGTTGTCCTTTTTATTTGTGTTCAGAATATGTTGTCCTTTCTATTTGTCCATCCAGAATATGTTGTCCTTTCTATTTGTCCATCCAGAATATGTTGTCCTTTCTATTTGTCCGTCCAGAATATGTTGTCCTTTCTATTTGTCCGTCCAGAATATGTTGTCCTTTCTATTTGTCCGTCCAGAATATATTGTCCTTTCTATTTGTCCATCCAGAATATGTTGTCCTTTTTATTTGTCCATCTAGAATATGTTGTCCTTTTTATTTGTCCATCTAGAATATGTTGTCCTTTTTATTTGTCCATCCAGAATATGTTGTCCTTTTTATTTGTGTCCAGAATATGTCCTTTCTATTTGTCCATCCAGAATATGTTGTCCTTTTTATTTGTGTCCAGAATATGTCCTTTCTATTTGTCCATCTAGAATATGTTGTCCTTTTTATTTGTCCATCCAGAATATGTTGTCTTTTTTATTTGTGTCCAGATTATGTCCTTTCTATTTGTCCATCCAGAATACGTTGTCCTTTTTATTTGTGTTCAGAATATGTTGTCCTTTCTATTTGTCCATCCAGAATATGTTGTCCTTTCTATTTGTCCGTCCAGAATATGTTGTCCTTTCTATTTGTCCGTCCAGAATATGTTGTCCTTTCTATTTGTCCGTCCAGAATATGTTGTCCTTTCTATTTGTCCGTCCAGAATATGTTGTCCTTTCTATTTGTCCGTCCAGAATATATTGTCCTTTCTATTTGTCCATCCAGAATATGTTGTCCTTTTTATTTGTCCATCTAGAATATGTTGTCCTTTTTATTTGTCCATCTAGAATATGTTGTCCTTTTTATTTGTCCATCTAGAATATGTTGTCCTTTTTATTTGTCCATCCAGAATATGTTGTCCTTTCTATTTGTCCATCCAGAATATGTTGTCCTTTCTATTTGTCCATCCAGAATACGTTGTCCTTTTTATTTGTGTTCAGAATATGTTGTCCTTTCTATTTGTCCATCCAGAATATGTTGTCCTTTCTATTTGTCCATCCAGAATATGTTGTCCTTTCTATTTGTCCATCCAGAATATGTTGTCCTTTCTATTTGTCCATCCAGAATATGTTGTCCTTTCTATTTGTCCATCCAGAATATGTTTTCCTTTCTATTTGTCCATCCAGAATATGTTTTCCTTTCTATTTGTCCATCCAGAATATGTTGTCCTTTCTATTTGTCCATCCAGAATATGTTGTCCTTTCTATTTGTCCATCCAGAATACGTTGTCCTTTTTATTTGTGTTCAGAATATGTTGTCCTTTCTATTTGTCCATCCAGAATATGTTGTCCTTTCTATTTGTCCATCCAGAATATGTTGTCCTTTCTATTTGTCCATCCAGAATATGTTGTCCTTTCTATTTGTCCATCCAGAATACGTTGTCCTTTTTATTTGTCCATCCAGAATATGTTGTCCTTTCTATTTGTCCATCCAGAATATGTTGTCCTTTCTATTTGTCCATCCAGAATATGTTGTCCTTTCTATTTGTCCATCCAGAATATGTTGTCCTTTCTATTTGTCCATCCAGAATATGTTGTCCTTTCTATTTGTCCATCCAGAATATGTTGTCCTTTCTATTTGTCCATCCAGAATATGTTGTCCTTTCTATTTGTCCATCCAGAATATGTTGTCCTTTCTATTTGTCCATCCAGAATATGTTGTCCTTTTTATTTGTGTCCAGAATATGTCCTTTCTATTTGTCCATCCAGAATACGTTGTCCTTTCTATTTGTCCATCCAGAATACGTTGTCCTTTTTATTTGTCCATCCAGAATACGTTGTCCTTTCTATTTGTCCATCCAGAATATGTTGTCCTTTTTATTTGTCCATCCAGAATACGTTGTCCTTTCTATTTGTCCATCTAGAATATGTTGTCCTTTTTATTTGTCCATCCAGAATATGTTGTCCTTTTTATTTGTGTCCAGAATATGTCCTTTCTATTTGTCCACCCAGAATATGTTGTCCTTTTTATTTGTGTCCAGAATATGTCCTTTCTATTTGTCCATCTAGAATATGTTGTCCTTTTTATTTGTCCATCCAGAATATGTTGTCTTTTTTATTTGTGTCCAGATTATGTCCTTTCTATTTGTCCATCCAGAATACGTTGTCCTTTTTATTTGTGTTCAGAATATGTTGTCCTTTCTATTTGTCCATCCAGAATATGTTGTCCTTTCTATTTGTCCGTCCAGAATATGTTGTCCTTTCTATTTGTCCGTCCAGAATATGTTGTCCTTTCTATTTGTCCGTCCAGAATATGTTGTCCTTTCTATTTGTCCGTCCAGAATATGTTGTCCTTTCTATTTGTCCATCCAGAATATGTTGTCCTTTTTATTTGTCCATCTAGAATATGTTGTCCTTTTTATTTGTCCATCTAGAATATGTTGTCCTTTTTATTTGTCCATCCAGAATATGTTGTCCTTTCTATTTGTCCATCCAGAATATGTTGTCCTTTCTATTTGTCCATCCAGAATACGTTGTCCTTTTTATTTGTGTTCAGAATATGTTGTCCTTTCTATTTGTCCATCCAGAATATGTTGTCCTTTCTATTTGTCCATCCAGAATATGTTGTCCTTTCTATTTGTCCATCCAGAATATGTTGTCCTTTCTATTTGTCCATCCAGAATATGTTGTCCTTTCTATTTGTCCATCCAGAATATGTTGTCCTTTCTATTTGTCCATCCAGAATATGTTGTCCTTTCTATTTGTCCATCCAGAATATGTTGTCCTTTCTATTTGTCCATCCAGAATATGTTGTCCTTTCTATTTGTCCATCCAGAATATGTTGTCCTTTCTATTTGTCCATCCAGAATATGTTGTCCTTTCTATTTGTCCATCCAGAATACGTTGTCCTTTTTATTTGTGTTCAGAATATGTTGTCCTTTCTATTTGTCCATCCAGAATATGTTGTCCTTTCTATTTGTCCATCCAGAATATGTTGTCCTTTCTATTTGTCCATCCAGAATATGTTGTCCTTTCTATTTGTCCATCCAGAATACGTTGTCCTTTTTATTTGTCCATCCAGAATATGTTGTCCTTTCTATTTGTCCATCCAGAATATGTTGTCCTTTCTATTTGTCCATCCAGAATATGTTGTCCTTTCTATTTGTCCATCCAGAATATATTGTCCTTTCTATTTGTCCATCCAGAATATGTTGTCCTTTCTATTTGTCCATCCAGAATATGTTGTCCTTTCTATTTGTCCATCCAGAATATGTTGTCCTTTCTATTTGTCCATCCAGAATATGTTGTCCTTTCTATTTGTCCATCCAGAATATGTTGTCCTTTTTATTTGTGTCCAGAATATGTCCTTTCTATTTGTCCATCTAGAATATGTTGTCCTTTTTATTTGTCCATCCAGAATATGTTGTCCTTTTTATTTGTGTCCAGAATATGTCCTTTCTATTTGTCCATCCAGAATACGTTGTCCTTTCTATTTGTCCATCCAGAATACGTTGTCCTTTTTATTTGTCCATCCAGAATATGTTGTCCTTTCTATTTGTCCATCCAGAATATGTTGTCCTTTTTATTTGTCCATCCAGAATATGTTGTCCTTTTTATTTGTCCATCCAGAATACGTTGTCCTTTCTATTTGTCCATCTAGAATATGTTGTCCTTTTTATTTGTCCATCCAGAATATGTTGTCCTTTTTATTTGTGTCCAGAATATGTCCTTTCTATTTGTCCATCCAGAATACGTTGTCCTTTCTATTTGTCCATCCAGAATACGTTGTCCTTTTTATTTGTCCATCCAGAATACGTTGTCCTTTCTATTTGTCCATCCAGAATACGTTGTCCTTTCTATTTGTCCATCCAGAATACGTTGTCCTTTCTATTTGTCCATCCAGAATACGTTGTCCTTTCTATTTGTCCATCCAGAATATGTTGTCCTTTTTATTTGTCCATCTAGAATATGTTGTCCTTTTTATTTGTCCATCTAGAATATGTTGTCCTTTTTATTTGTCCATCTAGAATATGTTGTCCTTTTTATTTGTCCATCCAGAATATGTTGTCCTTTCTATTTGTCCATCCAGAATATGTTGTCCTTTCTATTTGTCCATCCAGAATATGTTGTCCTTTCTATTTGTCCATCCAGAATACGTTGTCCTTTTTATTTGTGTTCAGAATATGTTGTCCTTTCTATTTGTCCATCCAGAATATGTTGTCCTTTCTATTTGTCCATCCAGAATATGTTGTCCTTTCTATTTGTCCATCCAGAATATGTTGTCCTTTCTATTTGTCCATCCAGAATATGTTGTCCTTTCTATTTGTCCATCCAGAATATGTTGTCCTTTCTATTTGTCCATCCAGAATATGTTGTCCTTTCTATTTGTCCATCCAGAATATGTTGTCCTTTCTATTTGTCCATCCAGAATATGTTGTCCTTTCTATTCGTCCATCCAGAATATGTTGTCCTTTCTATTTGTCCATCCAGAATATGTTGTCCTTTCTATTTGTCCATCCAGAATATGTTGTCCTTTCTATTTGTCCATCCAGAATATGTTGTCCTTTCTATTTGTCCATCCAGAATATGTTGTCCTTTCTATTTGTCCATCCAGAATATGTTGTCCTTTCTATTTGTCCATCCAGAATATGTTGTCCTTTCTATTTGTCCATCCAGAATATGTTGTCCTTTCTATTTGTCCATCCAGAATATGTTGTCCTTTTTATTTGTGTCCAGAATATGTCCTTTCTATTTGTCCATCTAGAATATGTTGTCCTTTTTATTTGTCCATCCAGAATATGTTGTCCTTTTTATTTGTGTCCAGAATATGTCCTTTCTATTTGTCCATCCAGAATACGTTGTCCTTTCTATTTGTCCATCCAGAATACGTTGTCCTTTTTATTTGTGTTCAGAATATGTTGTCCTTTCTATTTTTCCATCCAGAATATGTTGTCCTTTCTATTTGTCCATCCAGAATATGTTGTCCTTTCTATTTGTCCATCCAGAATATGTTGTCCTTTCTATTTGTCCATCCAGAATATGTTGTCCTTTCTATTTGTCCATCCAGAATATGTTGTCCTTTCTATTTGTCCATCCAGAATATGTTGTCCTTTCTATTTGTCCGTCCAAAATATGTTGTCCTCTTTGCTTGTGTGTCCAAAATATGTTGTCCTTTTTATTTGCGTCACCAAAATCCGCTTTTTAAGGTACCAAATTAAAGGAAAAAACAAAGGGAAAATTAAACAAGCAAAGAGAAATGAGCAAAAGAAATACAGACCCAAAAAGAATTTAAATGATCCAAATTTTTTAAAGAAAATAGTTACGGTTGCTTATATTTTCCTAAGCTCAGGTTTTAAAAACCTGTAAGTAACATGAAATAAAAACAAATACAAAACACAAATCTTACTTGACAGAAAGACTGAAATAAAAACACATAAAAAATAGAAATTATTCCTTTTTTCAACAAAAAGTTCTTTTCTCTTTTTTTCCTGAAAAGGAAAACATGCAATTTGCCAGGTTCTTTCAAAGTTTTCTTTTTCCTCTTCTCTTTCTCTTTTTTTTTTTTTTTTTTTAAACAAACAAAACCTTCAAAGGGTTTAAAGGTATAGCTCTCTGAAAAAGGGGGTTATCTTTTCTTCGGATAAAAAGTGTAGTCTTGCTATTTCTTCTAAGTGACAGGCTGTGTCACGCTCCTTACGTTGGTCTCCTTTCTCTGAAACGGTTACCATCTTCAATAAATGGCGTATTTTGAAACACTAATTTCAACCTCCCAAAGGCCTTCCACCCTTAAAGACAATTGAGTATTTTACGTCGATGGGCCCGACGGAATTCCAAAAAACACAACTTCACTGTCCGATGTCTTCTTTGGAACTAATTTGAAAATGGTCTCACAAAGTTGATTGGAATTACCAATCAGTGTTAAGCAAAGCTGATGGCTACTCAAAAAAAGTTAATAGCGAGGTCCTTAAAAAAAATAAAATTCCGACAGTTTGTGTGTCCAAAATATGTTGTCCTCTTTGCTTGTGTGTCCAAAATATGTCGTCCTCTTTGCTTGTGTGTCCAAAATATGTTGTCCTCTTTATTTGCGCGTCCAAAATATGCTGTCCTCTTTATTTGCGCGTCCAAAATATGCTGTCCTCTTTATTTGCGCGTCCAAAATATGTTGTCCTCTTTGCTTGCGTGTCCAAAATATGTTGTCCTCTTTGCTTGCGTGTCCAAAATATGTTGTCCTCTTTACTTGTGTGTCCAAAATATATTGTCCTCTTTGCTTGTGTGTCCAAAATATGTTGTCCTCTTTGCTTGTGTATCCAAAATATGTTGTCCTCTTTGCTTGTGTGTCCAAAATATGTTGTCCTCTTTGCTTGTGTATCCAAAATATGTTGTCCTCTTTGCTTGTGTGTCCAAAATATGTTGTCCTCTTTGCTTGTGTGTCCAAAATATGTTGTCCTCTTTGCTTGCGTGTCCAAAATATGTTGTCCTCTTTGCTTGCGTGTCCAAAATATGTTGTCCTCTTTGCTTGCGTGTCCAAAATATGTTGTCCTCTTTGCTTGCGTGTCCAAAATATGTTGTCCTCTTTGCTTGTGTATCCAAAATATGTTGTCCTCTTTGCTTGTGTGTCCAAAATATGTTGTCCTTTTTGCTTGCGTATCCAAAATATGTTGTCCTCTTTGCTTGTGTGTCCAAAATATGTTGTCCTTTTTGCTTGCGTATCAAAAATATGTTGTCCTCTTTGCTTGTGTGTCCAAAATATGTTGTCCTCTTTGCTTGTGTGTCCAAAATATGTTGTCTTCTTTATTTGTGTGTCCAAAATAAGCTGTCCTCTTTATTTGCGCGTCCAAAATATGCTGTCCTCTTTATTTGCGCGTCCAAAATATGCTGTCCTCTTTATTTGCGCGTCCAAAATATGCTGTCCTCTTTATTTGCGCGTCCAAAATATGCTGTCCTCTTTATTTGCGCGTCCAAAATATGCTGTCCTCTTTATTTGCGCGTCCAAAATATGCTGTCCTCTTTATTTGCGCGTCCAAAATATGCTGTCCTCTTTATTTGCGCGTCCAAAATATGCTGTCCTCTTTATTTGCGCGTCCAAAATATGCTGTCCTCTTTATTTGCGCGTCCAAAATATGCTGTCCTCTTTATTTGCGCGTCCAAAATATGCTGTCCTCTTTATTTGCGCGTCCAAAATATGCTGGCCTCTTTATTTGCGCGTCCAAAATATGCTGTCCTCTTTGCTTGCGCGTCCAAAATATGCTGTCCTCTTTGCTTGCGCATCCAAAATATGGTGTCCTCTTTGCTATCGCGTCCAAAATATGCTGTCCTCTTTGCTTGCGCGTCCAAAATATGATGTCCTCTTTGCTTGCGCGTCCAAAATATGCTGTCCTCTTTGCTTGCGTGTCCAAAATATGCTGTCCTCTTTGCTTGCATGTCCAAAATATGCTGTCCTCTTTGCTTGAGTGTCCAAAATATGCTGTCCTCTTTGCTTGAGTGTCCAAAATATGCTGTCCTCTTTGCTTGCATGTCCAAAATATGCTGTCCTCTTTGCTTGAGTGTCCAAAATATGCTGTCCTCTTTGCTTTTGTGTCCAAAATATGCTGTCCTCTTTGCTTGCGTGTCCAAAATATGCTGTCCTCTTTGCTTGAGTGTCCAAAATATGCTGTCCTCTTTGCTTGCATGTCCAAAATATGCTGTCCTCTTTGCTTTTGTGTCCGACTTATTTTAAAGCATGTTGTTTCCAAAATAAACCTTTTGTCCACTCTGTTTATCGATAATGAATAAAACATGATTGATATTCACGTTGCACGAGGACCTTGATAATCTCTCAGAAATCAAAAGTGAAACAAAATACTTGTAGAACGTTACACTTTTGCAAGATTGGTGACATTGGCTTTGTATTTGAGAAGAAACCAATGTTTGCAGTTTCCTATTATGTAGCGCTGTGAATAGCAAAGGCTGAGAAACCTCATGACATTACCAAGGAGCTGATTAAACCTGGTTCCTTAGATATAGTTGAATACGTATAATATATATATAATACTATTTTTGAAAGAGGGATAAATCCCTAAAGAGGGATAAATTGCTCGAAAGGTCATCAGTCTAAACTCTCCCAATGTTTATCAGCTAAAAGACTAGCTGATGCACCTACCAATATTAAACACTGCATTTTTGCACATTTTTAAGAGTCAATATTTTTGTTGGCTACATATCTAATTATAAATAATTAAAATTTCATTGAGATATAAATAAGATCAAAATAAGTCAGTGATTTTAAAAAAAAAATAAATTTTTTTTTTCATTTAAATTACCTCCCTTGAAATTTAATCTATGTAATATTGTTCTTCATTATTGTAGTGAAATCTGACAGCCGAAAAAAATTTTCATTAAAAAACAATGTCCAAGGCACTCCCGCATTAATGTTATGCTGCTTGATGTACATTCGTCAATGACAACCTGTATGCTTCTATTGTCTAAGAAGGATCTAATTATACTTAGTATATGTCCAGTTATACCGTATGATTTAATTTTCATTAGCAGCCCTTTGTGCCAGACTTTGTCAAAGAAGTTGGATATATCAAGGGCTACAGCCCTAGCTTCACCCGCCTTATCCAGTACATGGTAAATGTATTCAGAGATGACTGTTAAAATATCTGCAGTAGAACGACATTGCCTGAATCCATATTGTTTGTCAGAGAGAATATTTGTTTTTGCAAGGTGTTGAACTAGTGCTTGATTAATTAAGGTCTCAAAGATTTTAGCGAAGAGGGGGAGGAGACTAATGGGGTGATAATTGAGGGGGTTTATTCTTTCTCCAGAATTCTTGTATACTGGTACCACAGAGGCTATCTTCCAGCTATTAGGGAAGCAAGATTCAGCAAGGCATTTATTGTAGAGCTTGGAAATTATGGGGACTAGCTTGGCTGAACATTTCTTAAATAGTATAATAGGGATGAGATCAGACCCACACGCCTTTGAGGTGTCTAAGTTTTTTATGATATCACGGACATGAGAAGAAGTGATTTTTACATCATCTAATATGGCTTCAGTTCGCATAGGGAAATTTGAGAGGGAGTAGTTTGTTGGCTCTAAGGTGGAGTTTAAGGCAAATCGCCGGGCAAGCAGTTCTACCTTCTCCATTGCCATGCATGCAATATTCTGGTTGTTACTCATTGGAGGAATTACAGATTGCCCTTTATTCACTACACTATTATAGATTTTCCAGAAATCACGAGTTCCTATCTTCGATAATATAAATCTCACCTGTCTGTTTAAATGTATGTATGTTTCGACAGAGGCGATGGATTTTCACAAGATAGGTATCATTTTGAAGCGCAACGTCTCGGACGGCAAATATCGAAAAATTGGTCAAAAGCATTAATTCTTTAACTCTCAACTGGGTACTTTTCTACAAGGAGAGGTCATTTTTTTTTTTTTTTTTTTTTGATATTTTTTAAAGTCCTCCCCTCTTTTCGATTGACTAGCCTTAATTTAAATCTTTGTCACTTCCGGTTTGGCGATGGGCGCAATTACAAAGACATTACGTTTTTTTCACATTTTTTCCTCCTTCGTGGTACGGGTCCAAGTCAACACACACCCCCAAACACCCGGGCAACGCCAGGCACTCAGGCTAGTTTATTATAAAGTGTTCAATAGTAATGCAAATTAGGCATACAAATGGTTGTGTTGCTTTGAGTGAATTGTTTTGATAGAAAACTTTCACGTTTGTTCATTTAGATATCTTGAATTTTGATAAATTCATTGGGAGATTCTCATCTGTTTCTCAGGCCATTTTTACTTGTGTTATTATAACCTAAGGTGCTTGTTTACAGTTAGACTACAGCGGAAATTTAATACCCTCTTTTAAGCAAAAACAATATTACTTGCATAATTATCTCAAAAATAACAGCTTATCCAAAAATTACAAAATTTGATCAAGTAGATAATTGTTTTATACATAAAAGTAATTTTTACAGAAAATGGCATACTTCGCCGTTGTTATTATACTCAGTCGGAATAGTACTGAAAACAGGAACTTAATTATCTCCCTTATTTTCAAAGTTCCTGCAACATTGTCAGCCATCGATTCTTACCACAATACCAAAATTTTTTTTTAAAACTAATAACAGCTGATTTGATCAGATTTTGTGATTTTTGGATATATTACTATTTTCGAGATAGTTATGTAAGTGACATTGTTTTTGTTTAGAAGGACATATTTTTAAAAATTATTGCTTTAATCTAACTGTAAAGCATCAGTTTTTGTTATTTTAATAAAAACACAAAACTATTTTTCAAATATAAAAATTAAATTAGGTACAGCTAATATCTAATATTAGGTTATAACAAAATCTCTGTCCATTCTTTCAATATGTCCGAATTTTACAAAATTTGGTCTAGTAGATAATTTTTTATACATAAAAATAATTTTTATGGAAAATTGTATGTTTTGTGGTTTTCTTTACACTGATAGTCAGAAGATGGCTGAAAACGGAAAATTGAATTATCTCCCTTGATTTTCCTGCGACGTTAAGTAACTAGCAGACCGCCCAGCGTTTCCCTGTCATAAAATATGCATAAATATTATATTTTAATCCATACAGAAACTGATACATGTCAATGCGAGTATTATGTTTTTTCTAAACAGTTCGCTTCTTATAAGTAAAAAAAAAGAAAATACTCTAGCCGAGATCGAAGTCAAAACCTAAAGACGGTGAGTCAAGTACGATAACTATTAGGTCAGCTTGAAACTATCTTTAAAAAGTTTTTTCAAACCTACTTATTCTTAACATAAGTAATCTATCATTTGAACAATACATGCACATTCATGAAACAGTTGACAAACAAATACCCCTCCAATATACCAATTTTTCAATTTTGATCACTTAGCAGGCCTTTTTTCTGGATCAAAACCGATTAAAATGTTTTCGATATGTTTGAATATCCTATAAACCAAATTTTAAGTCTATAGATCAAAAATTTGTTGAGTATATAGGTTAAGAAGTGTCCTCACACACACACATTCTCACTCTTATAGATATATAGATTAGTCATCTGTGTCATTAGTAATTTATACAGTGACAAATGTTCACCATACAGGGCTCTACATCGTGAGTGAGTGAAACAGTCGCATTTGCGAGTGATTTTTCAAAATGGCGCCTAGAAATAATGAAACACTTATCTTTAGGCAATTGTATTTCTTTTACTGACAGTCTTGCAAAGCTCACTACTGAGTGAAAAATATCTTTTCAACTTTTTTTTTAATACAAACATTTTTTTCATATTTGTGCCTTGCACTTCACAGTAGTTGTGATTGAAGATAAATGAAAATGTATTGCTCTGTATAGGGATTGAACTCATAGTTCTGAAATTGAGACTTTTTTGTTATAAACTAGCAGTTCGTAACTTACCCTACGTGCGAATAAACTTTATGTAAGATTTCAAATATTTAGACCAAAATTTGTCTGAGTAATTTTGTAGAGACCGCAGAGAACAATTTTTTAAAACTTTGATCCCAATTTTGACCCCTTAACATTTATTATTTTGGTCTCAAATCGAAATAAAAAGTTTTACCCATGTCCAAGTTACCTACATGGAAAATTTCAAGCAGAGGAATTTGGAAAAATCTGCAAAGGTCAACTCTTTCAACTTTGACTTTTTGGCAGTCAAATTTTCGCCCCAAAACTGATTAAAATGCTTGCTGTATGTCTGAATACCCGTTATGTATAAATTTAAAATGTTTAGATGAGCAATACACATGAAAAAATTGAAATAGCTTAAAATATTGCAATATTGGTATCTTTAGAAAGAGCTTGATGAGCTAAGAAAGAACTTAAAAAATTTTTTTAAATCCAATTAAAATTAAGGAAGTTATGACTATTTTTGTGCCTCACACGTTTGATATTTTTCCCTCTTTAATAATACCATATGCGTTTTGTCACATTTTTTACACTACTTTTTCAGTAAAAATGCTATATCTTTGTTAAAACAGAAGATTAAGCAATGAAATTTACCATTTAAGTTTATTTTTGTGCTAGGAATTAGAATATGCTACTGAAAATCTCCAAAAATGAATGATTTCCAAATAATCTGCAGTAAATGCACATAAATATGCTGCAATTCCTTAAAAATGCCATCTATCCATTAAAAGAAAAGAAGTTAAAGAACTCAAAGCTGAATTGTAATGCATTATATGTACAAATAACTGAAATCGAAATCTAGGACTGTTTAAAAATGAATATATTGCAATATTTCTTTGGTATTATTGTAGATTAATACCTTCCGTTACCCCCCCCCCCTCCACCTCATCTGATCACCTCTCCAAAATATGCGATTTTACCTTTATAGGCAATTACGTATGAATACCTTAAAAAACTTTAATGAAAGATAAACAATATTATTTTAGAATTTAATGTAAAATGGTTCCCCATTTTGAGCCATTCTAGCGTTTTAGGGCAGTTAACCATTTTTTTTTTTTCTCTCAGAGATAAATCCTGTGTGCCTTTTTTTCTTTTTCTAAAGGGCCTTTATGCAATTATAAGCGGGTGGGGAGGTTGCCACTCTGGGTTAATGATAGAGCTAAGGAAAATTATGTGTGAACACCCTGAAGACTTGATAGAAACAAAACAAAAACAATTTTAGAATTTAGAGTGGGGGTTAATTTCACATAAATTTAATGTAAAATAATTCACCATTTTGAGACCATTCTAGCATTTTAGGACAGTTGACTAATTTATTTTTTTTATAGGTGATAAATGGTGCAATTTTCTTTAAGGTAGGATTTTTTTTCTTAGACACTTATATGTAGCTTACCGAGGAACTTTAGACTTAGCGTTATTGTTAGGGCTAAAGAAGGTTTAAAGAGGAGGAGGCTTGGCACTCATACATAGGGTTGGAGGTAGGATTAAGTGAGCTTTTTTTTTTCTTCTTTTTTTTTTAAGAAGGCGTTTGATCTCCATATTTATGGTTAGTGGGTCATAATTATTGGCTTTTGAAAATGTTATGCCTTAGATTTTGGACATCAAATCTTACCGAAACGCAGTTTTATGATGTTGACATTTTTAGCACTTTATTTGCTTAAAACTCTTAAAAATATAATGTACATTATTATTTATTAATTTATTTGAAAGTATATTCATTTTCAAACAAAACGGTGGTATTTTGAGGACTTATTTTAGCAGAACTCTCTTGAAATCCATAATTGGCCAAAGCGTTTTATCGTCCGTGTGTATTGCTATTTAGACACAAAATTGGCTGAGTAGTTTGCTAGACACCGCAAAGATCAAATTTTTTTAACTTTGACCCCTTGACAGCTCAAATTTTCAACCCAAACCAATTAAAAAGCTTACCCTATCTCTGAATACCCTTTTATGTAAAATTTCAAACGTTTATACCAGAAATTGGCTGAGTAATTTGGTAGAGACTGCAGAGGTCAAATTTTTTTTTACTTTGACCCCAATTTTGACCTTTTAACATTTATTTTCATGGGCTCAAATCAAATTCAAAAGTTTGATCCATGTCCAAGTAACCTACATTTAAAATTTCAAGTGTTTAGACCTAAAATTGGCGGAGGAGTTTGGTAGAGTTATCAAAGGTCAAATTGTTGAACTTTGATCCCTTGAGAGCCAAATTTCTGGCCGAAAACCGATTAAAAAGATTTTCCCAAATCTCAATGCTCCCTATGTCAAATCTCGAGTCTCTAGACCGAAAATTGACAGAGTAGTTTGGTAGGGAAATGTACACAGAGAGAGACACACACACACATTTTCACTTATATAGATATACTTGCATGGGTTCCCCACATTGCCCGTGTGTTTGGAGGTGTATGCTGAGCAAAAAAAAAGGGTAAATTTTTTTTTTACTTTGACCCCTATTATGACCCCTTAAAATTTATTGTTTTGGGCTCAAATCGAGTTATTAAGTTAGATCCATGTCCAAAGAACCTATATTTAAAATTTCAAGTGTTTAGACTCCAAATTGTCGGAGGAGTTTGGTAGAGTTCTCAAAGATCAAATCATTGAACTTTGACCCCTTAACAGCCAAATTTCTGGCCGAAAACCGATCACATAGATTTTCCCAAATCTCAGTACCCTGAATTTCGAGTCTGTTGACTGAAAATTGACAGTTATTGCGAAGGAAAATGTACACACACACAGACAGACACACAGACACGTTCACTTTTATAGATATATAGATAGATTGTTAAATCATTTTATATTGTTGATTTTCATAGAATCGTTTTCATTTATTTATTTCTTCATATTTGTGTCTCCGTCATTCGCACAAATGACTTCACGATACGGTGATTGATGGTGATAGAAGTTTGCGTAATAAATCAAACCAATAATGTTAATTTTTTTTTTTTTTTTTTTTTCTTTGAAATTTTATTTAGAATCTCAATTTAAAAAAATTATTTTTATCTTTAATCTCAGCGGAAACCACTTAGTGACGCTGTCAACAGTGCCAGCAAATTACCAAAACCTCAAAGCAGCAAATTACCAGGAATTAAAAGAGAACGCAGTCCAAGTGTGGTAAGTACACAATGTTTGGGAGAAATTTTTATTTTTTTTATTTATTTATTTATTTTTTTTTTCT
This sequence comes from Euprymna scolopes, assembly GCF_053919585.1. Classification (NCBI taxonomy): domain Eukaryota; kingdom Metazoa; phylum Mollusca; class Cephalopoda; order Sepiida; family Sepiolidae; genus Euprymna; species Euprymna scolopes. The sequence continues at coordinate 19,107,617 of NC_136522.1, read as the reverse complement.
TTAGGACCATTTAAAGTATTAATGGAAAAGTGCAGTAGATGGTTGTTTTTGTATATTAATGGTGGGTTTGAGAGCTGGAGATCATGAATCACTGGAATTACGAACTGTAGAAGTTTGGTGAGTATGTGCAATCGATGGCTAGTAGGAAGGATCATAGCAGGCATTTTGATTGTGTCTGCACAATAAAATTTGTTAAGAAACTGCAAGATGCGTGCAACAAGATTTAGACAAGGCGATGTGGATCCTGTTGAGGGAGATGGTTGTAAGAGTAGCAATAAAGACAAAGGGTTAAATGAGGATCATTGCTACTCCTTTAAACATTACAAGAGTTAATTACTCGCTCCAATATTTGTTCAGTGGTAAAGTGTAACAGATATCCGTTTCTGTATACTAATGGTGGGTTTTGAGAGCTGGAAATCGTGGATGATCGGAAAGCAGTGTTGTGGAGTTGGAAAAATCAAGGGAAAGAAAAAAAAAATTCAACAAAATCATGGTGTGTCTAGTCGCAGCAGTTGTGCCAGCTGGCTGCCGTGTGGAGGAGTGTTGCCTGGTTTAGCTGCCTCTCTTCACCATATCTATCGGTAGCAACACCAGATGTGGTGTTGGATGGAGAAAAGAGAAAACTTTTCGAACAAGTCAACAGCAGGAGTAACTGTGACTCCTTCAAGGTAGGCACCTGTCCATCCCACATCATGCTGATCCAAGCAGGCATGTCCCAAACCAAGTCAAGAAAATGAAGAAAAAAGAATCAAGTTGTGAATTTTTGCGATAAGGATTGGTTATTTGTATTATTATTTATCGGCTACTGTTCTCATTTTGAGTGTGATTCTCACGTTTTGTCGATGTAACCTCCGACCTTCAAGTGTACCTTGTCGAATTCGTGAATTTGGATGGAATTTTGAGCGGAACCCTTTATTTACTTCATGGGTTAGCGTGCTCTAGTTCCATCAGCCTCTGTGGCAACTGAAAAATAAATTTGCGAATTACTTAGGACGTCTATCGACAGACGATGTTCCATTTTTATATAAATAAAGGGTGAAATATTGAGTAAGCATATTTTTCCCCCGATAAACATTTTTATATATATATATATATATATATATATATATATATATAATTAAAAATTCACTCTACGTGCAACTTGGACATTTAAACATCACCATTGGAGAAGACCATACGGATCTTGTTTTTTCTTTAATATTGTTAAATGTTTTTGACTCCTAATGGGGGTATGATACCAATGATTTCGACGATCGTTTTTATAACCACCGAGTGTGCTAACCAACCAATGAAAATCTTCCAAAGTTAGTATAAAAATTGTCAAATTTTGGATTCAATCAGTTTGCCGTTAACTACGTCACGGACCGCATTTGATTCTTGGCTGCCATCTTTGTTACTGGCAATTATTTTACACTTAGTATCGGAACTGCACTGCTTCTCCACCGCCATCTTTGTTCAACATAATGTATCAACATTTAACAAATATCTGTGTTGGTTTCTTAAACCTACATTTTTAATTTAAAAAAATACAAACTATACTGTACTTTGGGGCAATTGTTCCAAATCCAAGGGTAATTGTGCCAACTAAAAAAAAGTGCTCTTTATATGCGTGATTGCCAAAAGAGCACTTTTAGCTAGTTGGCGCAATTACCCCAAAGTACGGTAGCTCAAGTTCATAAAGATGGAGACTGTTTTGTCAACAGTTTTCACTTCGTCGTTTCATGTGTACGGTGTAACTTGCTATGGCTGGTTTTTATTATTTTGGTATTTATGTAGAGAATGTATTGTGCTGAAATAATAGCGTTATTTAGAAACCTATTCTTAACATAGGAAGGGTGTTTCGTTACTATTCTGTACTTTCACCAAACAATAAACAAGATACCATAAAACTTGAATTTAACTAAAAAATGCTTTTCACAAGAATAGGAAATGCCCACTAAAAATCAAATTGAATTAAAAAATCAACAAAATGAAGACAGAAAATCCAAATCAACATATCAAAACCAAAAAAACACATATCGACCATTGTCAGCATTCTTCTCTCTCTATTCTCTCTCTCTCTCTCTACAGGGTGAAACAATAAAAATGTCGTCCTAAAGAAAAGTACACTACAGTTTTATTTTAAAACTTTTATTGAAAAAATTAATTCAGGTAACTTGATTATATAGTAGAGTTGATATCTATTCAATGTAGCCGCCTTCAGCCTCAATCACTGCCTCGAACTGGAAGCATGCCTTTTCCAAAAGCGCCGACAGGAGCTCAGCAAATACTCGGCAGATGGCAGTGATCAGGCTGACTTTGGTGTTGTGGGAGGTCATGTTGGTGATGTTCTCGACGTATGACCAAACAAAGTAGCCCAGCGGGAGGAGGGGTGGCTAGTGAGAGACGGGTACAAAGTCGTAGCACTTCTTCTGAAGCCAAGCCTGGGTCTCTTTGGATTTGTAGGCCAGAGCAGAGTTCTGCTGCAACATTCAGGGTCTGCTAGCGGCCACCTGACTGCACCAGGGAATCACCACATTCTTCAGCACATCCAGGTAAACTTTGGTGTTGACTTTCAAGCCGACTTTGAAGATGTGAGGTGGCATGATGTGGCCCTCACTTGAAACCACACCAAAGACCATAACCACGGTCAGAAACTTTGTTTTTATCACCCTTGGCACATCCCTGTTATTCATGGCAATCCAGCGATGCATTTTAAGGGTGCTGGCAATGGTCTTGTTGTCATAACTTGGATTAATAGAGAGCATGAGTTGTACAGCAGTGTATCTCTGGTCTCACTCATTGAACAGCCACTTTCAGATATGATAGAAGACTCCTATTGCTCCTTGGATTTGTAACCAACTGGCCAACTAGTAGATGGTCTGCAACAAAAAAAGAAAACCTGGTTTTCATCAAACGGAAGTGGAATCATGTCGTCTTTTCTAGGGCAACAATTTTATCGTACCACCCTGTACTTTCTCTCTCTCTCTCTCTCTCTCTCTCTCAAACTTTGCTTTTTCTTTCTCTCTCTCTCTCTCTCTCTCTCTCTCTTTGATTCCCCAGCCCTGATTAAAACAAAACTTCAACGGATATAAAAGACAAAGCTTGATTGCTTTAACCAACTTATGTTCACTTGAACGTCATATACGACCACAGACTCTGCTTCGAGGAAATTTAATTCCAATTATTATTAGATAATCTATATTTTTTTTATTTTTATTTTAGTCACAGAATGAATCGCAAAAGGATTCTGGCTTTGGATTTCCGGTAAAGTATACTTACTGGTCACTTTGGCTTGGAAATATAAATGCAACATGTAAAGAATTGCATTGTGTTCTGCATTTAGTTTTACCACATTTTTGTTTGTTGGAGTTGATACTCTCGGCATTTTGAACAAAAAATAAGAAAAGTGAGTGTTTAAGTGGATGCACGAATGACAGAAGTGTCCCTGTTTTGAATGATACGTTTTCATTTTCTTAAGATACAAATAATTGTCTATTAGGCATGTGTGTGCAGTATGTTGTATGGAAATATAGCCAGTGAAGGTTGAAGACATGCGTTGCATGCAAAGAAGTGATATGAAAAAGATATGATGAATATGTAATTTGAGTCTGTTTAGTTCTGATGACCTCAGATGGGAGATAAAATCTAAACAGTATTGAGAGAAGATGTGTGCAAAACAGGAGACTTTGATGGTATGGTTACATTGAAAGAATGAATGAGTTTTGCAAGCAATAGATGTAGAACAAGCGAAGGCCACGGAAAACTTGAAAGGAGGTGATAAAAATGGATATGAGAGAAAGTAGGAAAAATAAAAACCTAGCCAGACTGTTGGATTAGTTTGGAATTCAATTTCTAAAAATAGTTCAACATATGTGAGCATGTAAAACAGTTGTTTGACTGGTGATGAAAGAATGGATGAATGTTGACCTAATGTTCTTGGTTGGTCTGTCACGCTCGAGTTTAAAATTGCGTTTTCTTTGGTCTGTAACACTTTAGTTTGAAATTGCATTTTTTTTTATGTCATGCTTCGGTTTGAAATTGCGTTTTCTTTGGTCTGTCACGTTTTAGTTTGTAATTGCATATTTTTTGTGGTTTGTCACGCTTGGGCTTGAAATTGCATTTTTTTTTATTTTTGGTCTGTCACACTTGGGTTTGAAATTGCATTTTCTTGGTCTGCCATGCTTTAGTTTAAAATTGCATTTTCTTTTGTCTGTTGTGCTTTAGTTTAAAATTGCATTTTCTTTTGTCTGTCACGCTTTAGTTTGAAATTGCATTTTCTTTGGTCTGTAATGCATGAGTTTGAAATTGCATTTTCTTAGTATTTAATGCAAAAACAAGCATAAATTTATTAAGCTATCAATTTGGCATAAAAAGCACTCATGCTAAACATGATTTTTGCCTGTTTTAAACATGCTAAAAAGTCCAGTATTTTATAAATGTCCTATTTTTATAGCGAAATTTAAAATTTGATTTTTTTTTTTTTTTTTTTTTTTTTTTTTTTTTTTTTTTTAATGTATATAATATAAATATAATTTATGGGGAAATATGTTTATTGAACTATATTTCAACTTTTTATTTATATTAATCCTCTAATTTATGAAGCTCTATGTAACTATAGAGCATATCTTCTGTATATAAATAAAATGAAGTCATTTTTTTCCCTTATGAGTTTAACCTTAATAGGATTAAAACTCAAGACATTTCGTGCAAATGTAATGTGCACAAACTGCAGCAAATTATCTGAGGTGTGCTATAGGCCTATTACCCTTACACTTACTCGATGACCGTACATTCCTATATTTTTTCTGGTGAGAGTTCACTGCCAAAACCTGTAAAAATCAATGGAAGTGGTAAAATCTTTTCTCTCTATTATGTTCATACCCCCTCTGCAACCACTTAACACCGTTGCGGATACGTCCACAGGAGAATTTGGGAAGCAACACCGGTTGGAGTTCTTAGTTGCTTAAAAAAAATGGAATGGCATTTTACCATTGGGTGAAACGCAACTTTCGATTACGTCTTTTACATGGTTTACTTATACCATTTCTTTTATTTCTTTTTTTTTTTTTTTTCCTTTTTCTTTTCTTTTTCCTTTTTTTTTTTTGCCTTTTTCTTTGGGGGGGGCCTGGGATTCGAAGGGTTACTTAAACAAAACGAACTAACCTAACTACAAACTATAACGGTCAAATGTTCAAATGATTACTCGATTTATATATTTTATTTACTATATTTTTCCTTCTATTATGTTTACAGTGATTTTATACGTGATACTAGGGGGAAAGAGCTGATTTCTTATTCTCGGATTCGTTACTCATTCATTATTTATTTCTATACATTGATTTTATGGTTGTTTCATAAGCCCAATTAGTATTACGCTATCGATATGAAACCAGACGACATTCCAATTGGTAAAATGCGATGACAAAGAAAACAAAACGCATAACAATCCGTTATACTTACACCTAACAATTATACGATTACAAAAATGCTTTTCTTGCATAAAACAAACCAACAATAAAAGAAAAAAAATTATGAATAAAATCAATTAATCATTTATTCGTTATACACAGTCAGTTTTCTGGTTTTATTTCTTTTTTTTTTCCCCCATTTGTACTTTTTTCCGGTTTGTTTTGTTTCTTTGATTTTATTGAAGAAAACAAACCAACAAATAAAATAAAATAGTTGCATTTTACGCGATTAGTTTTTCTATAAATATAAAAGCGAAAATGTGTGTGTGTGTGTTCGCTTCTTCTTGTGTATGTCCGCAAATGCTTTGGCTTGCACGTCAGACTTTCTCGCACCTGTTCATTGCGCTTCATAAACCTTCATATAATACCCTTATCAGTTCCTATCCATCGTGGCACAGATGGTTAGGTGACTGGCTTTTTTTCCCTTTCATTTCCACCTCCGCGTCAAGGCTTCGGGGTCCAATCCGACCTTCCGACCAAAACTTTTTTTTCTTTTACACCTTTTTTTAACAGACACACCTCCAAACACCCAGCCAACGCCGATTACCCCCCGCTAGTAACAAATAAATGATAGTCTATATTCCAAATTTCAAAATGTTAACCATCTTACCATTTATTGCCATTATTTATTGACATGCACATATCTTGACAGCAACTGCTTCATAGTGCAAAATCGTTCATGTAATTATTATGGCAATTGTTGAATTCATTCCACTCTTAATTTATCAGAAGAAAAAGCACTTATCAATTTTAAAAGAGAATAAAGGTATATGGGCATGATTACACAATCCAAAAACTGGGAGAGAAGTTACAATTACCTTGTTTCATTTTGTTATGTTATCTTTGAACTTTTATGTGAAGTCACCAAATTTTAATTCCCTTATTAATAAATTATTTGTATATAAATTGATAAAAAAATATTTTATTTAATATTTTAATTATATTAGTCTATATTTATTTACTTAGATAATATTGATAACTGTAAAATCTATAATGTACTAGCAGGGCTACCCGGCGTTGCTCGGGACCGTATAAACAATGAAAAAACAAAAGCAGATATGGAACATATGTTTTATTCTTAGGGGAGAGGAATCTTTCATCTCAAGTTTTAGCGTTACAAACAAACATTTGTCTTTTATATATATATATAGATAATGACAGGTTTTTTGGGGCCCCCCCTCGAAGATAACTGATCAGTTGACCAACTTCTAGTGGTCCGTTTGACGTGAAATTTCGATATTTGTCATCCGGGTGATGGGGCTTCGATATGATACCAAATTTGTCAAGTTTGGTTCCGTCTTTCAAAAGTTTTAGCGTTACAAACAAACATACATACATACACACAGACGTTTGGCTTTTATATTCTATAATAATGTATGTATTTATATTTATTTTTATATGAAACGAATTACCTAATCTATTGATTTATTTATGGTAATAACCTTTTGATGATTAAATCTAAACTTAGCATGACTATAATTCTTTCTTACATAAGTATTTTTATTAAATTTATTTCTACTTTAAACAGAATTATTTTATTGCCATTTAATTAGTTTTAATTAACCATTTTAACATTAATTTAAGAGATCTTACTTTTTCCTATCATTAATTTAGAATCCGTTCAAGGGAGATAACCTATTTTATAATTAAAGAAAGTTATTTCCCTTTATTCAATCCAATATCATTTTGTTATAGATTTTATGGGTTTTAACTGTACTCTGTAACCGTGTTATATAATTATCTAATTTGTTTTATTTTATTTATATCATTTAGTTATTAATACAATTTGTATTTTTATTGATTGTATTATTTATTTAAATTTTAATATTTAAAACATTTTCAATATAAATTAATCTATACTTATGAGTTTCATTGATCAATTTAAATTGGATGACTTTTCATTGACAATTCAAAGATGGCGTAAAAAATGAAAAAAGATATTTGTAATTCCTCCCCTAATTTTTGGCTTTACTATCTTTTAAAATTAATAAGTGCTTTTTCTTTTGATGAGCTTATGGCCAAATAACTTCAGGAATTGACATAATAATTACATGAATGATTTTGCACGACGAAACAGGTACTGTCAAGAATTGTGCATACCAAGAAAATAAACAGTAATATGATCAACATAATGAAAATTGGAATATAGACTTTTGTCATTTATATAAAAGCCAAATTCTAAAATTTATAATCATAAGTTTATTAGTTTAATAGTGAATCATATATACTAGCAGTATTACCCAACCTTGGCCGGGGGTTGATTTAATGCCATTTTTATGCTTATGAAGTGTAAGATAAAATAAATATGTAAAAATGTAAATTTTTGAAAAAAAAAAATCTCAATCGAAATGTATGAGAAGATTAAATGAGAAAAAAGAATTTTAAATAAGTGTTTGTAAATGCATAAGTATTGTATAAACAATGTTGTTTTATTGTTGCTGTGAGGAGTGTTTTGATTAGTTAGTCAAAGAAAAAAATCATTTTTGGTAAGTTAATGAATTTGTATTTGTATAAATAAATGTTATTTAAAGTGTTAATTGAAGTCAAGTTAATGGAAAAAATGGAAGAACTATTTTAAAATATAAAAAAATGTTAAGTTGTATTTATACTGTAATTAAGGTATTAGCGTCTGTAAATTTTTGATTTAAGAAAGTAAATTGTCCAATTGTATCAATAAACGTCTTTCCAATTAACAGAACAACATTAAGAAGTTATATCATCAAACAAAAATATTTTAAAAAAAGAAAGAAAACACGCTGTAATGGTCATGTGCGCGTCTGTGTGTCTGTGCGATGCGTTGTGAAGTGTGAAGTAGTAGTACGAACAATTCCATAACAGTAATACGGTGTCAGCGTTGGTCTGGCTCGTCGTTAAGCAACGACCTGGAAAAATGACCGGTCATTTTCATTTGCGTACGTGCAATAATACATAGCGATTATCAGTTGGTGATACTTGTTGGAAACATTTTGATGCAAAAACTAGCTTAAAACAATGCCAGGCACAGCAAGTACCTTTGTGTGTAATTTCGTAAAAATTGTTTAAGCCATTTTTGAGTCGATAACAAATGAACTCACACACATACAAAGTTGCATTTATATATATATATATATATATATATATATATATATATATATATATATATATGAGATTCACTACAACAGTTGCATTTAAAACTGGAGGTAAGCTTATTTATTTAAACGATGAGTTATTTCTTCTTAGAGCTACGAAAGTTACTTCACGTTTGATTTTCGCAGACCAAGATGGATGTGTTTTATGCTTTGTTAAATCCAACATGCGGTCACTTTTCATAACAAGTAAGGATATTTGGTGTATCTTAAATAATATGTGACTAATCTATCCTCCACCCAGCAAGTAAGTAGCGAAACAGTACTGTATGTGGATGACTATAGTGCTCCTTATCTTGAGTTGCGCATATTTGGAAGCGATACACGATAACCATTAGCGATGCTCTTTGTGTAAACAAGCTTAGGTATTCGGACTATGTCAAAACATTAATTCGCTACCCGCACAACAGCTGCCGATTAGCGTAATGGTTCAAAGCCTCAACTGTCATATGGGTGATCGAGTTTCGATCCTGGCTTGAGGTGGTTGCTTTTATAGCCACACTAATGAGCTGTGATACAGTACTATATGTGGATGTATGTATATATATATATATATATAGATATATATAGATATATAGAGTTCTTTTTCTGGGTCAACAGCCAACTAGCACCGTGTATATTTGTGTGTGTGTGTGTGTGTGTGTGTATATGTGTATTGGGGTGGAGAGGGCTCCTGTAAGCCGTGGTGAAGGCAACCTCTCTAGGAGAAGCAAATCTCTGATTAAAAAAAAACATAAAGTGGAAGACCAGTACCCGCATTAAGCTGGTCTGCAGTTTAATTTGTTGCTGGCTATCTTGCTCTTGCTTGTTACTGGATCTCAACATTTTGAACCGAGAGAGAGACTTAGCTGTTGTACAAAGCTAAGACTCTGTAACATCGTCTTTGTATAGATACTCCCTCAGGTATTTGGGCTCATGGATATTAAATGTCTGAGGGAGTGGCACTCGTCTGACAAGACGTTTTAATCATCATATATATATATCTTTAACAGGAAATAACTCATCCTTTAAATAAATAAGCTTACTTCCGGTTTTAGATGCAACTGCTAATTATTAATAAGTGAAAATAAATATAAATTAAGTTAAAAAATAAACTTAATAAATCAACTTTAAATAGTATTAAAAAAAAAACAACAATTAAAACAATTCTATTACAACAAATAATTAACAACATCGAGCTAATTAATTAAAATAGATTTTAATGTAATATGCAAATGATGGTACTCATTCGATGTAAATTCTTTTGAATACATAGTATATATTGAAACCATGCTGGAATAAAAGTTTGTTTTCAGTATGATTCAGTGTACCTTTTGCATGCATTAATTAAATTGTGAACAAACAGGAATACGACTTTATTATAATAAGTATGCATACAAAATTCAAGCAAGGACAGTCCACAAAGTTTTATTAATAATGATACATACTAGCGGAACCCATGGAAATTCAACAATAGTTGAATATTTATAAAACACATTATGAATAAAAATAAAATAAAACAAATAACAGTAAATTCTTTTAAACTTCTTAAAGCTAAAAAGGATTATTTTTAAAAAATTTACATGATTTTATTTTTTTTAATGAAAATTCATTGTCTTTTGTTTTTGTTTTTTCTGAATAATGTTTAATATTAATTATAAAGGAACAAATGTCAATTCACTTGCACATTTATTTTTTTTTTTCAATTTTAAAAAGAATGTATAATAAAAAAAAATTTTTTTCTCTTTTCTACATGACTTTATTTACTTTTTAATTATAAAGTAAAATAACCAATTTGAAACAATAAACAGACAGCCATGTTTTTTTTTGTTTTGTTTGGAAAACTTTTAGAGAGGAAATAGTTATAATGATTTTTAACTGATAAAGAGCAACTATAAAGGGAAGTAATTTATTTGCAATGATGATGGGTTTTTTGGTGACGTCAGACAAGTAAATTAATATTTAGATATGTTATATCCATAAAGGATAGGCCATGTTGTTGATGGGGCAAAGAATTAGCTAATTCTCTGCCCCATCAACAACATGGAAAAAAAAACCCGACATACTGAAGATGAAGGTTTCCTTCGAAATATATTCATGAACTTTAACATAAATTTCAAACAAAATAGATATTTGTTTATTTTGTAACAATGCATTGTTTTGGCTTCAAACGTATATAATATGTATCTTATTTAATTCAAGTTCAACCAGCGCTTCTAAGGAACAAAATCTTAACAAATATCTTATATGTTTTTATATAGACTGATGTGATTCTCGGTTGATTGACTGTGTCAGATATATACTCAAGAGTCAAAAGAATGAAAAGAATATGCTGTTGTTACAGCCCTGCTCATTATTCTTTACACAAGTGGTGCCATATCATGATGACAGGTGTACTGCGAAGAGGTTATAGGTGGAATAAGTTTTCATGTCGTTATAAGTGGAGTTGTTTGTATAAATACCGACTCGCACATTATTACTTATATGATATTGATGCTTAGACGATAAAAAGAGAAAATATTATATAAACCGTTTAAATTGTTTGAAATTTTCCATAACAATAAACGTTAATTGTTATGTTTTATATCACATATCTCATCTATCTGTTATATAAAAGCGAAAATGTATGTATGTGTGTATGTCTCGCAAAAACTTTCGATAGTCTATTATATAAAAGCGAAAATGTGTGGGTGTGTGTGTGCGTGCACTTTTTGTATATGTCCGCAAAAGGCTTTTTTCGAGGGGGGTGCTCGTTCCGGTCATTCCTTAAAACTTTTTATATACTGTCTAAATGATAATATCTACGAGTTGAGAACGGGGGTCGCATCTATCTTTAATTTGCCTGGCTTTTACGTGCTATTTTCGAGATTTTTTTTTTTTTTTTTCGATCACTGCGTGTTTGTTTCACTTTCCAATATAAAAACGCGAAACTGAATTGTATCAGCAGTTCCCAAAACAATGGACATTTGGTCAATGCCGGTTTCCACCAGCATATCAGACAATTGCTTTCATTGGACACTCGCCTAATAAACGGGGGAGCTGGTTTTCCCAACCAGACAAAGTTGGGTAAACAAACTGAAATGAACTATCCCCGCAGTAAAAGGATTTGACCTCATTAAGCACGCACTTAAAAACTGCGGAATAGCGTGATGTTTGACCTCAATTTAAATTCATTCACTTTTTAATCGCTATATTTAACGTCTTACATTGCTTCTGTCGCCGTAGCGCATGTGTTTGATATCAGCCTATTGGCCTCAAGGCTCCAAGTTCGAGCCTACCTGCCACCAACATCCCTTTTTTTTTTTCTTTTACACCTACAAAAGTTGGGTTTTTTTTTTTTTTTCATTTTTAAAATCGCTGTTCTTCTGGGTTTTTTTTTTTTGTTTGTTTTTTTAAGTTTAACATCGTTTTTTTATATTTAAACAGGATCAAGTTTCCTTTTTGTTTTGCTTTACACCCCCACCTCCAAACACACACACACCTACAAACACCCGGGCAACGCCGGATAACCCCGCTAGTCTATATATCTATATATATAAAAGGCAAAATGTGTGTGATCATTTCGTGTATGTCTTCAAAAGGCTTTTCTCGCACACGCTTCCGGGGTCGTTACTATCGCTTAAAACTGTGTATATAGGTCCTATATAATAATATCTAGGAATTAGGAAAGCGCGTAGCGTATAGATTTATTTACGTCGATTTTTACAAAATTATTGCTATTTTGGCTTCTCGCGTGTTGATTGGGCTTTTTAGTATAAATATGTGTAGCTAAACTCAAACGATGTCTTCTCTGCATTGCGCCGGGAAAAACGTCCAGAAGGAATCAGCTTTGATCAGTTGCTATTCAGTCTGGACAATTGGGAGTGTCTTTCCCCCTCCCCAACATCTGTTGGGAGAAGAAACAGTTAAATTTGCGTAAACAAACCCAAACGCTGCGTGACTTCTATTTGACCTTCTTAATTAGGTCAAATGGAAGCAGCAGAGTTAACTTTTATTGTGCATACCTGTTTTTATAGTTAAATAACCTGCTTAATGTTGTCTGTCGCCGTGGCTCAATGGTTAACTTAGCACGGTTTTTTTTCACACATTAATTTCCAACTCAAGGGTACGGGTTCGATCCTCATGCACTTACCTACCAAAACATTTTTTTTATTATTATTATTTACCCCCCCCCCACCAACCCACCCCGCCGGAGTTTTGATTTACCTCAAGACACCCGGGTATCACCGGGTACCCCCCCCCCGCTAGTATATATATAAAGCAAAAATGTGTTAGTGTGTGTGTGCATTTTTGTGTATGTCCGCCAAAGGCTTTTTGTGCCGGGCTTTTCGGTCGGCTCATACCTTCTTAAAACTTTTATATAATGTCTAAATCATAATATCTACGAGTTATGACCGGAGGTCACGTCTTTTTAATTTGCCCGACTTTTATGCGCTACTTTTGAGATTTTTTTTTTATCGTCATATTTTTGTTACGCATTTCAGTATAGAAAAAGTGAAAACAGGCTTGCAGCCGCGTCATGTTTCATGGTCAAACATCACCTCTCGCACCTGTCAATGTCACTTTATAAACGTTAACTTAAGACACTTATCACTTCCTCTTCCCTCGTGGCCGAGATGGTTAGGTTTCGCGTTTTTTCTTCCATTTCATTTCCACCTTCGCGTCAAGGCTTCGGGGGTTCAAGCCTACCTTCCTACTAAAACTTTTTTTTCTTTTACACTTCTAAACACCTGGCCAACGTTTTTTTTTTTTTTTTAAAGGGTTGTTTTGATCCCCCCCCCCCCCCCCAAGCACACATACCTCCAAACACCCGGGCAACGCCGGGTACCCCCGTCCCTGCGCGCATTTTTTGTATGTCTCTTTTTTCGCCAACGGTCCGGGGGTCGTTACTATCGCTTAGAACTGTTTATATACCCCCTAGATAATAATATCTACGATTTGGGAACACAGGTCGCGTCTGGATTTATTTACGTCAACTTTTATAAGATTCGCGCGATTTCGCTCTCTCCCCTGTTTGCCCTGCATTTTAGTATAAATGAAATGAAAGTAGATTCGATCATTGCGTGTTCTTGGCATCGCGCCGGAACATCCAGAAAGCAATCAGCTTTTGATCAATGTGGAGTTTCTCCTTATGTCAGACAATTGCTATTCAATTTGGACAATCCCCTTTAAATGGGGAGCTGCCCCCCCCCACCATCATTTGGGGGAAGCGAAAACTAAAAATACTGCCACGTCATCGTAATGATCCCGGGATGACCTCATTTAGTGTCTTCCTGTCCACTCACTTTATATGCCTTAACTTAACACGCTAATCAATTACTCTCACTCGTGGTCGAGACGGTTAAGTGGTTTGGCTTTTATTTCCACCTCTGCATCAAGGCTTCCGGGTTCAATCCCGCCTCCCAACCAAAACTATTTTTTTTTTTTTCTCTTACACCTTTTAACACCCGGACAACGTTTTTTTATTCTTTAGTTTACCCCCCCCCCCCCATACACACAGCGTTGTTATCTTAAGATTGCAGGTTCGATCCAGCAGGTTTATTTATGCCATTTTTTTTTCCGTTTTGGTTTTGGTTTTTCTGATTTCTTTAACATCGTCTTTTTTATAATATTCAAGCAGGGTTATTACTCTCCCCCCCCCATACACACACCTACAAACACTCAGGCAACACCGGGTACCCCCCGCTAGTCTATATATAAAAGCGAATTGTTTTGATCACCCTTCGCCCAACACATACACCTACAAACACCCGGGCCACGCCAGGTACCCCTCCGCTAGTCTATATATATATAACAGGCAAAATGTGTGTGATCATTTTATGTATGTCTCGCAAAGGCTTTTTACGCCGACTGTCCCGGCTGGAGGGGGGGTGGATACTATCGCTTAGAACTGTTAAAAAAAAACCTATATAATAATATCTAGGGTATTAGGAAAGCGGATCGCCTCTAGATTTATTTACGTCGATTTTTACAAAATTATTGCTGTTTCAGCCCGTCTTGTGTTCGTTCAGCTTTTTCGTATAAAAAGCGAAACTAATTCAAAGCTAAGGCACTCTTCCCAGCAATCGCACCTGGAAACGAAGAAACAATCAGCTTTAATCAGTGTGGGGCCAAACTCCTTATATCAGACAATTGCTATTCAATCTGGACAATGGGAAGCTGGTTTCCCCCTCCCCAACAGATGTTGGGGAAAAAAGGCAGTCAAAGTTGGGTAAACAAACCCAAACGCTGCCCCGCAGCAAAATTTACCTCCGTGATTTCTATTTGACCTCATTAATAAGGTCAAATAGAAGCAGCAGAGTTAACTTTTATTGCGGATACGTGTCAATTCTGTTTTTAATACTTAAATAAATAAATTCAAACATGTTTTCATTAGTATTTCGCGGTGGCCCAATGGTTAATGTCGCACGTTTTTTTTTCCACACTTTAATTTCCAACTTTGCCTCAAGGGTTCAGGTTCGATCCTCATACTTACCTGCCAAAACTATTTTTTATTTTAACCCCCCCCCCCTCCAAACCACACGCACCTCCAAACACCTGGGTACCCCCCACTAGTCTATATATATAAAAGCGAAAATGTGTGTTTGTTTGTATGTATGTATGTGTGTTTGTATGTCTCGCAAAAACTTTCCACACAGGTCACGGATTTTCGCCAGATCGGTATCATTTTAAACTTCCAACCTTCGCCCAACAAATATCAAAAAATTGGTAATCAAAACATCGAAAAAGAAACACAAAAAAAAACTAACGTAAGGTAAACGAACGATATTAAATTTAAAAATCGAAAAAACAAAAAAGAAAACAGAAAATGAACGTTAAAACTGCTTGAAGCAGGCTTATTTAAGCCATTTTTCACGTGTTCGTTTTTCTGTTTTTTTTTTTGTTTTTTCAATTTTTACATTTAACATCATTCGTTTGTTTTTTTTGTGTTTTCTTTCAATGTTTTGATTACCCGTCCACCCACCCACCCTCCACCCCCGCTTAAGTTTTAACGTTGTTTTCTTTTTTTACTTCGCTTATAACAAACAAACCTGGTCATTGACCTCATTTGCTGAATAGCTATTGCTTACGTCGTCGTCGTTGTAACGCTCGACGACTTCCGTGCGTGCACCTATCAATTTGGTTCTTACTGAAATAAATTCAAACATCTTTCAATAACTCATTCTGGCTGGCCAATTTTATTTTCAATTTTCGCCTCAGGGCTCTAGGTTCGATCCTACCAACTTTTACCCCCTCCCCTCCGGTTTCTTTTTTATTTAACAGCACACATACCTCCAAACACCCGGGCAACTCCGGGTACCCCCGCTGGTCTATAAATATAAAAGCGAATGTATGTGTGTTTGCTTTTTCTGTATGTCTACAAAAGGCTTTTTTCAGAGAAGCGGTCGGTCGCTTCACAACTTTTAAAAACTTTTTATATCACATATAAATCGTAATATCTCACAGTTAACAACGAAGCTCGCCTGTCTATTTAATTTGCTCGATTTCGGGAAGATAAATATTCAATATTTGTCGCTCGCTGCATGTGGGTTAGTCTTTTTCCTATAACATTTTGGGGGAAAAAAAAAAGCGTTCAGCAGTAAATTAAATCCCGCAGTCAAACTTGACCTCATTAACTCATTAAAACGAGCACCTGCTAAATCCAAGTAATTAAATAAATTCAAACGTGTTTCCGTAAGCATGTCACGGTGAGGCAATGGTTAACGTAACACGTTTTTTTTGGGGTTTTTTTCACAACTTTGCCTCAACCAATCCTCATACTTACCCCCACCCCACACACACACACCTCCCAACGCCCGGGCAACGCCCGGGCAACGCCGGACACCCCCGCTAGTTTATAATATTAACAGATTCTAATATTTAGATGTTGTAAATTAAAATTTTAATTAAAAAAAAAAAAAATGATTGAGCATGATAAAAATTCACTTTGATTTATTATTTTTTTCAATGTTAGATTCAGTTCACCCTTAATTATGGACAAATTTCTAAAAATAAAACGTGATGATGACAATAATGAAAATGCTAAAACTTTATTTAAAAAAATCAAAAGTTTAACAGTCGTATAACGATGATTACTTGAAATTTATATTTCATTGGATTGGAGATATGCAAATTCCTTCTCCGATATGCAGCCAAACATCTAATGAAGGAATGATTTTAAGTTAGATGAAAAGACACCGTAATCATCCTAACTTTCAAGCTAAACTTTATTTTATTGCATAACTAGTGGGGGATGTCCGGCCTTGCACAGTTGTTAAATATGCCTAATATACTTTAATTCATATACATTTCGTATTTATTATTACAGAGCCAATTCTCTAGCAAATATTATATTGTGACTAATATATATATATATTTCAAGATTTAAAAAAAAAAAAAATTGATTTCAGTATCATCAGCTTGAATCGAAACCAAAACATTTTGTGCTCCAGCTACATTTCCTACCATTTGAGCTATCAATAGATAAGAAAGCTTTAAAATTAAACCATTTCAAGCTATGAATGAATTTATGCATGCGCAATAGTAATAGAAATATGTTGGCAAGTTGAAATGAACAATTTCCATTTCAACTTACTGACGGTTCTGTACGTATTATCCATCCATCCAAACAAAGATTTTACTTGTTATAAACCATCCTTGGTATATGATTATTTCTTGTTAATTTCAGTGTTATGTGACCAGTAGTTTAAGAGTTTATTGGTTAAATATTTTCACACACAAACACATACATCTATTTTATTTATATAGAAAAGGCTTTATGATAAGAAAATATTTATTTTTTTGTGATAGTTGTTCCAGGAAAAGTTAAAAGAGCACAATAGTGTGCCAGGGAAATTTAAAAGAGCTCAATAGTGTGCCAGGGAAATTTAAAAGAGCTCAATAGTGTGCCAGGGAAATTTAAAAGAGCTCAATAGTGTGCCAGGGAAATTTAAAAGAGCTCAATAGTGTGCCAGGAAAAGTTAAAAGAGCTCAATAGTGTGCCAGGAAAAGTTAAAAGAGCTCAATAGTGTGCCAGGAAAAGTTAAAAGAGCTCAATAGTGTGCCAGGGAAAGTTAAAAGAGCTCAATAGTGTGCCAGGGAAAGTTAAAAGAGCGTAATAGTGTGCCAGGGAAATTTAAAAGAGCGTAATAGTGTGCCAGGGAAATTTAAAAGAGCTCAATAGTGTGCCAGGGAAATTTAAAAGAGCTCAATAGTGTGCCAGGGAAATTTAAAAGAGCTCAATAGTGTGCCAGGAAAATTTAAAAGAGCTCAATAGTGTGCCAGGAAAAGTTAAAAGAGCTCAATAGTGTGCCAGGAAAAGTTAAAAGAGCTCAATAGTGTGCCAGGAAAAGTTAAAAGAGCTCAATAGTGTGCCAGGAAAAGTTAAAAGAGCTCAATAGTGTGCCAGGAAAAGTTAAAAGAGCTCAATAGTGTGCCAGGAAAAGTTAAAAGAGCTCAATAGTGTGCCAGGAAAAGTTAAAAGAGCTCAATAGTGTGCCAGGGAAAGTTAAAAGAGCTCAATAGTGTGCCAGGGAAATTTAAAAGAGCGTAATAGTGTGCCAGGGAAATTTAAAAGAGCGTAATAGTGTGCCAGGGAAATTTAAAAGAGCTCAATAGTGTGCCAGGGAAATTTAAAAGAGCTCAATAGTGTGCCAGGGAAATTTAAAAGAGCTCAATAGTGTGCCAGGAAAATTTAAAAGAGCTCAATAGTGTGCCAGGGAAATTTAAAAGAGCTCAATAGTGTGCCAGGAAAAGTTAAAAGAGCTCAATAGTGTGCCAGGGAAATTTAAAAGAGCTCAATAGTGTGCCAGGAAAAGTTAAAAGAGCTCAATAGTGTGCCAGGGAAATTTAAAAGAGCTCAATAGTGTGCCAGGAAAATTTAAAAGAGCTCAATGTAAAAAAAATGGTTTGAGAATCACTGTTTTACACCATTTGACTCTCTTCCTTTCTCTGTTTACTTGAAAGTGGATTTTTTATTTGTCAATTTTTTTTTTTTTTTGGTGTTTTTCCCAGGCTGAACCCACCAAGAAGAAACTTAAATTTGAACGTCCCTCAGCACCGACAAATGTCAGTAGAGTAGCTGCTTCAAGGAATGTGTCTCGTGTCAATACGTCCCGTGTGCAGACTTCTCGCATCCAGACTTCACGGGCTCCAGTTGCAATAAATCCACGTCGTGGTAAGTTTCACAGATAATTCTCAATTGTTTAATCTTCTATTAAGTATCATTGTTGCGGTACTATGGACCCCCAACTTCACAAAAGTTTTTATCGGCCAACCTGTACAATGAACACCCTGTATATATTTTTTTTGGTTCTCTTGCAGAATTTGACCCAGATCCTCAGAATTTTTCGTCAATTATGGTTAAGGCTCGACTGATAGTTACCGGACCTAGCAAAGTAACAAACGCAGACAAATTTCAAAACCAATAAACCGGAAAAAAAATAGAAATACAAAAAATAACAAAAGCATAGTGTAAATTTACTGAATATATTTTGTTTTTCCTCAAGAAAAGTTGCATTTTGTATTGTTTCTTTACTTTTATTTTTTTTTATTTTTTGCAATTTTTATATCAACAAAAGTTGTTTTGTTTCTAAGAAGATTTTTTTTTTTCCATTAAAAGAAAATTGGCAGTAAAAGTTTTTTTGTTTTTTTTTTGTAAACAGAATTTTTTTTTTTGTCAGAAAAGATGAATGCTTTTTATGAAAACTTTAAATTGTTAGGTGAAAGTACAGAAAAGTTTTTTGAAGAGAATTTACAGATGTTATTAAAAAAAAATACCCACATTATCCAAGAAATTATTTTAAAAATGAAATTTTTGTATACAAAAAACAATGTCGAGTTGGTGTTTCAACATTTAAACAACTCTCGGCTTCAGCCGGTGATTGCCGGTTAAGCCTTAACCATAATTGACACAAAATCCTGAGGATTCAGGTAAAATTGCATTATTCTTAATTTTGTGTTTTTTTGTTTTTGTTTTTTTTTCTTTGAGCAGATTATTAGCAATTGCAAACTAATAAATTTAACCAAAATGCAAAACATTCACTATTTAAAGATTTTTAAGGGGTGCTCAGTTCTAATAAACACTCAAGGGAAACACAAAACCAAATTATTGCCCATATGTTTGGGAGAGGTTCTTTTCATTTTTTTCAATATTTTCAGCAGATTATTATTGATTTGACACTCAACTACCAGATTCTGCAATTTTTTTTTTTTTTAATACTAAAAATTCAATAATATAATGTAAGTAGATATAGAAATTTGTACTGGGTTTCACGATGAAACTTGTTATAACTTAGTGTATTAATATATATTAATGAAAACAAAGGGATGTAGTATAAATAAACTTTGGAAGAGATATTTTATGTCTACACCGTCGTGTTTTGGTTTAAATAAAATTATTATATAATAAACTAAACGGAAAACTTAGCAAAATTTATTTTAGAGAAAATTTATTTTACTTAATTGGAATACAGAAAAAAACTCAAAGAAAATAGAATTTATCCTTCAGAGAAAAAACAAATAAAATAGAATTTATATAACAGAACAAAAACAAGAAAATTAGAGAATAAATACACACAATTCATTATTTGGTCCTCATAATTAACAGATTTAATGAATTAAATAAAAAAAATATAGCAGAAGAGAAAGAAAATATATACTAATTAAATATAAAAAAGGTAAATATTTAATTTAATAATTTATAAATGAACGTGCGTAATGAAAAAAAAAACAATATACCATGTGACATGGCGCCGTAGATACAAAATAACCTTTCCAAAGTTAAAGACCATATATGAGAAATACCATTAATCGAAAGTTTTTGTGTTTTATACCAAAACTAGCAGGGCTACCCGGCGTTGCTCGGGACCGTATAAACAATGAAAAAACAAAAGCAGATATTGAACATATGTTTTATTCTTAGGGGAGAGGAATCTTTCATCTCAAGTTTTAGCGTTACAAACAAACATCTGTCTTTTATATATAGAGAGATAATGACAGGTTTTTTGAGGGCCCCCCTCGAAGATAACTGATCAGTTGACCAACTTCTAGTGGTCCGTTTGACGTGAAATTTCGATATTTGTCATCCGGGTGATGGGGCTTCGATATGATACCAAATTTGTCAAGTTTGGTTCCGTCTTTCAAAAGTTTTAGCGTTACAAACAAACATACATACACACAGACGTTTGGCTTTTATATATATAGAAGGTAGGTATAGCGAAAAGTTACAATCAAAGGAATTTCAAAAACGATTTTTTGTTTGGCTATTGATAGTTGTATTTGTGACGGCAGTTCTTCAGACCTCCATAATTCACAAGGAGTAGTTAACACCTATTATTTTTTCTTACTTTTTCATTGCTTTTACACATTGTTTCTAACGTGAAGAATAAGTTTAGCCAAACTAATTTTGAAATAGGGTATATCAAAGGAACACATATAAAAATGATACCACTATAAAAAACAAATGAAATACTAGATAAAATTGAGCAAACATAATTACCATAATTACAGAAAACGATAAAAAAAATGGTGAAATTTGTTGAGTGAAATGAATTATTGAAAGAAAATTAATTGAACTAATAGAAATGTTAAATAAAAAAAATGTCACATTTCAATATTTTTTTAATAATTAAATTCTCAGGGTTGTCGAAATTAAAAATTAAGTGATTTTTTTTTTATTAGACTTCTTTCGAAGCTTGTTACCTTGAAAAATACATTTAAAACCCTGTTTTTTTAAATAAATTAAAAAATAAACGCAATTAAAAAAAATTAATTGATAATTGAAACTTTAAAAACATATTAAACATTGAAAAATTACTTATCTCACAAATTAACGTCCAATAAAGTAGATCCAGTTTTCATACAAGAATTCGGTTATAATAAATATATCTTTCCCAAACTTAAAAATTAAATCTTTTTTTTTTTTTTTTTTTTTTTTTTTTTTTTTTTTTTTTTTTTTTTTTTTAGAGAGAGAGAGAGTGCTTTAAAATCGCCGAGGAGTGCCGCCTAAAATTTTAAAGAAGTAAATTTTAGGAGTTTAGTGCCTTTCAAAGACGGTTATCATAATTTATTATCATCATTTAATTTCCTTTTTATTCCTCCCCCCACACCTTTCCACGTGGTTCAGTAGTTAACCAGTGCTCCTATTGCTGTCAGTCAGCTATCTTTACCTAAGTTTTAATTTCTAGTTAAAAGAATTTTTCATGAATAGAATCAGCATTTTTAAAAATTATTTTTTTAGTTGTATATATTGTATTTACTCTTTGAAGTTAAGGAGGGTTAAAAAAAATTGGTGACACCTAGATGGTGACGTAGGCAAAAAAAAAAAAAAAGACACTGCGATTTCGACCCTCACTAATAAAACTGCTCTGAGTGACTAGTTGGTAATTTTTTGTTCCTTTTCTTTTTTATTTTGCTCCTCCAATTTATTTGGATGCATCATAGTTAAATGTTTTACCATGTTGGTTGTGGTCATGTTAGATGGTTTTATTCCTCGCGATATTTTAATTTGACAGACTTTGCAAATAGCTTTCAACTCATCATCTTAATCAACTTCAAAAAGTTTCCATGGAAGACTTTTTTTGGACTTTGGCGTTGTGCGTTCTATCCCAACCATTATCAATGGACCAGAGGTCATCTAGTCAGCGTCAGTCAGGGCCAAACTATTTGCAAAGAACTTTGCAGCTAATTCTACCCTATGCGACGAAGGCCATCAACTCCTCATATTTCCTCCTACAACACAGAACAAGTTAGGTAACATACAAATATCCGTGCATGAGGTCGCCAAGCTAATCAAGAACCTAGATTCTAGTAAGGCAACTGGCCCTGATGGCATCCCAATTATAGTGTTAAAAAAGCTTCAACCAGAACTTGCTCCCATACTTACGAAACTATTTAAGAGCTGCCTTAAAGAGAGGTGCTTTCCGACCCCCTGGAAGACCTCATCAGTTTGCCCTGTATTTAAAAATTCAGGTGATAAGTCCTCTCCCTCTCAGTACAGACCAATAAGTCTCCTGTGTGTTATGAGTAAGTTGCTGGAATCCATATTAAATAGAGAAATAGTCAATCACCTAAGCAGGAATAACCTTCTTAGTAACACACAATATGGTTTCCGCTCTGCAAGATCTACCGCAGATGTGCTGACGGTTATATCCCACAGGATTAGTGAATCTCTTGACAAAGGTTTCCTTTCTAGGGCAATTGCTCTTGACATATCAAAGGCCTTCGACAAGGTATGGCATAAGGGTCTACTTCACAAGATTTCTAGCTACGGTATAACTGGAAATGTGTTCTCTATCATTAAATCATTTCCTTCCGATAGGCTCATAAGAGTAGTGGTAGATGGACAAAAATCGGAGGCCTGCAATATAAATGCTGGAGTCCCTCAGGGGTCAATCCTGGGCCCAACTCTCTTCCTGATCTACATCAATGACCTCCCTAAACACATACTTAAATCATTCGTTGACATCTATGCTGATGACACGACCATCTACGGCAACACATCAAAGGTTGTAAATGACAAAGCTCTCTCGGATTCTCTCTCCTCTGATCTCGAGCGCGTGGTTCAGTGGGGGAAGATGTGGCTGGTTACCTTTAATGCATCCAAAACCAAACTCCTATCCTTACATCATCAACGCTCTGATCCCCATCTGGCATCAATTGTGATGGATGGCTCTCGTCTGGGTGAGGCCTCGTGTTTTGACAAGCTTCTGGGTTTGACCTTTACTCCTGATCTGAAATGGAACACGTACATCAAGTCTGTTGCCAAGGTCGCTGGAAAGATGGTGGGATCCTTCTACCGCTCCAGAAGATATCTCACTACTGATGCAATTCTCTATCTATATAAAAGCCAAGTATGTCCAAGGATGGAATACTGTTGCCATATCTGGGCAGGAGCTGCCAAAAACAGCCTATCATGCCTTGACAGAGTACAAAATAGTCTTCGTGGTTTAGTGGGGGATGCTCTTTTCTCTACCCTGCAACCTCTCTCCCACAGAAGAGACGTTGCGAGCCTATCCTTGTTTGATCATTACTTTCATGGCAGGTGCTCGTCTGAACTCCAATCCCTGGTCCCCCCTCACCAATCTTTCACGAAAAACGCCCGTCTAGCTGAATCCACTGTGAAAAATTTCCCCCACTCTATATCTGTGCCTAAATCAAAACGCGGATTCCATGAACAAAGCTTCTTTCTTAGAACTGCACGCCTGTGGAACTCTGTTCCGTCTGCCTGCTTCCCTCCGGACTACAACTTGGATGTCTTCAAGTCCAATGTTAACACATTCCTAATGAACCGCCCCCCCTAATTAAACACTTCATCAAATCTCCACACTAACGTAATGTACTTGCAATAACCCTTATCCCTGAGTGGCTTCCGGGCCTTGATAAGTGGTGATCACTGTGTAAAAAAAAAAAAAAAAATCCGCTAAAAAAGACAAAAAGAAAAAAATATAAAGGGATGAGGCGGTAAATTGTACCAACCAGTAGTTATCAAAAAAACTTATAGAATTTAATTTTTGAAACCAATGCATAAAAGTTTACATAATGAAATGCAAATATGCATTTTCTTTTGATTTTTTTTTTTTTTTTTTTTGGTTGACTGTGTTCAATTCACACATGGTTGATGCGGTTCAATATTGCTAAACTATAAGTCCTTAGTAAAATTCTATTTATAAATACTTTTTAAAATGAAATTATTTGATTAATCGTAAATATTATTTAGACATAAAAATTAATTGATTACAAAACCTTTTAAAAAAATATATATTAATTTCTTTTTCGTTCGGCAAAAAACTGCGCAAAACACTTTTAATTTTCAATTTAAAATTCTAAAAAAAAAGATTATATTATTCTGCTTTTAATATAATCAAATTCAGGGTTTTATCTTTCTGGAGAAAAAAATTTAAAAAATGTATTTTATTGCAATGAAATTAAAAAAAAAAACTTGACTGAATTGAATTAATTACCCTTCAATTAACGATGGGGTTATTTAATAACTTTAGGTTTGGAAGAGATAGGTATGGGGTCGATTTTTTGGAAACATCAAAAGAAGCCGACAACTGTCAAAACTTTGCGAAATAATACAACGTGATCAATTTCATTTTAGAGATATTTCTTTCAAAAGCCTTCTTTTAAAAAAAGAAAAAAAAGTACATTGTTCTATTAAACCGTTTACTGTTTAAATAATTTGACTTTGCTCGTTTTATTTTAAGAAAATGTAAGTTGAAAAAGCATTTTCATTCAGTATTAGAAGATTTGTCAGTAAAAAAAAACAATCGCCAAAAAGATAAGCGTTTTTTTTATTTTTACTCGCAATGTAGAGCCCTGCATACTTCTTTTCAAGTTAACTCTTTTGTAGTTTTGATTACAATAGATCTGAATGAATGAACCTTGTAAGGGAGGGGCACTAAGCATTGCCCTGTTAATAATGAATTTCTTTGGTTTCTTTTTATAACATGCTACGTTTCTCTCTTGCGGTTAGAAATATCAGGAAATTTTTTTCTTTTTTTCAACATCAGACTAAAAGAATCGTAATGAAGGAATCGGAAAATTAAGGTATTTTTAACGATGCGATTCCGATTCCGATACCTCCCAAAATACACGATTCTTACGATTAACGATTCCGATTAATCGTCCCACCACTAATATATATATATATATATATATATATATATATATATATATATATAATGCTCCCTATCTTGGGTTGAGCATTTGGGAAGTGATATACAAATTACTATTAGCATATGAAGCGATGCTCTTTGTGTAAACAAATTGAGCTTAGGTACTTTGGACGATGTCAAAACATTGTTAATTCACTGCCCGCATAGCAGCAGCGATATAGTCCAAGCTCTAACTGTCGTTTGGGCGATCGGATTTCGATCCTGGCTTGAGGTAGTTGCTTGTCTAGCTGCACTGATGAGCTGTAAAACAGCGAAACAGTACTGTATGTGGATGACACACACACACACACACACATATATATATATATATATATATATATATTAGAATACTCTTCCCAGACTCTGTATAAGCAATTTTTTTTTTTTTTTTTTTTACATAGGCATCACCACATTATCAAGGCCAAGAGGCCACTCAAGGATAAGGGTTAAAGAGTGTACAGTAGAAATTGGACAATATAGTAATCATTAGTAATGAAAATTTGGTAAATTTGATAACTTATATGGAACGGCTCATCATGAACTTATTTACGTTAGACTTGAAGACAGCCATATTGTAGTCAGCCGGAAAGCAGGAAAACGGAAGACAATTCCACAGGCATACAGTTCTAAGAAAGAAGCTTTGTTCATGGAATCTACGTTTAGGTTTAGGCACAGATAAAGAGTGGGGGGAATTATTAATAGTGTTTACAGCTAGACGAGTGTTTCTTGTGAAAGTTTGGCAAAGGGGGACCATAGATTGAAGCTCAGTCGAACACTTTCCATGAAAATAACGATACATCAGAGACAAACTCGCAACATCTCTTCTGTGAGATAGAGGTTGCAAGGAAGAGAAAAGGACATCTCCTATGAGGCTACAAAGTCTATTTTGAACACTATCAAGGCAAGACAAGTCCTTTCTAGCAGCTCCTGCCCAGATTTTTCCAGCGGCCTTGGCAACAGATTTGATGTACGTGTTCCATTTAAGATCAGGAGTAATGGTCAAGCCAAGAAGCTTGTCAAAACTTGAGGCCTCCTGAAGACGAGAGCCATTCATTTCAATTGATGCCAGATGTGGATCAGAGTGTTGATGATGTAAAGAGAGAAGCTTGGTTTTAGATGCATTAAAAGTAACCAGCCACTTCTTACCCCATTGTACTACGTGCTCAAGATCAGAGGAGAGAGAATTGGAGAGAACTTGGTCGTTTACTGTCTTAGATGTGCTACCATAAATGGTAGTGTCGTCAGCATAAATGTCTACAAATGATGTAAGGATGTGATTTGGAAGATCATTAATGTAGATCAGGAAAAGAGTTGGGCCCAGGATGGACCCCTGAGGGACACTGGCATTAATACTGTGAGCTTCTGATTTTTGCCCCTCAACTACTACTCTTATGAACCTATCAGAAAGAAATGACTTAATAATTGAGAAGACATTTCCAGCAATACCATAGCTAGAGATCTTATGAAGTAAACCTTTATGCCATACCCTATCAAAGGCCTTAGATATGTCAAGAGCAATTGCCCTAGAAAGGTTGCCTCCGTCGAGAGATTTGCTAATCCTATGAGATATAACTGTAAGCACATCTGCTTTAGATCTAGCAGAACGGAAACCATATTGAGTGTCACTAAGAAGGTTATTTTTGTTGAGATGGTTGATTACTTCTGTATTTAACACAGATTCCAGCAACTTACTCATGACGCACAGAAGACTTATTGGCCTGTACTGAGAGGGGGATGAGCGATCACCTGAATTCTTAAATACAGGGCATACTGATGAAATTTTCCAGGGAGATGGGAAACTATTCTTCTTAAGACAACGTTTAAACAGTTTTGTAAGTATGGGCGCTAGTTCAGGTTGAAGGTTTTTGAGTACTATAATTGGAATACCGTCAGGGCCAGTTGCTTTACTGGAATCAAGGTTTTTGATTAGCTTGGCAGCATCACGTACAGATATACGTATATCACATAGCATGTTTTCTGATACAGGAGGAAATATTGGGGGTTGGCGGCCTTGATCGCAAAGGGTAGAATTAGCTGCAAAGTTCTTGACAAAGAGTTTGGCTTTGTCTGATGCTGACGAGATTACCTCAGGTCCATTGATAATAAAAGCAATAAATATAGAATTATTTTCAGACTATTGTTCTGATCCTGAGTGTCGTTTCATAGCATTTCAATGTAACCTCTGATGTTCTTCATGGGTATCTTGTTGAACTCGGAAATTTGCACGGCTGACGGAACAAGAGCATGCTACTCCTGTAGATGGGAGAAAGGTTTCTATTTGAAATTCTGTGCACATTGCTGAGTTCAACAAGGAGGTCAGATGTTACATTGATCAAAACGTTGTGAAAATAACATTCAAGATGAGAACAGTAGTCCGAAGAATCCAAATAATGCAAGAATATCTTTTTTTACAGAAACCATGCCTGCTCGTCCGCATACAGTACTCAATAGCACAATGGCCAAACCAGGACAGCGGTCTACTGCCAGTGTCCGTCCAGATTTATCCATCTCCCCAATCCGGGAGACAAATAAAAAAAGTAAGTATTTTTCATTTATTTATATGGAGGAGTAAATGTGAAGTTAAAAATTTCAGACAAAATGGAAAATTAATTTATGGAATAGTGGTTAAGCAAGTTAACATGCTAGTAGAAATTTTTATTTTAATTTTACTTTTTTATTTTTATTTTATTTTCTCTATTTTTTCTGTTTTCTTTATTTTTCTTTTTTCTTTTTTTTTCTTTTATTTTTTCTATTTTTTTTTTTAATATATATTTTTTTAAATTTTTTTTTTTTCTTCCACTTTCATTTTTCAGATATTTTCTTTTAAATTGATAAATTTTTTATGCATTTTTGTTAACAACCTTGCCATCTTTCAATGACAAATTTACAGTTAAGGCTTTTTTTCTGTAGAGGTGGTCAAAAAGCGGCCTATTTGGGATTTAAAAGGACGGATACAAGATATGGAAGAACAGCTGAAGGACAAGGACATCATGATGGTGAAGATGGATAAGATGATGGTAAGAATTGGAGACTTAGAATCTCAGAAAGAAGACCTGGCAGGCACTGTCCAAAAGAAGGAAGAGTTGGCTTCTACGGTCAGCAAAGAAGTGGACGATCTACGTAATCTCTTACGGTAAATATTTCATAACCTGAGCGTAAAAATTATATATAATCTACCATAAGGTTGCCGTGTCAGATTTTGAAAATCAGACCCAAATAGCATTTAAGCTGACCAATTAAACTTTGCTTCTGACTAACCAAATTATCATTTGTTATTGTTATATCATGTTATTGATATATTTAGTTACAATTTGGATTATTCAGACTACTATTCTCATCTTGAATGTAATTCTCACATTTCCGCCAATGTAACTTCTGACCTTGTAGATCTGTGACATCTAGGAACCTCAATAGTGAAGGAGTGGGATTTTGCTACTTGGGGTAGTCGAGAGTATGTATGTCAAGTGGGGAAACAGTGCTATGAGTTTATCAGTAAAGTATCACATTAAAGTATTTGTAAAACGGAGACAGAAATGCAACAATGGCTATGAGGTTTGGAGCTTGGCCACTCTTAACGTTAAAGAAAATAGAATAGAGGTTAAATATTAAAAAAAATAACGGCCATTAATGTGTTTCAGAAGTGTTTAGTTTGAAATCCTGTGCCTATTCTTGAGTTTGAAAAGATGCACCTCAAGCAGGTTGGATGTGATATTTGCCGAAATGTGAGAATAACACCCTTAAAGAGAATATTAGTCCAAATAATACAACCGTTAATCTGTTTGCACAAATTCTTTTATTTTTTTTCATGACTTCTTCATATTTTTTTATTGACTTTTCTTTCGTTGACTTTTTCTTACTTTCTTTGTTGACTTTTTAAAAATTTTTTCGTTGACATTTTTTTTCGTTGACATTTTTTTTCGTTGACATTTTTTTTCGTTGACATTTTTTTTCGTTGACATTTTTTTTCGTTGACATTTTTTTTCGTTGACATTTTTTTTTCGTTCACATTTTTTTTCGTTCACATTTTTTTTCGTTCACATTTTTTTTCGTTCACATTTTTTTTCGTTCACATTTTTTTTCGTTCACATTTTTTTTTTCGTTCACATTTTTTTTTTTTTACGTTCACATCCCCCCCCCATTCACATTTTTCGCTGACATTTTTTTTTTTTTCGCTGACATTTTTTTTTTCGCCGACATTTTTTTTTTTTTCGCCGACATTTTTTTTTCGCTGACATTTTTTTTTTTTTCGCTGACATTTTTTTTTTTTACGTTGATATTTTTTTTTTTTACGTTGATATTTTTTTTCGTTCACATTTTTTTTTTTTTTTTTTTTTTTTTTTTATACTACCTCACCAGGCAAAAGGAAGAAGAAATATTTGAACAAAACAGAAAATTCCAACGTGAGCTTGATGACTTGAACTTCAGTAAATCAAGTCTTGAACGCCAGAAAAACACCCTGGAAGGTGAGCTTGATGCCAAGACGCAGGAAATCAGCGTTCTGAAGAGTTCTATCGCACAACAGTCATCAGCCCAGGCCAGTCTACGGGCAGAACTTGAAGTCGCCAAAGTAATTTTTCTTTTTTAAGTTATTTCCATATTACTGATATATTCTGTGTAAGCATCGAAGCTTTTTAAAAGAAAACGACTTTTTTATTTTGTTTTAATATTCAATCCTTTTGGGGTTCAAGAGAAACAAAAGTGATAACTTTCTTTTCTTTTTTTCTTTCTCTTTTTTATAAATTGACTTTAGGAATTAAATGGTATGTTTTTGTCCCAATATTTGAATATGTGATGTTTTTAACATGTATAAGTGTCTATTTTTAACATGTATAAGTATAACATGTATAAGTATAGTCATCGACTTGCTTAATCACAAGTCCTCCATCTCTTTCTATACTATATAGACTAAGTTAGATAAGTTTTTTTTTTTTTTTTTTTTTTTTTTTTTTTTTTCAAGTTCTCTCAATATCATTTGTGTATCTGTCAATACTACAGTGTCTTTTTTTTTTTTTATTACATTTTCACCCCAAACAAGGCACATTGCCACTCAGGTGTTGGGGGCTACTATCAGGGTCAGCAACTACTGGGGCACTATGTAGGGATTTGGGCAACAAGATGTCGGTTCACGTTGCACTTGAATTTCTGCATGTCAGTACAGTTAGGGAAGCAGGATCCTGGAATGGAATTCCAGAGTCTAGTGGTTCTGGGGAAGAAACTACTGGAGTAGAAAGATCTTTTACATTTAGGGATCTCTACTGTGTGGGGGTGGGATTTAGCTGCCTGTCGGGTTTGTCGAGGGTGTCTGCGTCGTGGGGGCACAAGTGTCTGCAGTTCGTCAGAGCATTCACCATTAAAATACTTGTAGAACAAGCAGAGGGATGTAACGTTTCGTCGATGGGACAGAGGCTGAAGCTTAGATGCCAGTTCAGGGCCTATCAGATTGGTGACTCTTTTTTGAACCTTGTCTAGGAGCGAGAGACTAGTAGTAGACGCACCAGCCCAGATGTGACAACAATACTCCATACATGGGCGAATGGTGGCCTTATAGAGATACAGGATACTTTCAGGTGTCAGTAGTTTTCTAGCACGGTAGAGAGAGCCTAACTTTTTTGCAGCGGCCCTAGCAATGTTTTCAATATAATTGTTCCAGCTCATGTTTCCTGATCTTATGAAGATTGGCACTTTGTATTAACTAGTGGGACTTGTGGAAATTCCACAGCGGACTCTTTCATATGTAATATATTGATGTTGGTATTCTGTAGATGTTCATCGTGAATGTAGTGGGTCAGATTGCTGAAACAATCTTTCACATACTATGTATCACTAAGTGAAAGATTCTTATGGAATATTGTGATAACCTGCCCCACTAATGGAAACATCCTGATATTAATGTAGCTCTTTTGTTAAAACTGCAAAAGTATTTATTTAAGCTAGCAGGAATGCCAGCATCGCCCGGTTGTAAAATATGCTTAAATATTTTAATTTATGCAGATTTTGTATATATTATTATAGAGTCAATTTTTTATCGATTCTTATGTACCAAAACTTATGGAGAATTCTTGGTAAAATTATTTATTACAAGAAATGGAAGGTCATAACAATTAAACGACAATCACTTGAAAAAAAAGATGTAAGCGTGACACAAAGTAACATACACTATCATATTAATATAGTCATACTTTTGTAGTTCTTATTTAGAATTCAACTTGATTGAAAAAAAAAAAAAAAAAAAAAATACGGAAAATATAGACAAACTGTTATGATGTACATACCCGTCAGAGAACAAAGTTGTAATATTTAAAAAATCACATAATTGATTAACTAGTTTTTTTTTTTTTTTTTTTTTTTTTAGGAAAATTAAATTTTATGATAAGTAAAATGGGAGCCACCATGTTTTTAGAATGTGTTAAAATTCAAGGGCGACAACTCAAATCAACGATTAAAATTTTGTTCATATTCAAAATAATTAAAACTTTTTAATTGGTAAAAATGGCAAAATTTGATTTTCTTAGTTTAAAAAAATACTTGATCAATTTACGTGATTTTTTCAGTGCTACATCTTTGTTCTCTGATGGCTACGTACATCATATAAATTTTTTGTGTTTTTTGATTAAGTTGAATTCTATTTTGGGGTATCAGAATCGGAAAAAAACTTGATGCTAAAAACAATTCCTTTAACTGGCTTTTTTTTTTTTTAATTTTATTTTGGTTTAAAAAAAATCTTCCAGTGCTATAGTAATGTTAAAATAATCAATGTTTATTGATTTAAAATTACCAATAAAATTAAAATCTATCGATCACCCTCCCCTCTCACAAGTGGGTTTTACGTTTGAGAAAATATATGCACATTTAAGATGTGTTTTTACAGTAATCGGGACAAAATAACCATTTTATGGTTAAATGTTTAGAGATTTATAAAAAATCAGAATCTGTAATTGTATTGGAATTGGGAATTTAGTATAAAATCGGTAAGTGTATCAAAATTAGGGGAAACATATTGGAATTGCTCCATCACTAATAAGTATATATATAATTATAAGTGAAATATATAAATTACTTATATATTTCTTGATAATTTTAATAGTTTTATATATTTTTTCATTTCTTATCTAAATATTTTTAAGCAGATTTTTTTTTTTTATATCTTTATATAATTGGCTTTTCTCTTCTGATAAGTATTCAGCTTCAAAATGTCATGGCCTAAACTTTTTTTATTTTTCTCCTTTCTTCTTTAGTGATCTGATGATATAATAAAGTTCTATGTAACTTTTTTCCTCATTTTTTATTTATATATGTGAAAGTGTGTACGTCTAGTCTAGTTTAGGATTAAAATGGATTTTTTTATTTATTTTTTTATAAAACTAAATTATTCCGTAGTTTGTGGAAGGTGCAACTTATTTTATTTTTTTATTGCACTTGTAAGAATTGGACGCACAAGAAGTGCAATGCAATTATAGCGAGATTGAAAGATGACTTGTTTGGGAGACGTGTAAAACCATGGGGATGGATGAGAACTCTGATGTGGAGAAAATATATTTGGATGACAAAGCTATTAAGCTGGTCCAGAAATTTTGTTACTGTGGTGATACCATTGAAGCACAGAAAGAGACACAGGCTGGTATTATAGCAAGAGTTATAATTGGATGGAGTGTATTCAGGGAAATTCTGTTATTATTAACCAGCAAAGAATGATCATCATCAATCCTGAGTATGCAGTGTTATCAAACAGCACATTCTTTTCATTGTTTTGACTCTCGAGTGTGTATCTGTTGATATCTTATATGCTTTTATATAGAGTGATGTGG
Source organism: Euprymna scolopes (assembly GCF_053919585.1). Lineage (NCBI taxonomy): Eukaryota > Metazoa > Mollusca > Cephalopoda > Sepiida > Sepiolidae > Euprymna > Euprymna scolopes. The sequence goes on along the minus strand of NC_136522.1, from coordinate 19,074,621 downwards.
TGGTTCTCGATTGATTAACTGTGTCAGATATATAGTCGAGAGTCAAAACAATGAAAAGAATATGCTGTTGTCATAGCCCTAGTGATTATATATGGAAGTGAAACCTGGGCAGTGTAAGTATGGTTTGGTTATTTTATGGCATATCATTTTTCGGATTAATTAATGCCGAATCTGGTAAAAATGGAGGGGGAAGGCAAATGCACTAAACATTGATATTAAGTCAGGAATCGGGTATCTTCAGACTGCATGATCTGGTATCACCAGCTCAGTGCAGGTTGATGATATGTTGCCTGGATAAAAGTGACATAAGAATGATACGATGTACGTGAGTCTTAAAGACAGACTTAGATTTTATTATCTCAGAGGAAGATTAAATTTGGACATTATGTAGAAATGTGTATTGAACTGGATACTTAGTTGGTTTGGTCACATTAAAAGAATGGAGGAGTGTGTTTGGATTAGTAGAGGAGTTGAGGTAGCAAGATTAGTTGGATGAGGGAAGGTTATGGAAAACACAGCAGGAAGTGATAAGGATGGATTTGTGAGGAGGAGAGGAGGTTTAAATAAAGACCTGGGAGAGCTTTGCTTAGTTTGGAAGTCAATTTGTAATGGCCACCCAAAACATGCTAGCATGTAAAAGGGATGTTAAGTCAAATATGATGCTAATAGTGACATACAAACCACTTGTTATAAAAAAATAGTTAGATTGTACAGGATGGGGCAGAGCAACTTGCTTATTTGGAATGTCAATTAGCACTAAGTAATGCAGGTATACCTGTAATTCTTTGAACTGCAACTAGTACAACATTTAAATTTTATTTTTTACCAGTTTTAAAGACGATATCAGTAAGATGGCATCCATTTTTCTCTATACACGGAGTTAATCAAACTCTGAAGTTTCGGTCAACTCTTTCCAGCATATCGATGGGTATGTTGGCAACAGCTCGACGAATGTTGTTTTTCAGGTGAGTCAAGGGGCGCGGGTGATCATTGTAAACAATTGATTTCAGACATCCCCATAAAAAATAGTCACATGGTGATAAATCAAGGGACTGTGCTGGCAAATGCAGATCGCCCCTTGAGATGAGGTGTCCTGGAAAGTTCTGCCGCAAAACAGTCATTGACACGCATGCTGTGTGTGCTGTGGAACTGTCCTGCTGGAACCACACATTTTTCACATGCATCTGGTTCAGTGTTGGCAGGAAACATTCATTGATCATGATGACATAACAGTCAGATGTCCATCACAATATGTCTACGAAATGCACGTTGCGTTGCAACGATTGAGCGACCGCTTGAAAAAAAAAATGCCTCAACAGCGAAAGCGCGTTCCAATTTCGTCCACTCCATGATACTCACTGGGGTTCCTGAAAAATAAACTAAAAATAAATAACGCATGTTAAGAATCAAATTTTAAGCCCCACCCTCTCAAATAAGTTTCTTCCTACCATCCTTGGAGCAACCATCGCTTTAGGGTGCCAAATTTAAATAAGCAAGTTGCTCTGCCTCACCCTGTATATCTAAAAACAAGAATTGATTTAAGATTCCCCAAATTCATACTTGAATTGTCTGCGTGGATAAAGTACTATGTAACATTCAGTGTTAAGTAACACTCTCCCGAAGTTTCAAGCCTCAGTCCAGGCATTATTCAGAGTACAATTGCAAATTATTTAGGACTTCTACACAATCATGGCCAACAGAATGAGAACATGCTACCCCTATGGATTAAGCAAAGGGTTCCCTTAAAAATTCTCTTCAACAAAGTATACCGGAAGAAGGTTGAAAGTTAAATCCACCGAAATGGTGTGAAAATAACAGTCAAGATAAGAATAGTAGTCTGAATAATCTAAATTAATATGAATTCTGTTGCTATATTTTTGGCATACAAAAAGATTTGGACGATATGTGTGATAAGAATGAACCAATCATATGCCAGAATCACTTTATGAAATATAACTGAATTTCTTTGAATTCGTATTATTTGGATTCATTGAACTACTGTTCTCATCTTCAGTGTGATTTTCATAACGTTTCAGTCGATGTACCTCTGACCTTCTTCAGGTATATCGTGTCTAACTCCAGGAATGTTTCTGTCAAACTCTGGAATTTGGATGGAATTTTGAACGGAACCCTTAATTTACTTCATGGGGGTAGCATGCTCTTGTTCTGTCAGCCATGACTGGATAGAGATCCTAAGTTATTCGCAATTATATTTTTCGGTCACACACACTGAAGATTAAATCTTCAACCTTCAGGAGAAAATCACTTTTTACAATTGATTTTTCCATGTACTCTAACCACTGTGCCACGGGTCTTTGAGATGAGAACTGTAGTCCAATGTATAATACAAATAACCAGTCCTCATCTCAAAAATTCAAAAATGGTTCTTTGAATTGTTCAGTAATAGCTTTCCCTCTTGATGAGAAGACAACTACATTCTGTTGATTTTGACTGGATTAATTCTTCTTCCCCTGGAAAAGCTTCTCTAACTGGATTTATGCTGCTTTTTTTCTTTTCTTTTTTAATTACATTTTTCTTATTTCAAGAATGACTCTGCACTCAAGAACTTGCGTCATTCTTCTTTTGTTAACTTTCCACAATGTTTTGCTGCCAAATGTTTTCATTTATTTTTTCTATTTTTTTTTTTTATTATTATTTTCACTCCTCCCTCCGAAGCTTGGATTGGAGAATGCTAACCAACAATTGGTTGAAAGAGATTTGACGATTACCAAACTAAAAGAGACCATCCAACATCATGAGGCGACAATTGATGAGAATATGCAATGTATGAGAGAACATGAAACTGTCCGTCGGAAACTCCATAACACCATTCAAGAATTGAAGGTAACTATGCAAAACCGGAAAAAATGTGTACATGGGGTGTGTGGGTCAAAGCAATGATGTACATCACTTAGTTTTAAATCTACCTGAAAATGGCTAAACTGAGTTATGGTAATGACCATCCCTATTACTGGCCAAGCAATTGTACAACTGGAGTCTTTTATTGAATGCGATCTGTATTTTCTAAGATAATTGATACACAGGGTCTGTACACTTTTCAATGGCGAATCACCTCCCCCCCCCCCCTGCGTCAAAAAAAAAAGAAAAAGTAAAACATTGTGATAATTTAAAATGGAGTGGGGAACTTGTTTAATTATCTGCAAGAGTTTCTTTTACGCCAGCAAATTAAAATCAATTTTACAGGAATATTCTTTATTTGACACATTTTTATATATATATATATATATATATATATAATAAAAAAGCATTTCAAAGTAAAGTCTTTTTATGTAAACTTTTCAAGTATATTTTTTTATTATATACAACCATTCTGAAAAAAAAAAAAAAGATTTAAAAATAAAGACTGAAAAATTAATTTTGATTATATGAATTTTATTAAACATAAAACTTGAAAATGAAGTATCTTGTTGAAGTAAAGACTATTTTTTTTTATTTAAAGTTTTTAAAATTAAATTGGAATTATGTAAACGTTAATCAGAAGAGTCTTTTCTTTGGTATACACGGACATGATTTCTGCTAAACAGAAAGAGGAAGTCGAAATGACATAAGTTTTTATTTTTTCTTTTACTTAACCAAATAGTCATTCTTTGATCTTAAACTGACACAGATTTTTTTTTTTAGGGTAGTTTGACGTTCATTTATTTTATGTACTAACTAGAACTGCAAGCACTTGTATCCCTCAACATAGATACCCCCAACAAACCCGACAAGCAGCAAAATCCCACCCCTTCACAGTTGAGATCCCTAGATGTAAGAGAGCCTTCTACTCCAGTAGTTTCTTCCTCAGAACCACTAGACTTTGGAATTCCCTTCTGGGTTCCCCAACTGTACTGACATGCAGAAGTTCAAGTGTAATGTGAACCAACATCTTGCTGCCCAACTCCCCACATAGTACCCCTGTAACTTATGTCCCTGATAGTAGCCCCCTACATCAAAGTGGCAATGTGCCTTGTTTGGGGTAAAAATGCAAAAAAAAATAAATTAAAAAAAAAAAAAATAAAGGAAAGTAAATTACTTCCCTTATACGTCAAGAAATTTATAAAAAGGAGTTGTGGGTGTGACTATGTCAAAAGAGAGAGAAATAGACTTGACAGGGGCGGTTGGGTGAATAGAAATGTTACTCTTTTGCATTGGGTAACCCTGCTGGGCATCAAAGATGCAATGAAATTCTGTGAATCTTACTTGATGTGTGTCTAATGACTATGCATCAAATTCAATGCAAGTCTTAAATGTTTTATTTTTTTTTTTGTTCCTATCCGAAGGGAAATATCCGTGTCTTTTGCCGTGTGCGTCCTCTCCTTGGTGAAGAAAGGCTGTCTCAGCATGATGTCATTTCACACATTGCTTTCCCTGATTTGGACTCTAAAGTCTTAGAGTTGGAACAGGTCACCAATAACGGTCCCAACGAGGTAAGTTAATTTCTTTGCATTGAGTTGTTTGCAATTTTTTTTTTTTCCTTTTTCTTTCTTTTATTTTTTTACAATTTAAATTTAATTGATATTTTCGTGGTCTGTTAACGGGATTTAGTGTTTGTGCACAACCTCCTCCTGCCTTTGAATTTTTGAAGGCCCATCCTGTGTATGAAAGAATGTTATCAAAACTCTAAGAATTATCAAATTTTAATGAATATTTCAGGGGGGGAGGGGTATTAAATAATAATAATAATGTGTGTGTATATATATATATAGAGAGAGAGAGGAGAGATGACTTTTCTGCACATAATAATATTTAATAAAAAAAATAATTAAAAAATAAACAAAATAATACGTCCTAAAAAATGTGGGGCAGAAAAAATGTAAACAAAGGGTAGATAACTCCTTTCTTATAGTAAGCACTCAGGGAGCGGAAAGAAAGAAAATAGTACAGAATTGCTAATAAAAATATAAATAAATCAACAATCTTGTATTTATAGCAATAAAAATTGACAAGGGCCCTGTGGTCGCATGGTAAAACACTAGACCAATTATCGAGCAGTGGTAAGTTCGAGCCTTGTCAACTAAGTCTAGCTGTACTGATGAGGAGTACACTCTGAAACATGCATGTCTATAGGTGACTTACTTATGCACGTAATAATATTTTATTTATATATATATATATATATATATATATATATATATATATATAAATATATATAAATAAAATATAATGGCTGCGAGTTCAGAGTTCAACCTAATTTAAACAAGGGTGAATTTACAGGTCCACCGTCCTTTTGTCAGGAGAACCAAAAAACAAAAATAGAGAAAAAATTTTATAATATGTACTTGTCACTGAACAAGAATTTCATATTTCAAAAATCATATCAGTTGATAGTTTCGTTGTTTTTTTATATAGAAAATCATTTTTTTACGATTTTTAGTGATTTTAATAGTAAACTGTAGCTATTACAAAGTTGATTTTCATCTCTGTATTTGATTGAGTTGTCCCCTTTATGAAATATGGCAGATCATTCTTATGTCCTCATAAATTTTTATTTTCTTAGTTAAAAAAGAAATACTACTTAACCGATTTACAAGATTGTTGAAATGTGAGATTTTTCTTCTGGTGACGAGTACATATATCATAAAGATTTTTTTTTTTTTTTTTTTTTTTTTTTTTAATTAGGTTGAACTCTGAACTTGTGCCAAATGATGTTGAACCTAAGTTGGCTAATAAAATTTTGAATCTGACTCTTTGTTTATAAATACTTAATCTGATCTAGCACTTTTCTCATATGAAGAAATTCTTAAATAGCCACCTTAATAGAAAAATCAAGGAGGATTAACTCTTATTCTTTTAATAATATATTTTGTTCTATATTTATTTAGTTTTTTTTTTTTCATATTACTTGGATTCTTTGGACTACTGTTCTCGTCTTTTTTTTTTTTTTTACACAGTGATCACCACTTATCAAGGCTCGGAAGCCACTCTGGGATAAGGGTTATTGCAAGTACATTACGTTAGTGTGGAGATTTGATGAAGTGTTTACTTAAGGGGGCAGTTCATTAGGAATTTGTTAACGTTGGACTTGAAGACATCCAAGTTGTAGTCCGGTGGGAAGCAGGCAGACGGAACAGAGTTCCACAGGCGTGCAGTTCTAAGAAAGAAGCTTTGTTCATGGAATCCACGTTTTGATTTAGGCACAGATAAAGAGTGGGGGAAATTTTTCACAGTGGATTCAGCTAGACGGGTGTTTTTCGTGAAAGATTGGCGAGGGGGGACCAGAGATTGGAGTTCAGACGAGCACCTGCCATGGAAATAACGATAAAACAAGGATAGGCTCGCAACGTCTCTTCTGTGGGAGAGAGGTTGCAGGGTAGAGAAAAGGGCATCCCCCACTAAGCCACGAAGTCTATTTTGTACTCTGTCAAGGCAGGATAGGCTGTTTTTTGCAGCTCCTGCCCAGATATGGCAACAGTATTCCATCCTTGGACCTACTTGGCTTTTATATAGATAGAGAATTGCATCAGTAGTGAGATATCTTCTGGAGCGGTAGAAGGATCCTACCATCTTTCCAGCGACCTTGGCAACAGACTTGATGTACGTGTTCCATTTCAGATCAGGAGTAAAGGTCAAACCCAGAAGCTTATCAAAACACGGGGCCTCACCAGACGAGAGCCATCCATCACAATTGATGCCAGATGGGGATCAGAGCGTTGATGATGTAAAGATAGGAGTTTGGTTTTGGATGCATTAAAGGTAACCAGCCACATCTTCCCCCACTGAACCACATGCTCGAGATCAGAGGAGAGAACTTTGTCATTTACAGCCTTTGATGTGTTGCCGTAGATGGTCGTGTCATCAGCATAGATGTCAACGAATGATTTAAGTATGTGTTTAGGGAGGTCATTGATGTAGATCAGGAAGAGTGTTAGGCCCAGGATTGACCCCTGAGGGACTCCAGCATTTATATTGCAGGCCTCCGATTTTTGTCCATCTACCACTACTCTTATGAGCCTATCGGAGAGAAATGATTTAATGATTGAGAAAACATTTCCAGTTATACCGTAGCTGGAAATCTTGTGAAGTAGACCCTTATGCCATACCTTGTCAAAGGCCTTTGATATGTCAAGAGCAATTGCCCTAGAAAGGAAGCCTTTGTCAAGAGATTCACTAATCCTGTGGGATATAATCACCAGCACATCTGCGGTAGATCTTGCAGAGCGGAAACCATATTGTGTGTCACTAAGAAGGTTTTTCCTGTTGAGGTGGTTGACTATTTCTCTATTTAATATGGATTCCAGCAACTTACTCATAACACACAGGAGACTTATTGGTCTGTACTGAGAGGGAGATGACTTATCACCTGAATTCTTAAATACAGGGCAAACTGATGAGGTCTTCCAGGGAGTCGGAAAGCACTTCTTCTTAAGGCAGCGCTTAAACAGTTTTGTAAGTATGGGAGCAAGTTCTGGTTGAAGCTTTTTTAACACTATAATTGGGATGCCATCAGGGCCAGTTGCTTTACTGGAATCTAGGTTCTTGATTAGCTTGGCGACCTCACACACATATATTTGTATATTACCTAGCTTGTTCTGAACTTGGATATTATTCATACAGGGTGGAACAATAAAGCTGTCGCCCTAAAAAAAACAACACTACAGCTTTATATTAAAACTTTTATTGAAAAAAATCAATTCATATAACTTTATTATCTAGTAGAGCTGACATCTATTCAATGTAGCCGCCTTCGGCCTCAATCAATGCCTCGATATGGGTTCAGATCTGGGAGCATGTCTTTTCCACGAGCGCTGGCAAATACTTGGTGGATGACAACAATCAGGCTGGCTTTGCTGTTGTAAGAGGTCATGTTCTTGATGTACGACCAAACGAAGTAGTCCTGCACGTTCAGGTTGGGAGAAGGATAGCAGTGAAAGAAGGGTACAAAGTCGTAGCACTCCTTCTGAAACCAAGACTGGGTCTCTTTGGACTTGTGGGCTAGCGCAGAGTCCTGCTGCCAAGCCCAGAGTCTGCCAGTGTCCACCTGATTTCACCAGAGAATCCCCACACTCTTCAGCACATCCAAATACACTTTGGTATTGACTTTCAAGTCAACTTCGAAGATGTTAGGTGGCATGATGTGGTCCTCACTTGAAACCTCACCAAAGACCATAACCGTGGCCGGAGACTTTTTTGTCACCCTGGGCACGTCCTGTTATTCGTGGCAATCCAGTGATGCATTTTGAGGGTGCTGTCAATGGTCCTGTTGTTACAACTTGGATCGGTAGAGAGCATGAGTTGTACAGTGACGCATTTCCGATCTTGCTCATTGAGCAGTGTCACTTTCACACATGATAGAAGGCTCCTATCGCTCTTGGAATTTGTACACAACTGGCCAACTAATAGATGGTCTGCAACAAAAAAAAAAAAAAAGAAAACTGGTGTTTATCAAACGGAAATGGAATCATGTCCTCTTTTCTAGGGTGACAATTTTATTGTTCCACCCAGTGCAGTGTTTCATCCAATTTAATCTCCATCCTTCTTGTCAAACTCTGGAGTCTTTCTGTCAAACTTGTGAATCTGCACGAATTTCAAACGGAACCCTTTATCTAATCCATGGGGGTAGAATGCTCTTGTTCTATCAGTCATGACTGGATAGAAGTCCTAAATAATTTGCAGTTGTATTCTTTGTATCATTCTGCACTGAAGATCGAATCTACAGAAGAGTGTTACTTACAACTGAATTTTATTTAGTACTTTATCCATGCATTTTTTTTAGTTATAGTAAAATTTGGCTTCTGGACAAGATGGTAAACTTTGTAATTTCTAAATGACTTTGAATGGTCATAATTTGATGGTTAATAGTGCTTCCAAAATACATTTGATATAGTTTTTGATTTTTTTGCAAAAACCCGTGTCTACATTAAAGGTGTTTTTTAGAGATATATTGAAAACTATTTTAGTTTGGAATACCTAATCATGTATATTTTTTTAAATTTCAGAGTCTGTCAACATCAAATGCTGGTAGTAAAAATCGAAAGAAGCATGAATTTACATTTGATCGTGTTTTTAAACCCAAAGCAACACAACAGGATGTTTTTGATGAAATCTCTCAACTGGTTCAGGTAAGGACGATTGGTAAATGTGAAGAATAGAAAGACCGTCTCATTCCAATTAATTTAAAACAACTTTGTTGAATCATCTTCATTAACGTGCTTATAAAAGAGGAATGGAAAAGAATTCTCGAATAAGTGTTCTTTTAGTGACGAAACGATGAATATCCTGTTTGTAAGAAAAGGAAAAGTGTTGGTGCTTCTTTGTTATTGAAGCGAAAATTGAAATATTGCACATCAAGTAATACCAATGAAATTTACTTAATTATCATGTCACAGTAATGAATATCCAAAATTACAGTATGCATCTGTATTTTTTGTTTCTCTTTGTTGGTGACGCTACTAGATCAGCCTGTCTGAGGACATTGCATTCCTGACTTAACATGTACCAAACATGGTTTATTTCTATTCTCTTTGTAAAACTCAATCATCTTTTACAAAGCCAAAAGCAAAAACAATTTTTCTCAACAAAGCAACTGAGGTAAAAAACATAAATAAATATTTGAAGATATAAGAAACTTGAAGCATGAAAACTTTTTTTCTAAAATGATTGAACTCTAAAAGAGTTGATATGCCATAAAACAAAGCTACCAAACTAAACACCATGAATAAATATTTGAAGATATGAAGAACTTGAAGTTTAAAAACTTTTGGCAAAATGATTGAACCCGAAAAGGGTTGATATGCCATAAAACAGAGCAACCAAATTAAACGCCATAAATGTTTGGAGATATAAAGAACTTGAAGCATAAAACTTTTTTTTTTTTTTTTTTTTTTTTTTTCCCCCCCCCCCGAATTACCAGATTTGACATAAAATAACCTGAAAAGGGCCGATATGTCATTAAGCAAAACAACAAAACCATCTCTTTGTTGAATTTATTTTTGTTTGTATCGTATGGGTTAGACTTCTATACTGCTATTTTTTAGCCAGTCTGAGAAATTGTCTTCAGATAGATGGGCTGTCGCATAGCCTCCTTCCAATCGGATCACTGGACAGTGTAGGATCAGGTAGTCTGTCCTGTGGGGCTTCCTTGCCCTTTAGGCAGATTGGTGAGTCTATTTGTCTCCACCTGTGTTTACTGCAATCCTGCAGTGTTTTGTTCTGATCCAGCTTGCGGCTACTCACTGTTTCCTACTATTTGTAGCAAAACCTGGGAAGCATGAAGTTGGGTCTTCAATGATGTCCCCCTCCTTTCAGAGTAATAATTTTTCATTCCTCCTTCCATGTCTCAACTGGATCAAAATTTTTGAGTTTTAGAAGGGCTTTCAGGACTTGAATTTGGAGCATCTTTTAAAATTTGTTGGATTGATAAGTCCCTGGTGTCTTTCTCAATGTTTTGAATCCATCTTCCCTCCTTATGTGGAGTGGTGCGATTGAGCTGGCTACTGGTAACTATTGTGTTGGGGTTGACTTCATACATCCTGAGGTAATACGCATGATTTCTCAGTTTTTTATCAATTGATCTTGAATTTATTATTTATTTATGACTTTAGTAATAAGTAATATTTGTATCACATTTTTTTTTATTGATTGTAGAGTGCTCTTGATGGCTACAATGTGTGTATCTTTGCCTATGGCCAAACTGGATCAGGTAAGACGTACACGATGGAAGGCAAGAACATTCACGATACCGACGACATGGGTATGATCCCCCGGGCAACAATGCAGGTGTTCGAGACTGCAGAATTATTGAAAGAAAAAGGATGGACAGTAAGTTTGTATTTTTTTTTGTTTTTACACATATATTATTAAAGTAAATAGTATGCAAGCCAAAATAATTTAAGATCATTAATATATGTTGCAAGAATATAAACAATAATAACGTGTGTACGATCATTTCAGAGATGATATCAACTTCATATACAATCTTGTCATTAGCATAAAGGAGGTGAGGTATTAAAACCAAGTTAACATTTGAATCAGAGCATCATAGCTAATTGAGTTATTGATGGGTAACTGTTAGTTTTGTAGATGTTGGTATATTTTGACAGGTTTTTGTTGCTACAATTAAACTACCCCAAAAGAATAACCCGACGGTCCTTTCAGTCCTGGAGGCTTTCAGTCTTCTCCCTCCCTTTTGTCTTGATGGGATTGGTGTTTCTGAAACAATCGTACACAAGTTATTATTTGAATTCTTGGAACATATGTAAACGATCTTAAATTAATTTTTTTTATCTTCTATTTACTCTGGAAGATATAACTCCTCTTCTATTGAGCTGACTATCTATTCGCATTTCCCTTTACCACATATAAACATTAGCTGAATACTTTATATTGTTATTCTCGTGTTCTGGCTTCGGACCATCTGGCTTTCGAGTTAAGATCCAAGTGCAGTATCTGTTCTGATGTTACACTTAAGTTAATTTGCCTTTAGTCAATGTAGGGGGAACCCTTCTATACTAAGGCAATTGGTATTTTTTTGCAACTCCAGAGGGACTCTTTTTAGAGGGCTTGTTTTACCCTCATACAATAAACGACTTTGTATCAGATTTTGCTTTCGTGAGAAAGCAAATACCATGTATCAAGCAGACATTATTAAATACAATGGAGACATTTTTCTTTATGATTCTTTTTTTTTTTTTTTTTTTTTCGATTCTCCGTATAATCTTTTTTATATCAAAATCAAAAATATTAATGAAAGTTCCATAGTTATCACGAATGCTTTCGATTCGACTGTGAATCATCATTAGGTAGAATTCATGCAGCTGATGAGGTAAAAGTGAGTAGGAGTGAAAATGGAAAGTAGAAAAGTGAAAACTAAAATACACAAATTGTTTCGAGTGATGGGAAGTTAAAAGTATACGAAAACAGGCAAATAAAAATTTGAGTTTTAAAATCGAGCCCATGGGTCAATATTAGCAAAATGCATCGTTTACGTGCTATGCCATTTTTATATACTTTTTACTTCTCGTCACTCGATTTGTCTATCCAGATACCATTAAATTTTATCTGTAGTCAGAGGATTCTAGAATTTTGTATGTGTCTGACATGATTCACAAAAAATTACATATGTATCCGTTAGTATAATCTAATTATCTTTTTAATGTTATTTTATTTTTCAGTATCAATTTGAGGCCTCTTATTTGGAAATCTACAATGAAATAATCCGAGATTTGTTGGGAGACAAAGATGACCTTAAACATGAAATCAAAATGGATGCTGATAAATCCAGCTCTGTCCATGTGACCAACCTCACAACCATCAAAGTGAATTCTAGGCTCCAGGTAAGTAATTGTCTCACTTTGTGGAGGAGAGGACTAAGATTCACACCCAAACCTTATTACAAGTGCAAAATATTGAATACTTAAAAAAAATAATTTAGCTCTTTATGTCAATAATTTCTGATGATGATGTGGTGTGTGTGTGTGTATGTATGTATGTATGTATGTGTGTATATATATATATATATAAACGCAGTACTTGTACAGTTTAATCAAGACATCAAAAAATGAAAATATCAAAAAAAGGTTATATTGTACGTATTAGTTTTGAACTGAAGATCTCCGGAAAAAAATTCACTTAATTTGGTCGAGTAGTTTTTTGTTTTTTTTTGTTTGTTTTTTTTTTTCTACAGCGGGAAAACACATTTTTATGACAGCACGTTGAAGGCAGACATCTTGGATTTAAAAAAAAAAAAATTTGTTTGCATTTTAAAAACGCCACGGGAAATAATTCCAGTTAAAGCGCCGACACTCCCTCTCCCCATCTTTAATACTAGCTTTTCTTCCTAAAAATCGAACCTTTTGCTCGGTATCATGACAAATTGTCTTTTCGCAAAAACTACTTGATGAAATTAAGTGAAATTTTTTTTCAGAGAACTTCATTCTGGATAAGTACAAATTTAACTTTTTTCGATATTTTCAGTTTTTAATGTCTTGATTAAACTGTACAAGTACCTATAATGCAATCATGAAGGGAAGACTTCAATTCATGATTAAAAACGTTTAAAATAAAGTCAATGGAGTGTAGAGGAGAGGAAAAAAATATATATCTATAATAGATTTTTATTTGTCTGTTTCAATTTTCTCAGAAACTACTGAGTTGATATGGCTGAAATTTTATATGGGCTTTTGCTATAATAAGGTGTGGCAAACTAAATATTATGATGTGTATTCAAGGCGCAGTTAAAGATTAGTAGAGATTTAATGCAAAAATGAGTATAAATTTAATCATATTCAACCATCTATTCCGGCATAAATAACTCATTCTAAGTCTATAGGCTATAACTTTTTGCACATTTTTAACAGGCTAAAAAATCTAGTTTATAATGATTTAAGTAAATAATAAGTCTGGTTGTGCATATATTTCTATGAAATGTGCGTTCTCTGCTCTTTAGCAGAATTACACTTTTCTTTTTTTATCCAGAAAAGCGGATTTCCACGTAAATCATTAGAACCACTTGTGGATATGAATCGTCAGCTTTTTTATCATTATCCACATTTTTTTTTAAAACTGATAAAAATTACTATGTCTTCCTGTGACAGTTTCCTATGAAAACTGAAAATGTTAGTTTTGCTATAAAGATTAATACCTCTAGCAATTCATAAGAGGGGTGAGGTAGTTTGATAACTTTTGCTTAATCAAAAAATTTACTTTCTGTTTTTTTCTCTCCATATACACACAAAGTATCTTTTTCTTAATTTTTACTTTCTTAGTTGAAACCGATTAGAGTTGTTTAAGAAAAAAAGCTTCATGTGCGTGTGCTGCCTTTTATCTTTTTATTCACATGTAGATAGAGGGAGCTTTGGCCCCCCAGGTTGGGAAATTCATCTCGGTTTCAGGTTGTTTTTTTTGTTGTTTTTTTTTTACTCCATTTGCTCTTTCTATCCCAAATATATTTATATTTTGTTTAACAATTAAAAATTTGAAAGAAATTATTTGTTTAGACTTTAAATAATTTAATTAAGCACTGAAATTTTTCATCATTTGACCATTTTTGGTTTGTGTCAATTGCAAGAAAGAATTAAATTAAAAATCTACTGGTATGGCTACATTGCCTTAGAGCATTTCGGTAGTTATGGTAGGCTGCTTAAGGCATGAAGGGGATCTGTTGATGACGACCTGATCCTGGCGGGTGGCACAAGCGAAATGGCAGCAGACAGGAAAAGTTAGAAGTTATTAATGCAATGTCTAACCCAGGGTTCGCACAGACTTAAAAAGTCCTTGAATTTTGACTTTTGCCTAGAAAAAGTTTTATTTCTATTTATTACTTTGAAAAATTCTTGAAAATATGGAAAATGTCTTGATATGGTCTTGAAAATTGTATTCTTTATGTTCAGTAAAAAATTTTGTCGAAATATTAAAAATTAAATCAAAATAAATACTATTAAATTATTTTTTTTAAGTACTAATAAAAATACCATTAAAATATTTTTTTAAATATTACAAAATAAAATCGAAATAAATTGTTTGGAAATTGCATAGTAGTATTGTGGATACAAGAGTTATGTCCTCTCTCTATTTTTGCTCTCATTTATAATTTAATTTGGGGCCGGGGTGTACACAAGGGTGGGAGGAGTAATGATGGCTGCCATAAATAAATATGACACCTCCTTAAAAAGAAAAAAACTTTCCTTGCACAGACAGGACTCTCCAATGGCAAGTCCCCCTCCTTTCCCTTCCATCCTCCTCCCACCTTCTCTCTCTCTCTCTCTCTCTCTCTCTCTCTCCCCCCCCCACAAATCATAATAACCGGGCTTCCCAAAAAATGGACAAAGCGATAGCCATCTTGGTTGGAAATTTAAAAGCCGTAAAGAGAGTTAATAATTGAGATGAAATAAAAAGCATTTAAAAATATCAAAAAATGATGCAGGTAGATTGCAAAGTAAATTTTATTGGCTATGGTAACATTTATTTGCTGTATATTTCGTTTTCTTATCACTTTTTCGAATCGTTGTGGATTGTAAAACAAATCCAAAATTTTGTTTTGCAAACTTGAAATGTTTTTTTTTTCTGGAGAAGTCCTTAAAAAACATTGAAAATGGACATTGAAGATCCGTATGAACCCTGTAACCTCAAGCTTGCGACCAGATGAAAAATTAAAATAATTAGAAAAAAAAATAAATAAATAAAAAGTAGTCATCAGCAGGGGTGTCACGGTAGCCGCACAAAATTGAAATAACAAAAGAAAATCTTTTTCTTCTTTACCTGCACTTAAAGTGTTGTGTGTTAATTGAAAACTGAAAATGAGTATATAAATGGATAATATCAAGCTGTTATCAAGACCCACGGACTACTAACAACACTCTTGCACACAAAATTCCACCATGCGGTCAAGAAAAAGGACAAAAAAACAGATTTTTCATTGATAAGGATGTGTAGCATCGAAATATATCTGATATAAGCAAATAAATTTGTTTATATAAAAAATATGCGTTGTTTTTAGCCTTCAAAACATATCCATTTATATACGTAATTATTTTCCATTTCCTATTAACAAACAATGTTTCATGTGCCGGTAAAGAAAAAAAAAAAGATTAAATGGATAAATGTTGTTAGTAGTTCGTGGGTCTTGATAACGGCTCGATATTATCGATTTATATACTTAATTATTTTCAATTAACACACAATGCTTCAAGTGCAGGTAAAGAAGAAAAAGATTTTCTTTCGTTATTTCAATTTTGCGCAGTTAGCGCGACACCCCTGCTGATGACTGTTTTTATTTTTTTATTTTTATAATTGGAAAATATTTACAAGAATCCAAGACTGAAACTTTTCATCATTTAACTATTTGTAAAAGGAACTGAGTAAATTAAAAATTTTAATCTTGTTTGTACTATTCACTGAATGTTCGTTCGCTAAATGTGCATGCATATTTCAGTCAGTGAAACATTTTTCATCAGTCAAGACTTTGATGTGATTTTAGATTTCATTGCAGGACTATCAGGCATCCAGCATTTCTTCTTCTTCTTCTTTTTTTTTTTTTTTTACAAGGTGGTCACCACTTATCAAGGCCCAGAAGCCACTCGGGGATAAGGGCTATTGTGTGTACAGTACGTTAGTGTTGAGATTTGATAGTGTCTTACTTAAGGGGGCAGTTCATCAGGAATTTGTTTATGTTGGACTTGAAGATATCCAGGTTGTAGTCAGGTGGGAAACAGGCAAACGGAACAGAGTTCCACAGGCGTGCACTTCTAAGAAAGAAGCTTTGTTCGTTCTGTATCAGATAATTTTTATTTTCTGTTTCACTAAATGTTGTTACTTCCATTGGTTTTGAACACACCTCTCAACTCACCTGACAACCTTTTGTTTTTCTCCCTTACTCAACTTCCAAGTTCGCCTTTCGTGACATTATTGCTTGCTGGTATGCGTAATTTCCATCCCCTCCATACCCCTCTTTACACATGTTTTTCTGATTCTTTTTTTTTTTTTTTTTTTTTTTTTTTTTTTTTTAACAGATTCATAATCTTCTTGAAAAGGCCTCTCATCGAAGGGCCGTCGGGGAAACCAAGTTAAACATGCACTCATCTCGCAGTCACAGTGTATTCACTTTGGTCTTGACAGGAGATAACAAAGAGACAGGCGAAACTTGCCATGGTACGTTGAAACTTTAATTACGTTAGTTGTCAGGAGTTATTATGCTTAATAGGAATAAAAGTTAATGTCGCCTATGTTTAAATATTTACTACAAATGAGTACTCTGAAGGAGTTAAAAATATTGCATACAAAAGTGACTTTTGTAAGCCGAGATAATACAAAACAGAATTCAAATGTACCCACAAACTGTTCCACAAGGAAAGATTTGGTTCTTCGTCCTTATTGTAGCGAAATTCAAAAATGACAAAATATTGAATTTCAAGTGAAACTAATGGTATCTACTGAATTGTCATGTCATGGTAATGAACAAGAAACGATAAGATAGAAAATTAATTATTAATGAAAACAGTTTTCAAAGACAATTAGCAAAAATTGTGTTTTGCAAAAAAAAAAAAAAAAAAAAAAATTGTAACAAAAGGGAGGTAAATCTTTTCTGAAATCTAAAAATTTTTGGCCAATTTAGTAAAACTTAATTTTCGTTAATTGTCTTTGAAAACTGTTTTCATAATTAATTTTCTACCTGATCTTTTTTCGTAATTTTTGGATATTTTTCAATACTATGACATAACAATTCAGTAGATATCATTGGTAACACTTGAAATTCAATTTTCAAATTTCACAACAATATCAAGGAAGAACCAAAAACTGTAGCACAATGAGGCAGCATTCATCAAGGATGAGTTGAGCCAGCTTCTCTCGTAGAACATGTAGTGTCTCAGATGAACGCAGATAATGCACCACAGTCCATAGCAATCAAGATAGTGATTAACAGTCTCATTTTTAAAAGATTGGTGGGGGGGGGGATTATTCCTCATGGAATCCTGATTTTGATATTGGAGATAAAATGATGCCGTCAACCTGCAGGATTTGTTGGTGGCATTATTGACCGTACATTTCTAGCCTTTTCAGATCTGTATCTTTCATCGGTCAGGTTTTAGATGGATTCGCAGTGTGAAATCTGACCAAATTCAACACATCACTTATGAGAATTTGAAGAAAGCTTTATATTTGCTCAGCTTAGAGATTATTCTAAGGATGAATCGGCTAGGGATTTTTATCCTGGATCCCCGCCTCAAAAATCAACTGAGATTAGACCATTCCTTCAATGATCCGGTCCCTGTTGATTTTGCGATGGGAGTTAAGTTCTGTGCAGTTCTAGGAGGTCAACCCTCTCAGGCTTTGCCTACTCTCTTTGAGAAGGGGTTAGTACTGAGTTACCTTGACCAAGGAATGCTGACAGAGGTGCCCAGACAATTTTTTTTTTTTTTTTTTTTTTTTTTTTTTTTTTCAAGTCAGAATGCTCTTTTTCCAGAGTACTGACTCTGCAATCACATTTTCTGACCTTGCCATGGAAGAGAGATAAATAAAAAGAACAGAATTTTTAAATCTGTGTTTTCATTGTTTAACATTTCAGAAATCTTGATTTTTAAAAATATTAACAAAAAAAAATGGTTAAATAATTGATAAGAATTAATGCTAATTTTATATTAAAGCTATTCTGTGTTTTTTTTGTCCATTCTGTTTTTTGTTTTTTGGGTTTTTTTAATTTTGTTCAGTTCTGCTACACTGATGTTACTTTAACACTTCATTTAAAACTTATTAGGTTATTTAACATTTCTTTTAAAACTTATTAGGTTATTTAACATTTCTTTTAAAACTTATTAGCTTATTTAACATTTCTTTTAAAACTTATTAGGTTATTTAACACTTCTTTTAAAACTTATTAGGTTATTTAACATTTCTTTTAAAACTTATTAGGTTATTTAACATTTCTTTTAAAACTTATTAGCTTATTTAACATTTCTTTTAAAACTTATTAGCTTATTTAACATTTCATTTAAAACTTATTAGCTTATTTAACATTTCATTTAAAACTTATTAGCTTATTTAACATTTCATTTAAAACTTATTAGCTTATTTAACATTTCATTTAAAACTTATTAGCTTATTTAACATTTCATTTAAAACTTATTACAGTTAAAACAAAATTTGAACTGAGTATCCTTATTGTAATTTTTTTTTTTTTTGCTTTGTTTTTACTTTTGGGGCTTTTTTTTTTTCATCTTCCATAATCTTCATAAATCCACAAAATTTAAAAAATAAAAGTTTGAAATTCCAGTACAAAAGTAAATAATACAAAACCCAAAGTAACCAAAACGGAATTGATGCTGTCAAGAAATTTCTAAATTTATTTTTTTTGTATGTGTAAGTAAAGATTTGTTGCAACCGACTGCAATGCAATTGCAGAAATATATGCTCCCCGTATTCATCAACCATTGCCGTAACACTGTTGTCTGTCATGGTTTTCTATTCATTTTCATCTCGTCTCACTCTGTCCATGTTGTCATCTCTCGCAGATTGCTGATTGCCAAGGGTGCAAGCACTGGCTTACAAATCTAAAAATCTAGAACAAAAGAAAACCAATTCCAACACATTCTGTAGATATTAGGGTTATCGTCAGCTAACGTACTTCCTAACTTCCCACGTGGCTGCTACCGGAAGGGGTGATAAAGCAAATCAGTTCCTTCACTTTTTGGTCTCATGCCTATATCTCCGCTGTACTTCTTTTTTATTATGTTTTTCCAATGTTACTTTTTTTTATTTAATAATCATTGATAATTATTTTAATTAGGAATTATTGAAATTATTTTTATTTATTTATTTTTTTCTTTTTAAGAATTATTAAAAACACTCATTAAAATCTTTTGGGAATATTATGTATTACTACGTTTTTTTTATGATGTTTGTACTTTTGATTTCAATTTCATACTTTAATAAGCATATTTTATTATGAAATTTCAAATGAAATAAAAAAAACTTATTTTTTTAATTTTTGTTATTAAAAGTGCAATTAAAGATTGTTATTTTTATTTGTATAATGTTAATTTTTATTATATATTTTTCAATAATATCCTTTTCTTATATTTTATTTCAATAAACCACTTCACAATAGAAATACGGAAGAACAATAAAAGTGAAGGAATTGATTTGCCTTGTCACCGCTTACGGTAGCACCCATGTTGGAAATAGGAAGTATGTTAGCCGACTATAATGAATATTAGTTGTAATCTGATGTGTGTGATATTGTGGAAAACATATAATATGAAAACTGATCTTTTTTTTTCCCCCTTGTATTTTAGGTTCTCTGAACCTGGTTGATTTGGCTGGTAGCGAACGTCTAAAAGATTCTGGCAGCGAAGGAAAACGTTTAAAAGAAACCCAAGCAATTAACAAGTCACTCTCCAATCTGGGCGCTGTCTTCAAATCGCTTGCCAACAAGGTTTTTATTATTGATTTTTATTCTTCATTCTATTTGTTATCATTGCATGATCACTTATCTCATCAGTAAATTTAATAATAAACATTGCATTTAAGTAATCTACATCTATAACTCCACCGCTCTCTTGCCTATACCTTCGTCCAGCTGTTTCTAAGTCCAGAGGAATGAACTCACACATAGGCACAAAGTACTTTTTATATATAAATAAGTAAAATTATAATAAAAAATTTTTGATTATAAAAACCAATTTGATATTTTTTATTTATTTTTTTATTTTTTTTACGGGTTAATAACTAAAACAAAACCTCTCCTCCATCCATTTGGGGGGGGGGGAAAGACATCGAATCTGAAATAGGGAAGTTTTTTAGGGGTTTTTTTATAACCACCACTTAGTTGTTCCTAATTTCATCAAGTAGACTTTCTCTTTTACCAAAGACTAGCAGGAATACCCGGCATTGCCTGGGGTCATAAAAAAATAAATAATAGAAAGTTTTAGTATTAAGCTTCCGCCACCCTCCCCCATAAAAAAATTACATTTTTTTTATGTGAAGAGTGAAAACAATAAAATATAAGAGGACTACAGAACATTACTGAAAACACTTAATAAAATTAAGTTTCTCCCATCAACTCAATTTCTTTGTAGATAAATGATAATAGTGAAGAAACAATAAATTAAATCTGGAGTTAACGTCTTTCAATTTGTAAAAAAAATGCTGATTCATTTCCTGTGATGTATTAATACATGATAACATTAAATGATATAAATGGCTATTTGAACTCTAAAGAATGAATCTTTCTTCTTTTTTTTTTTCTAAATTTTAGATATCATTTTTCCAAGGTTAAAACAATACTAACCTTGTAGGGGTTTATTGTGTACTTTTAAAGTTTTTGCTGGACATACAAACACACAAACAAATGCCCTTTATATAAAAGATGATATATTTTCAAATAACTTTTTAATTATTTTTTGTTGCAAAAAATATATATTTTAACCCTGTAATACGTTTTTATGCTTGTCTTCAAGGAAACTATTTTTTGTCCACTTGTGATTCAAAACTTTAAAAAAAAAAAAAAAGAAATTGGCATTTCTATATTATACATATGAAAAAGATATTGAATTTCGAGTGAAAGAAATTGTACCTACATAATTGTCAGGTCTCAAATAGTAACTTGTCCAAAGATTACAAAAAACAATGAGGTAGAAAAATAATCATTAATAAAAAAAATAAATAAATTTGTGAAAGGAAGTGACATCACTATATTACAGTTACTAAAAAAAAAAAAAAAAGAGATAAGTTGAAAGGGGGGATAATTAAGTTCTATTGCTTACGTCACATGACACATGTAATTCAAAATGTCGAGACAAAATTTATTCCCCATATAAACTTTATTGAAAACAGTTTTTCATTAATTATTTTTCTTATCATTTTCTGTAATTTTTGGATATCTTACTATTTGCAACATGACAATTACAATAGGTATCATTTGTTTTGCTTGAAATTCAATATTTTTTCCTTTTGTATAATATAGAAGCACCAAAAAGAATTTGATAAATCAAAGAACAGAATAATTTTGAAGAGAACTGGCATCGTTTCATGGTGCCATTTTTTTTATTTATTTTTTTTTTTTATTCTATTTTATTTATTTATTTTTTTTTTTTTTTTGTTCATTGCATTGATTTTTTTTCCTTGTCTTGCAGGAGAACCATATTCCATATCGCAACAGCAAATTAACATACTTGTTACAAAACTCTTTGGGTGGAAACAGCAAAACACTGATGTTCGTCAATGTCTCACCAAAGGAAGACAACTACAATGAGACGCTCAACTCTTTACGATTTGCCACGGCGGTAATTATCTTTCATTATGTCATAATGTGAAACCACGTGCTTTCCCGTCGGGGGAAACGGGATTAGGAATGAATTCCAAAGTCCAGCAATTTGAGGGAAGAAACTATTAGAGTAGAAGGTTTTCTGACATCTAGGGCTCTTTACAGTGAAGGAGTGGGATTTTGCTGCTTGTCAGTTGGGGATATTTATGTCAAGGGGACGGGGTTCTTACGGACTTGAAAAGTCCTTGAATTTTGACGGCCTTATTTCTATAATTACTTTGAAAAATCCTTGAAAATATTGAAAATGTCTTGGAAGGACTTGAAAATTGTCCAGTAAAAATTTGTCGAAATATTAAAAATAAAATCGAAATAAATCTCTCTCTATTTTTGCTTTCATTTATAAATTAATGGGGGGGGGGGGCCAGTGTGACCACCATAAATAAAAATTATACCCCCCCCCCCCCCTAAAAAAATCTTTCCTTCTGCAGACGGGACTCTCCAATGATGAACCCCCCCTCCCCCCCCCCCACAAAAAAAATGGACAAAACTATAGCAATATGGGTTGGAAATTTAAAAGCCATAAATGGTTAACATTTGAGATGAAATAAAAAGCATTTAAAATTACTTAAAAACACTAAAAAAATGATGCAGGTAGATTGCAAAGTAACATTTATTTGCTGTATATTTGATTTTTTTGCCGCTTTTTAGAATCACTGGGAATTGTAAAAGACACCCAAATTTTGTTTTAAAAACTTTAATTGTATCTGAAGAAGGCCTTGAAAAACTTTGCAAATTCTTGAAAAGTCCTTGAAAATGGACAATGAAAATCTGCATGAACCATGGGGAAGCACAAGTGCTACAAGTTCATTAGAGCACATTTCATTAAAATACTTATAAAACAGACACTGTGATGGGACAGTAGTTGGAGTTTGGTTGACCTATTAGGTTGAAGGCTCTTTTTTAGACCTTGTCTAATGGGGGCGGGGGGGGGGCTAGTGGTGAATGAACCAGCCCACATGTGGCAATAATACTCCATTCATGGGCAAATGGTGACTTTGTAGAGATATAGGATACTATCGCACAAATAATTCTGTTAACAGATGCTGAAGACACAAAGCTAAGTACTATGTCTATCTGTTTGTATGAAAACTAAGGTTTTTACTTAGAATTCAGCTTTTTTTTTTACACAGTGATCACCACTTATCAAGGCCCGGAAGCCACTCAAGGATAAGGGTTATTGCAAGTACATTAAGTTAGTGAGGAGATTTGGTGAAGTGTTTACTTAAGGGGGCGGTTCATCAGGAACTTGTTAACATTGGACTTGAAGACATCCAAATTGTAATCCGGAGGGAAGCAGGCAGACGGAACAGAGTTCCACAGGCGTGTAGTTCTAAGAAAGAAGCTTTGTTCATGGAATCCGCGTTTTGATTTAGGCACAGATACAGAGTGGGGGAAATTTTCCACAGTGTATTCAGCTAAATGGGTGTTTCTCGTGAAAGATTGGCGAGGGGGGACCAGAGATTGGAGTTCAGACGAGCATCTGCCATGGAAATAACGATAAAACAAGGACAGGCTCGCAACGTCTCTTCTGTGGGAGAGAGGTTGCAGGGTAGAGAAAAGGGCATCCCCCACTAAGCCACGAAGTCTATTTTGTACTCTGTCAAGGCAGGATAGGCTGTTTTTAGCAGCTCCTGCCCAGATATGGCAACAGTATTCCATCCTTGGACGTACTTGGCTTTTATATAGATAGAGAATTGCATCAGTAGTGAGATATCTTCTGGAGCGGTAGAAGGAACCCACCATCTTTCCAGCGACCTTGGCAACAGACTTGATGAACGTGTTCCATTTCAGATCAGGAGTAAAGGTCAAACCCAGAAGCTTGTCAAAACACGGAGCCTCACCCAGACGAGAGCCATCCATCACAATTGATGCCAGATGGGGATCAGAGCGTTGATGATGTAAGGATAGGAGTTTGGTTTTAGATGCATTAAAGGTAACCAGCCACATCTTCCCCCACTGAACCATGCGCTCGAGATCAGAGGAGAGAGAATCAGAGAGAACTTTGTCATTTTCAGCTTTTGATGTGTTGCCGTAGATGGTTGTGTCATCAGCATAGATGTCAACGAATGATTTAAGTATGTGTTTAGGGAGGTCATTGATGTAGATCAGGAAGAGAGTTGGGCCCAGGATTGACCCCTGGGGGACTCCAGCATTTATATTGCAGGCCTCCGATTTTTGTCCATCGACCACTACTCTTATGAGCCTATCGGAGAGAAATGATTTAATAATTGAGAAAACATTTCCCGTTATACCGTAGCTGGAAATCTTGTGAAGTAGACCCTTATGCCATACCTTGTCAAAGGCCTTTGATATGTCAAGAGCAATTGCCCTAGAAAGAAAGCCTTTGTCAAGAGATTCACTTATCCTGTGGGATATAACTGTCAGCACATCTGCGGTAGATCTTGCAGAGCGGAAACCATATTGTGTGTCACTAAGAAGGTTATTCCTGCTGAGGTGGTTGACTATTTCTCTATTTAATATGGATTCCAGCAACTTACTCATAACACGCAGGAGACTTATAGGTCTGTATTGAGAGGGAGATGACTTATAACCTGAATTCTTAAATATAGGGCAAACTGAAGAGGTCTTCCAGGGAGTCGGAAAGCACTTCTCCTTAAGGCAGCGCTTAAATAGTTTCGTAAGTATGGGAGCAAGTTCTGTTTGAAGCTTTTTTAACACTATAATTGAGATGCCATCAGGGCCAGTTGCTTTACTGGAATCTAGGTTCTTTATTAGCTTGGCGACCTCATGCACGGATATTTGTATGCTACCCAGCTTGTTCTGTGTTATAGGAGGAAATATGGGGAGTTGATGGCCTTCGTCGCATAGGGTAGAATTAGCTGCAAAGTTCTTTGCAAATAGTTTGGCCTTGTCTGACGCTGACGAGATGACCTCTGGTCCATTGATAATGGTTGGTATAGAACGCACACTTCTGTTCAGGATCTTATTTGTTATTTGCCAAAACTGGTGGGATCCAAGCCGCTGATCAGCTACCTTGGATTTAACAGACTGGGCATATAGCTCTCTTGCATTTTTTATTACTCTTTTACAGTGGTTGCTGGCAGACCTGAAAGCAGCTTTAGTTTCAGTGCATCTATTACGTTGGTAGCTATGGAAAAAGTGATTTCTGTGCGCGATAGCAGCAGCACATTCTGGGGAGAACCATGGCTGGCTGTTAGGTTTTTGTTGAAATTTTTTGGATGGTATGAATTGGTCTATGCCTACAACAGCTTAATTAAGAAAACAATCCATTTTTTGGATGGTATGAATTGGTCTATGCCTACTACAGCTTAATTAAGAAAACAAAAATAAAGAAAAATCTGCATATTTGTCATAGAACGAAGATGTCATATTCAAAAAATTATATAATTTGATGAAAAATATATCGTTTTAAGCAAAAACAATATTACGTACTTAATTGTCATGTTGAAAATAGTAATATATTCAAAAATTACTAAAATCCATTGAGTAAAAAGTTATTTATTGTTAAAAGTAATTTTTACAGAAAATTGGGTAAAATTGCATTTTTCTTAGACATTATAAAGTAGACATGCAGGGGACATAACTCCAAAACGAATATTTTCGATTACTTGTTCATGGCTGCAATATTTGTTGTCTGTAGTGATAGATTTTTTTTTTGTTTCCTTTACTAAAAACACAATAGCAGTTGTTCTACTCGACGAATGTTCATAATTCTACACTATTAGAACAAAATTTTGGAAATTGTAAAACTGAATTGCACATGAAAACAATGGTATCTACATATTCCTCGTATTTTTAAGATAAAAAAAATTACAAAAATCGATAAGGTAGAAAATTATTTATTAAAGAAAATAAAAAAATAAAATTTGATGAAAATGATCGTAAGACACAAGAGTTCAAAAGGGAAGTAATTTTCCATTTCGCTTTAAACAAGATGGACGAATTTTTTCGCCCGCTAACAGTTTTTTTTTTTGAATAATTCATTAATATTCAGGTAATTTTGACTGCATAATTTGGAAGCTACCATTGTAATTTATTAGAATTGATAAAAAAAATCAGTTGAAACCATTGTTTTTTTTATCTGAGAGCTCCATTTACTGACTACAAAATTTTGTCCCAATAGTGTAGAAGTGCCAATTTTTTTTTTTCCACATTAGTGTTTTCACTCACTATTTATCTAAATATCTTACTAAAATCTTTGTGGCTTATTTATATATCTATAAAAGTGAAATTGTGTGTGTGTGTATGTACATTTCCTTACCAAATTACTCTTAATTTTCAGTCTATAGACTCGAGATTTGACATAAGGGGTATTGAGATTTGGGAAAATCTTTTTAATCAGTTTTCGGCCAGAAATTTGGCTGTCAAAGGGTCAAAGTTTGATTTGACCTTTAAAAACTCTACCAAACTCCTCCGCCAATTTTGGATCCAAACACTTGAAGTTTTAGATGTAGGTTCCTTGGACATGGATCAAACTTTTTAACTTGATTTGAGCCAAAAACAAATGTTTAAGGGTCAAAGTTGGAGTCAAACTTTTTAAAAAAATTCGACCTCTCAGCCAATTTTTGGTCTAAACATTCGAAATTTTACATAATGTGTATTCAGATATGCAGCAAGCTTTTTAATCAGTTTTTTCGGCGAAAATTTGGCTGCCAAGAGGTCAAAGTTGAAAGAGTTGACCTTTGTAGACTCTACCAAACTCCTTCGCCAATTTTGGGTCGAAACACTTGAAATTTTAGATGTAAGTTACCTGGACACGAGTCAAACTTTTTAATATATATATATATATATACATATGCACATGAAGTTATGAATAGTACATAGGGCCCGAGCAAAGCTGGGCTGAACTGTTAGTTTAGAATTAAACCTATTTCCAAACCAAGAATAAAAAAAAATCTTTAAAAAAACTTTTATCATGTACGTACTCATCACTGAACGAAGATGTCATATTCCAAAAATCACGAATTGATCAAGCAATTTTTTTTTTTTTGTCTTAACTAAAATTATCAAATGTTATGATGGAGGGAGATATTATGTTTTTATCTTCCATGTTTAATAATTAGAGCTAGGACAACAGCACATTCTTTTCATTGTTTTGACTCTCGAGTGTGTATCCATTAATATCTTATATGCTTTTATATAGAGTGATGTGGTTCTCAGTTGATTAACTGTGTCTAACTGGGTCGGACATATACTCGAAAGTCCAAACAATGATAAGAATATGCTGTTGCCATAGCCCTATTAATAATAAAGAGAGTGACAACTCAGTTTGAACTAACTATTTGTGATCAAAATCAGCCTTGTAATGGCTACAATTTCCTATTAAAATTATTAAAAATGGTAAAAAGTGATTTTTTATATATAAAAAAATACTTGATCATTTTATGTATTTTTGGAATACGACATTTTCCATCCATGACATGTACATGCTAAAGATTTTTTTTTTTTTTTGTTACACAGGCATAGCCATTTATCAGGGCCCAGAGACCACTCGAGGATAAGGGTTAAGAGTGTAGAGTAGTCAATTGAACAATATAGTAATCGTTAGTAATGGAAATTTGGTAAATTTGTTAACTTAAGTGGAACGACTCAAGAACTTGTTTACGTTGGACTTGAAGACAACCATATTGTAGTCAGCTGGAAAGCAAGAAAACAGAAGACAATTCTGCAATTTAGTTTTTTTAAAATAGGTCTAAATAAGGACCCAATCTGTATAAATAAAACTTGTGTGTGTAAATATTTATCCAATAAACTTTTAAGCTACCAGTCACATAACACTGAAATTAACAGCAAATAGTAATCATACAACAAGCATGGTTTATAACAAGTAAAATCTTTGTTTGAATGGATGAATAACGTGTACAGAAATATATCAGCATGTGTAAACTCATTCATAGCTTGAAGTGGTTTCATTTTAAATCTTATCTATCTGTTGATAGCTCAAACAGTAGGGAATGCGGCTGGAGTGTTAACTGTTTTTGTTTCGATTCTAGTTGATAGCACTCATGTCATTTTTTTTTTTTAATTTTTTGAAATCAGCATTATATCTTGGGTACAATATAATATTCAATAGAGAATTGGCTCTGTAATAATAAATATGAAATATGCATGGATTAAAATATATTTAAGCATGTTTTAGGACCGGGCAAGGCTTGCCCCCCCCCCACCCTCCACCCACTTAGTCTTTATATAAAAATCATAAAATTACATCATTTCTGATGACCTAAAAAATAAAAACTCCCACTATTGACGTTTGGTTAAAAAATAGTGGATTTTTTGCGAATATACTTCAGGTAGCTATTTCCTCTCCCCCCCCCCTTCTTGGAATGGTTTTGTCTAGAGGATAGAAAAATGTGACATGAATGTTTACCAAGGAATATGATTTGGTTTCTCGCGCCATGGGGAGATGTCTGAAAGGGCTGTTATGTTGTTGGCATGGTAAACAATAACAGGCAAATTCTCTTCAGATGAAGCATCTGAGCTGCCATAGCACATTTTTCAACTATACTTATTATCTCCATTCGAGTATAAGCAAAGCCAAGTATAAGTTCCTCAAATTCGGAGAGCTCAGGACTTCCCCAAAAGGGTTTTTTATCATAGTGCCACAAAGACATTTTACTCATTAAGTTTGATATGATTGAATGTATATACATGTTTATTTGTATACAAATAAATGCACATTGGTCTTTATTATAGACCAGGCCTGTGGGCCACAACCCGGCCTGCTAGACCATGTGACCTTTAGATAGTATTTATTTTTTCTTTTGCACTTATGCACTTTAATTTCAATTTTTCCTTTTCTCTTTTCTTTTCTCTTTTCTTTTTTCTTTTCTTTTTTCTTTTCTTTTTTTTCTTTTCTTTTTTTCTTTTCTTTTTTTCTTTTCTTTTTTCTTTTCTTTTTTTTCTTTTCTTTTTTCTTTTCTTTTTTTTCTTTTCTTTCAACAATGACCCATGTATTTTTTTTCCCATAATAACTAACTGTTGTTATTTTTAATGTTTTTTTTTTTTTTTCTTAGGTCAACAACTGCAACATTGGGACGGCCCAGAAGAAGCTGAAGTGAAATCCTTTTTAATTTACAATTTTATTGACAAAACACCAGTGAATCTCATCTAGATGCCATCAGTTTTTTAGTCCTGCCATTTTTTTTTTTTTTTTTTTAGTCTTTTAAAAACTATTTACATGAAAATGAAAATGCACACACATACACACATATACATGTGTGTGTGTGCTGTACAGAAGATCAGAACAACATTAGTACTGTTGGTTTCAAAGACGATCAGAGTTCCCTTTTGGTTGTTCTAATCTTCTATAATACATATATAAATAAATATTACACTCATATTTTTTAATTAATCAAATATTCTGCTGGGTTTCACTCCCACTAACCTAACATATATATATATATATATATATATATATATATATATATATATAATATGGTAAGAAAGATATATATATATGTCTATGTGTATATTTTTTTCTCTCTCAAATATGTGTGTTTGTATACAAGGTGTTTGTGAAATTGATGGTATAAACTTCAAAATTATACCAAATATTCTTTGGACTATTGTTCTCATCTTGAATGTTATTTTCACAACATTTTGGTCAGTGCATCCTCCAACCTTCTTGAGGTGTATCATGTTGAACTCTGGAATCTTTCTGTTGAACTTGGGGAATCTGCGGTGAATTTTGAATGGAACTTATTTTACTTAATCCAAGGGCATAGCATGCTCTCGTTCCATCAGCCATAACTGGATAGAAATCCTAAGTAATTCACAATTGTATTTTTGAGTGTCACCTACACTTCAACCTCTAGAAGATAGTAAAATTCAGGTGTAAAGTTACAAAGTACTATATCCACTATGCCACGGGTCCTTGCGGAATTCTAGTCTGAAATTCTGTGCAGGTTCCTGAGTTCGACGGAAAGATTCAAGATACACTTGAAGAAGTTTGAAGGTTGCATCGAGTGAAACGTGCAAATGACACTCAAGATAAGAAAAATAAGAAGTATCCAAAAAGTACGAATAATCGATCCTCATCTAAAAAATTCAGAATCGTAATACGTTTTTGCTAGGAACAAAAGTGTGGTATCTGTTCTGATATACATTTCATTTCTTTTTTTTTTTCTGTACTTGATATACAAAGGAGACATCCTTCTAGACTGAGACAACTTTTATTTTTGCCTCAATCTAGTGTCCCTTAAAGAAAAAAAAAAAAAAAAAAAAATCTAAAATCTAGTGTCTCTCAACGGCATAATAGTAACAGTGTTTGCTAATGGGTCAGGAGACTAGAGTTGAAATCTCAGTTTAATCATAACAAAGACTTAAAAATTGTACTTTCATGTAATTCAAAGATTCAACATTATATTGTAATTCAAAGATTGTACTTTCATTTAATTCAAAGATTCAACATTATAAGCAGGAACTATCAAGGACAATTGGAGCCCTCCTGAAAAAGGAGTGTCACCCTCCCCTACATCTTGGTGTAGTAGCTAATGAAAAGGGAAGACTTCAGGTTGTCCTTTTTTTCTTCACATTATAAACCAACCTTGTGTCGTACTCTGCCCTCATGGAGGAGGCAAGTAAATCGTGTTTGCATGAACTTTTTTCAGTATTGTCACGTATACGACATAATCCTGAAATTATTGTGCCATCAATTTTCCATACACCTTATATAATTTATGGTTCTTGTCCAAAATTCTTCCTATATTAAAAAACAAAAATAAAGAAAATTCTGTATAGTGTACGACATGACAAAGCAAAAATATATTCCAAAAATCATGTAAATTGATCAAGATGTTTTATTTTTGAATAAGATCAAATTTTATGAGTAACTGAGGACCAGCTGTCTTGTCCACCATTTTGAAAACAATCTAAAAACAATAGGAAGATGATTTAAATTTGTGAAGTTTGTTCTAATGTCTATGAATTCCCATTATCTACTCAAAAATCGTTTTCTTTGTAAAACTAACTTGGAATACGATATTTTAGTTTCATCACGGGCACGTACATTACATAGATTTTTCTTAATTTTTGAATTTTTAGTACTGGGGAAATTCTGAACAAGCACACACACACACACATATATATATATATATATATATATATATATAAATAAATAAATGTAATTAGGCAGTAATCATTCTTTAAAGCATATTAAATTAAATACAATTGCCATTCTGTCTCCATTTCATCTGTTGATCATTTCAAAAATTTGGACAAATTTTATGCAGGTCAGATGAGTAAAGTAAGTACACATTTTCCAAAAGTTATCACAAATTTAATTACAAATTTCAATAAATTTTAATTATTTCTTTATTTTAATCATTTTAATCATAATTTGAACTGCCCCCTTAAGTAAATATTACATCAAATCTCCACACTAACATAATGTACTTGCAATAACCCTTATCCCTGAGTGGCTTCCGGGCCTTGATAAGTTGTGACCACTGTAAAAAAAAAAAAAATCGATCTGAAAATTAAAAAAAATTGACAATTCACATAAAAAAAGTAAACATATCTATAGATTTAGACTTAGAAACTACCTTGGCCTGTGATGCACGAGTCAAAGTCGGCCATTGTTTTCTGATATGAAGCAAGATCCATATTATCGCTTCAGTTATTCCCCCCGTTGCAATCAAATCTCTCAATTGTTTACTTCCAGTTCATTTTTGATTTTCTTCTTTTTTTCATTAAAGCACTTGTTTTGCAATTCTCTCTGTGGCCAATCTTAAAAGTATGTCCAAGCCAGCCTAGACGTCATTGCAGACTATCGGTTGGTTAATGTGGTCTCTGACTTCTTGGTTCATAGTTTGACTGCTCCGTTTGATCCCTACAATCCTAAGACACTTGGAGTCAAATGCATCTAATTTTTTTCTCTTAACAATTTTGAGATATCAAGTTTCAGTTCTCGTTTAGACTTCGAATTGATGAAATCAAATTTTTAATAGCGATTGACATTTCATCTTAGTTCGGAAACCAATTTTTGCCCAAACAATTGTTTTCCTATTTTTCTTGGTTTTAATGTTCAATCTATCAATTGGTGAACACAGGCATCCATTCTGATATCTATTAGTGGATGTAAAGCTAATCAGAGTTTGTAGGTATTATTGCTATTAGCTGAAAACTCCTGTTTTACCTTGCTTAGCTTAGAGGTGGAATCTTCCGAGGCCCAACTACACTGATGAGACACTAGGGTTCCACTCAAGCAACAGCGTTACAATACATAAAATTTAGAAGTTGAACTTATCAATGTCATATAAGATATAGGACTTGATTGGTTACAGTATGGGCCATATAATGAGTCTGTGATGTCTGACTTTCACTATTTCTGTGACCTTGACTGTTGACCTACGTATTTCCAAATTAAATCTGTTCTAAGTTAAACAATGAATGATATATTGATCGTTTTTATAAACTTTTTAGAATATTTTTCTATTTAAAGTATTTTCTCTTCATTCAAAATGTTTACTCATTACATTATACAGCAGGAACGTAAGTCTGTCATAAGACAGCATACCTCTGCCTGCCAATGTAAGGAGTCGAAATGTAATCTCCGACATACTCCTCCATATCGTATGAAGTATTTCCAAAGTTATTCCACGGAAATGTCGATAACTCGTAAGATATTTCTCTGATCAAGTTGAAATCATGTCTGGTTGTTACTGTAATCAAAGAGAATACGATTCATGCATGCAAATTGGAAAAATCGGAAGTTGACATTTCCTCAACATTTCGACCTGGACCAAACTTTACAAAGATCGAGATCATTGAAGCTGCGGGATTTCATTGGCTACAATATGGGCCAATTAGTGAGTTTCTATGATGAACAGAATTGAAGTAATCCTAGAAATGTTACTTTCGTCCCCCCCCCCTCCCTACTTTATTTTATTTGCGTTCACCTCTAACAGGTCATATCACTATTTGGACATAAGGGGCTACTATTTGGGATTAACAAGATTGTTTACATTTAAACATTTCTGCATATCAGTATAGTCAGGAAAACAGGTAGCAGGAAGGGAATTTCAGAGTATAATTGTTCAAGGGAAGAAACTATTAGAGTAAAAAGCTTTCTGGCATTTACGGACCTCAATAGTGAAGGGGTGTGATTTTGTTGCTAAGTGGGTTTGTCGGGGATATATCCGTCGAGGGGGGCCTAAATGCAACAAGTTCATTAAAATACATTCCATTAAAATACTTGTAAAACAGGCACAGCGATACAACATCGCAGTGATGGGACAGGGGTTGGAGTTTAGTTGACAAAGTGAGACTTATTAGGTTGAAGGCTCTTTTGGACTCTATCCAAGAGGAAGAGACTAGTGGTAGGATGCACCAGCCCAGGTGTGACAATAATACTCTATGCATGGCTGAATGGTAACTCTGTAAAAGTACTCTCAGGTGTGAGTTGTCTTCTAGCACGATAGAGGAAACCTACCTTTGCAGCAGCCTTTGCAATGTCCTTTTCCATGAAGGTGACATCCCCAAATTAAATCAGTTCTAACTTAAATCATGACTGATAGTTTGACCAAGTTTAGTGACGATTGGTCCAGAATTGTAGACATTTGAATGGAAGCAAACAAATTCAACTGAAATCATAATCTCCACATTAAAAGTAATAAGAAACTTCAAGAATTAGAAATAGAACAAAGGTTGCTTATTTAGAATTGTGCTTCATAAAAAATACAGAAATCTTTGATGTATGTATTAGTCATGAATGAAGGTGTCATAATCTGAAAATTGCATAATATTAAATAGTTTTTTGGGGTTTTTTTTAAGAAAGAAAATAAAATTTTACGATTTTCAGGGATTAAAGTTTTAATTATTTTGAATACAAACACAATCTCTGTAGTCTAATTGAATTGCCGACCTTGAATTTTGGTAAAATTTAAAACAATATGGCTGCTCCTGGCCTCCCTCTCACTTCCTCATAAAATTTGATTTCAACTCTGTTGAAACGAAATGTTCAATGAAATGTTTAAACTCTGGTCTCTGCAGTAACAATGCTATATGGATATCTTTACAATTCCTCTGGAAGATAAGTGGAAAACTTGATAAATTTAAAAAAAAAAAACTTATATCTTACAGTTTGACTTGCGTAAAGCAAATTTTGGAAAGAATATGTAAAAACTTGTGCGGTTTGATTTGTTTTCATTTTGGAATTAATATTTGAATGATTGTTTTTAAAAATTTTATATTTGCGTCCTTTTTTCTTCTGTACATATCACTCTTTGACCGTTTTCCTTTTTTTTATGTGCCCCCTCATTTCTGTCTTGTTCCCGTGTGTGTGTGTGCTTCCTGCTTTCTCTTGCATGTGGTGTGTACCTCTCCCTTTCTTTTCTCCTCTCTCTCTCATATGTTTGTCCTCTATTTCTCACATGTGTACCTCTTTTTATGTGTGCGTGTGTACTTCTTCCTTTTCTTGTGTGTGATGTATACAGGGTGTAACGATAAGATTGTCGCCTTAGAAAAGACTACATGATTCGATTTCCATTTTATGAAAACCGATTTTCTTTTTATATCATCTTCTAGTTGGCCAGTTGTGTATAAATCCCAAGAGTGATAGAACCTTCTATCATGTCTGAAAGTGACACAATGTTCAACAAGTGAGATCAGAGATGCACCGCAGTACAACTCGTGCTCTCTACCGATCCAAGTTACGACAACATGACCATTGCTAGCACCCTCAAAATGCATTACTGGATTGCCACAAATAGCAGGAACAAGCCCAAGATGATTAAAAAGTTTCCGACCACGGTTATAGTCTTTGGTGTAGCTTGAAGTGAGGGCCGCATCATGCTACCTCACATCTTTGAAGTCAGCTTAAAAGTCAACACCAAAGTGTACCTGGACATGCTGTAGAGTTTGGTGATCCCCTGGTGCAATCAGGTGGCCACTGGTAGATCCTGGGTGTGGCAGTAGGACTCGGCGCCGGCCCAGAAGTCCAAAGAGACCCAGGGTTGGCTTCAGAAGCAGTGCTATAACTTTATACCCTTCTTCACTGGGTCATCTCCTCCCCTGATCTGTCTTGCTAGACTACTTCATTTGGTGATATGTCAAGAGCATCACCAACATGACCTCTCACAACACCAAAGCCAGCCTGATTAATGCCATTTGCCAAGTATTTGTTGAGCTCTCGCCGGCTCTTGTGGAAAAAACATGCTCTCAGTTCTGGGTCCGTATCAAAGCCGTGATTGAGGCTGAAGGCGATTACATTGAAGAGATGTCAGTTCTACTACATAATCAAGTTGCCTAAATTGATTTTTTTCAATAAAATTTTTAAAATAAAGCTGTAGTGTTGTTTTCTTTAGGGCGACAAATTTATAGTTCCACCCTGCATCTTTCCTTTTCTTGTGTGTTTGTATTGTGTGTGCATATTTCGTGTGTGATGTGTACATGAAATCAATCTCTTGATGAAAATGTCGATATGTGTGTATCTTGTATATCATTTCTTGAACTTATGATATTATGAATTGTTTACAATCATCAATTTGCTTTGCCATTAAATAACCCCTAAAAGGGTTGATATGCTGTTATAAAGATAAACCAAACTATCAGATATCAATTTTGGCTGTTGTATTTTCTGCCATTATTATTTATCCTTGTGCCATTTCAAGGAATTTCAAATTGAACACTTTATTTAATCAAAGTCATTAAAAAAAATGTATCAATATTATTAAATAGAAAAAGAAAAATATTCAAATTGTTAACTGTTTTTTATTGTTTCATACAATCAATGTTTTGGTTGATTTTTTATTTTTTTTCTTGCTTTTCTTTTCTTGTTTTTTTTTTTGTTTTTTTTTTTGTATTTTTCCTTTATGGGGGATTGAACCTCACACACTACATAAAAATTCATTTATATTTATAAAAATTATTTTTATAAATAAATGTCTATTTTCCACTGGCATATTTGTTCAATAATAGCAGACGGGTTTATGGAAAGGTTAAGAGTTGGAGGGAGTTGCACCAAACAGGTTATGCAAATCACATAATTTTCAAGTGTCCCCTCCCTCATCAATTTCCTCTTCCATTTTTTAGCTGGCAAGACTTGAATGAAAGATGTTTTTATCAGATATCCTCAAAACTGCAGACACAGATGAAGAGCGACTAATCTCTCTTTCTCCCTGTCTCTCTCCTCTCTATCTTCTTCCCCCCTCGCTACACTCTTTCCCCTCCTCTTTTTATTTCTTTCTTTATTTCTTTTTTCTCTTTTCTTTTTCCTCTCACTTTCTCTCTCTCCCCTACTCTCTCTTTCTACCTCTCTGTCTTTTTCTTTCTCATTCTTTCTCTCTCGTACAAGTATGTTCTGCTATCTATTACAGTATAAAACTCAAATTGCCTTGCTTGGCCATTGAAATCCAGTCTACAGCTTCCGGTTTAAAAAATTCTGCACGTGCGTAATTAAATAAAAACAAAGGCATGCATAAAAAAAAAATTTTTTTTAATTTTTTCACATTTAAAATATGCAAATAAAAACAAAACTAAATTCCTACTGCTTTTTTTTATTTTTCATCTGCACTTTACAAATTTTATTTGTATTTTTCATTGCAAGTTGGAATCGTTTTCAATTTTTTTTTTTTTTTTTTTTTTTTTTTTTTTTTTTTTTTTTTTTTTTTTTAAGAAAAAACTTTGAATTCAATCTGAGATTCTTCAGGAAATGCCACAAAAGTTTTTAGTAGTAAGATTCTTTAATTTGAAAAAAAAACAAACTTTTTCATTTATTTTTTTAAAAGCTTAAAACTTTAATTATTTTTTCATACTACAATTTAAGATGCTAAAATCAACACAAAACCAATTAGAAAAATATTAACAAAAAAGAAGCTGATATTTGGGCGTGACAATGAATTCTCTGGAAAAGTATGCAATGCTGACTAAAGAGTGAAATTTAATATTTATTAAACAAGTTTGATGACTTTTTAAAGAATCAAAATTAATAACATTAAGTAAAAGTGCTCTAGCAGACCAACTAAAGATTTGCCTTTTAAAAGTTGATTTTTAGAGATATTCCACTTTTTCCTAAGATTAAAAACTTTGTTTCATTTAGATTCAACAAACTTGTTCAATAAATGTTTTTGCAATGTTAAATGTTTTGTATTGGTTTTAGCGTCCCAAATTCTTGTGTGAAAAAAATGAATTAAAAAGGTTTTAAACTAAATTATATGCCTACAGAATCTAAAATTTAAATAATTTAAAATATGTCAAAATAAAAACATAAATTAAACTGTTTACATGGAAAAATGTTTAGCTTTTAAAAATAAAATATCAGCTTTTTTTTTTTTTTTTTTTTTTTTTTTTTTCAAATAAAAATTAAAATGATTCTGAATATAGCTAAATGAAAAAATGTTTAAAACTGTTCCAAAAAAATTAAAATGAAAGAAAAACTAAATTAAATGAAAAAAAATAGTAAAAGTCTAACTTGTTTAATAAATATATTTAACTCTGCAATTTGTGTTGTATACTTTTCTAGAGGATTTTTTGTCAAGCTCAAATATCATCTTCTTTTTGTTTTGTTTCTTTCAAAGAAAAATTAAAATAAGTTTTTGTTTTTTTTTCACAGAAATTAATAGGAAAAAACAAACATACAAAAAATAGGGAGCTAAAGTGGCCCAAAAGTAGGTGCTCACTCTACTCTAATGTCTTAGTAAAATAGTTATCTCCCTCAGATCAGTGGCGAGATATCCAACAGTGCCGGCAAAAGTCAGAGCCGTTGATTTGTAATTAGTGCTTTTGTTAAAAGTCGCCCTTCTTTGTTTTCAAAGCCATTTAGCGGAACTTACATCAGACAAATTTTAAGGTTTGGATGACCAGCACTATATAATGTAGCTGGTTTTTTTTGTTTTTTGTTTTTTTAAGAAAATATAAAAATAGATGTTCTGGTATCTTTTTATTTGGTTTCCACCTTAACGTTTTACTTTTAAAATGACAACCTTTATAGGTTTTTATTTTATAGAAAACGAATATCGCATTTAAATTTTCTGCAAATAAGTAGTTTTCCGGATATAAAACAATGTTAGTCTTTGTTAAAACTGGTGGCCATTGCTGTACGTGTAAGCGCACATATTTTTGCCATAATTAATATACTCACTATTTCATAGCTAGCCATAACATATACTGACCCAACGGGTCATGGGTCGTCTAGTCTTTCAATAAAGATGTTATAAACTAAGGAAAATTAGTGTCTTCACATCAACAAACGCACAACGAAAATAGGATTCCCAACAAGATCAACTTGTGTGCGTAAACAACTTCATACATCCATCAGTAACAATGTATATAACACGTATTGCTTTCACTAACAATCATGAGCATGGTTATATATAACTGTTCTGCTGTTCCATGATCCAAACTTGTGACCTGACATACCATTAATTAACTCCAATATAACATCCTTAACATTCAACCTCCGTGACCGTCATCTATTATATAAAAGGCAAAATGTGTGTGTGCGCTTTTCCGCGATGTCTGCAAAAGGCTTCTTTCGGAAAAGCGCTCGCTCGCTTCACAACTTCTTAAAACTGTTTATATCATCCATAAATTGTAATATCTCAGAGTTACCCGCGGACCAGTTTTTCAATTGACCTGATTAAAAACTGTCCCGCACAAAATCGCCGTCACGTCAATCAAAAACGAGCACCTGTTTGTTTGTTTTTTCACACTTTTTTCCAACTGCGCGTCGGAAAAGCTTCCTTTTTTTTCAAACCCACCTCTTTTTTTTCACACACACCCAAAAACACCCGGGCAA
Source organism: Euprymna scolopes (assembly GCF_053919585.1). Classification (NCBI taxonomy): domain Eukaryota; kingdom Metazoa; phylum Mollusca; class Cephalopoda; order Sepiida; family Sepiolidae; genus Euprymna; species Euprymna scolopes. The sequence goes on along the minus strand of NC_136522.1, from coordinate 19,036,144 downwards.
CGCCGGGTACCCAAGCTAGTCTATAATATAAATCTCACCTGTCTGTTTAAATGTATGTATGTTTGCATGTCTACCTAAAACTTTCGACAGAGACGACAGATTTTCACAAGATCAGTATCATTTTGAAGCTCAACCCTTCAGACGACAAATATTGAAAAATTGGCCAAAAACATTAATTTCTTCACCCTCAACTGGGAACTTGTCTACAGGGAGAGATCGCTTTTTTCGCTGATATTTTCAAGTTATTGCCTCTTTTCAATTGTCTAGCCTTAATTTAAAACTATGTCACTTCCGGTTTGGTGATGGGCACAACAGCAAATATGTTCTTTTCCTCTTTCGCAGTACGGGTTCAAGCCTGCCTACCTGCCTACTATCACTTTTGTTTTTTGCTCAACACACACCTCCAGGCTAGTCTATAATATAAATCTCACCTGTCTGTTTAAATGTATGTCTGCCTAAAACTTTAGGCAGAGGCGATGGATTTTCACGAAATCAGTATCATTTTGAAGCTCAACTCTTTGAACGACAAATATTGAAAAATTGGCTAAAAACATTAATTCCTTCACCCTCAACTGGGCACTTTTCTACAAGGAGGGGTCGCTTTTTTTCCGCCGATATGTTCCAAAGTCATCTCCTCTTTCTGATTGACTAGCCTTAATTTAAACTTTCGCCACTTCCAGTTTGGCAATGGACGCAAGGGCAAAGACATCACGTTTTTTTTTTTTTTTTTTTTTTTTTTTTTCCAAGTTCTTTCTGGTACAGGTTCGAGCCTGCCTGCCTACTACTATTTTTTTTTTTTTTTTTTTTACATTTTGCTCAACACATGCCTCCAGACACCTGGGCAATTTGGGAGAAATAAACCTTATATTTTATTTTACACATGTAGTAAATCTCAGGAGAGTGTTCATTCTGCAAAGAACTGTAATCTTGCTTAACTATAGAAACTGTTTATATTTCTTTTATTCCAATACAGTTTCTTAGCGTTTGGAATATGTCCCTCGATCCTCTTAGTATAGAATTGAGTCTATTGAATTTCCCAGACAGGATGGCGCTCTGACCATTGATTGTCATTTCCTTGGTGGTCAGATATTCCATTCCAGTGAATAGCTGAAAGACTAGCCCTGCACTATCGGCCAAGCTCCAACCTCTGTCCCATCATCATCACAATGTTGCATCCCCTGTGTCTGTTTTACGACTACTTTAATAGTATGTGCTCTGATAAGTCATAGCACTTCCAAGTTTTTTCTAAACTGACAAACCTTTCTGCGATTTGACTATTTATTATATTAGAATCAAAGAAATCGTTCAATTAAAAGACAATTTCTTCTTATACACTAGCATGGGTGCCCAGCATTGCCCGGGTATTTGGAGGTGTGTGTTGAGCAAAAAAAGAATTGGTAGTAGGCAGGCAGGCACGAACCCATACCGTGAAGGAGGAAAAGAATGTGAAAAAAAAAAGTGATGTCTTTGCTGTTGTGTCCATCGCCAAACCGGCCTCTGTCGAAAGTTTTAAGCAGACATACAAACATACATACATACATTTAAACAGACAGGTGAGATTTATATTATAGGTGGCACTTTGTGAGTGTGTGTGTAAGAGAGTTTATTCCAAAACAGCTGGACTGATTTTTTTTTTTTTTTTTTTTTTTTTTTTTTAAATTAAATTTCACACAAATGTACTTTGTGTCTGGCAGTGTTCTTAGATAGGTTTTGTATTGTAACATTACACATGGGACCCAACAAGCAGCAAAATTGCACCTTTTCTCTATTGGGATCCCTAGAGGCCAAATGCTTTCTATTAAAATAGTTTCTTACCTCGAACTGCTACACTTTGGAATTCCCTCCATGTTCCCACCTTTCCTTATCGGACTAAACTGCAGAAGTTTAACTGTACTGTGAACAGACATCTCGTAGCTCAACTCCCTACAATCTCCCAAATAGAAGCCACTTACGTCCAAATGGCAATACGCTTTTGGGTGAAAAAGAGTTGAAAGAAATCTAGGATTTATGGTCGAAATTATATTGAGGAAACGAAGCAGTTAAGGGTTATACAGAGTTTGCTTCGCAAAGAGAATCAACAACTTGTCAAACAGTGAGGACTTACTGTAACCAACATGACAGCAGACAGCATTGGGAGTCCTTAGCAATAATGATAATATTATGTACAGCAAGAGCATAACTAAGTTATACTAACAAATTTTGTTTTTATTGGAGCATGACTAGAGATACAGCCATTGGGCTACGTAGGTACAATATGGGCTAATTAGTGAGTTTCTATGATGAACAGAATTGAAGTTATCCCAGAAATGTGACCTTTTTTTTTTTTGCGTTCACCCCTAACAAGGCATATCGCCATTTAGATATAAGGGGCTACTATTTGGGATTAACAAGATGTTGGTTTACATTACATTTAAATTTCTGCATATCAGTATAGTCAGGAGAGCAGGTAACAGGAAGGGAATTCCAAAGTATAACTGTTCGAGGGAAGAAGCTTTTTTCTTTTTTTTTTTTTTCTTTTTTTTTTTTTCTTTTTTTACATAGGCATCACCACATTATCAAGGCCAAGAGGCCACTCAAGGATAAGGGTTAAAGAGTGTACAGTAGAAATTGGACAATATAGTAATCATTAGTAATGAAAATTTGGTAAAGTTGATAACTTATAACTTGGAACGACTCATCAAGAACTTATTTACGTTAGACTTGAAGACAACCATATTGTAGTCAGCCGGAAAGCAGGAAAATGGAAGACAATTCCACAGGCGTGCAGTTCTAAGAAAGAAGCTTTGTTCATGGAATCTACGTTTAGGTTTAGGCACAGATAAAGTGTGAGGGAAATTATTGATAGTGTTTTCAGCTAGACGAGTGTTTCTTGTGAAAGTTTGGCGAGGGGGGACCATAGATTGAAGCTCAGTCGAACACTTTCCATGAAAATAACGATACATCAGAGACAAACTCGCAACATCTCTTCTGTGAGATAGAGGTTGCAAGGAAGAGAAAAGGACATCTCCTACTAGGCTACGAAGTCTATTTTGAACTCTATTAAGGCAGGACAAGTCCTTTCTAGCAGCTCCTGCCCAGATGTGGCAACAGTATTCCATCCTTGGACGTACCTGGCTCTTATATAGATAGAGAATAGCATCAGCAGTGAGATATCTACCGGACCGATAGAAAGATCCCACCATTTTTCCAGCGGCCTTGGCAACAGATTTGATGTACGTGTTCCATTTAAGATCAGGAGTAATGGTCAAGCCAAGAAGCTTGTCAAAACTTGAGGCCTCCTGAAGACGAGAGCCATTCATTTCAATTGATGCCAGATGTGGATCAGAATGTTGATGATGTAAAGAGAGAAGCTTGGTTTTAGATGCTTTCTGGCATTTAGGGACCTCAACAGTGAAGGGGTGTGATTTTGTTGCTAAGCGGGTTTGTTGGGGATAAGTGCAACAAGTTCATCAAAATGCATTCCATTAAAATACATGTAAAACAGCTACAGAGATACAACATTGCGGTGATGAGACAGAGGTTGGAGTTTAGTTGACAAAGTGGAGCCTATTAGGTTGAAGGCTCCTTTTTTGGACTCTATCAAATTATTTTGTTTTTATCGGAGCATGACTAGAGATACAGCCATTGAGCTACACAGGTACAGATTTTAGTACATCATCTTTACAGTGCTTTTTTTCTCTTTCAGCATTCTTCCACCATACCCTCTAGACATACCGTTCTCGCATCGAATGTAATCTGTTTATCTTGTAGAGGGTGGAATGATAAAGTTATCGCCCTAAAGAAAACAACGCTACAGCTTTATTTTAAAATGAAGTGAGCAGGACATGACTATCCCGTCGCTGGCAACAGCTCCAAACACCATGACAGATGCAGGATGTTTACTCTGCATGACTGGAGGAATACCAGAAGGTTCATTTGCGATAACTTGAGTCTCTGTGGTTGGAGACTTCGTCTAGCACAAACTTATTCGCCCACAAAAATGCGTTCGATACCACCATGGTGTTTCAGATGATTGATTAGCAAGGGGGCTTCTCTCTTTATGAATGATCTTAGATTTCGCTATAAGAATGTTATGACGTCGTTTGCAATATGACTTCATACCAAGATCTTTCTGTACTGCATTAGAAATGGTCATTTTGGTTACATTCCACTTTTTTTTGCGAGTTCAGCTATTGACTCTTATGGATTTGTTGCAACGGATCATTTCAAGCCACTGAGAAACGTTTTGGTGCGGATTTTATCACTTTATTCAGACTGTGAGCCTTTGGATGTCTTTACCTTCTCTTAAGTTCTCTACAACATGATAAACCGTCCTAGGAGCATAGTCAGTGTCTCTGATAATATCAGACGTGTTATGCCCAGTGCAGAACGATTCTGCAATAACTATTCTATGGTTAAATTCTACAATGCCATTCATTTTTTTTAATATTTTTCGATGGCTAATCTGGAACATCAGACTCTAAAGAGTACAGCAATTAGCATTTCAGATTGATAATACCGCTTTAACAAACCCAAATTGCTGATTGAAATTACTGCCAATTTATCGTTTACACCCTGTACTTGTGACTGAAACTACCGCTCTGATGCTCAAAATGTGCATGTCTCTAAGTCTTTAGCACACTGGTTGGCCGTTCACTGTAAAATGCTGTGGATTGAGTTCTTCTGGTAGGTTTTTTTGGTGAATGGCTGGTTGTGGTAAATAACTGGCTTTTCGAATCAAAGCAATTCAATAATAACTCAGAGATCATTTTCTTATAAACAAGAATAATTATTCATAAGATATTTCAGGGTACACTTTGTGCAAAGGAGAATGAAATTCTTCGGGTTTCAAGATGCACAACCTTTTAAACTTTTGTTCAGGCAGCTTCTCAGTCAGAGGAGGAAGAGCTGTTCAACTTAGCTCTTTTGGGGAGGTTATCTAGCCCTGGGTAAGAGCCCAAAGCTGAGGTGTATATGCAGTGATGGCCAGCAGGCAAGTCCTCTTCATTTGCCAAACAATGTTTTTTTTTTTTTTTTTATGGAATCCTAATTCTGACCACCATTTCTTTGAGATTAACATTTCCTCTTCTATCCTTTAGAGATTATCCTTTCCTTTCTATTGTCTTTCTCTTCTCTTTTTTTTTCTTCTGAATCTCTTTTCTCCCTCTCTCTTAAGCCATATGTCTCTTAGATTCTCTTTTTCCTTTTTCTTTCTTTCTCTCAAACCACTTTTTTTGTTTGCCTCTCCCCTCCTTTGTTTGAAAGAAACTTTATTATCAACTATGCCGGAGGTCTTCCCCATCTTTCAAGTTAATTCTTATCACCTACAAGGCAGTCTGTCTTTTAAAATAAAACACGTGATCTACTGCCAATATCTTCATAGATGTCAAGGCAGACTCCTTTCATTTTTTTGTTACCATATCAGCAATAAAAACATTCACTGTTTTCTTCCCAATTTGGCCTATCTTAGACCTTGTGCCGAATACCCCACCTAATCTTTAACCCATAAGCAAATTATTGATATTACCCGGCGCATGCCGCAGCGTTACATCTGCCCTTTTCTTTTTCTTGTCATTTACAAGCAAATGACACCCAAGTATCCTGCATCCGAAATGCTGACCCGAAAATAGTAAGTCTACAAAGGAAATCAATAAAAGGAAACTGACAAAATTTGTCCATGCAAAATGTTCTCGTTTAATGGTTCTGGTTATACTGCTGTATATACTTGTTTTTTGTTTGTTTGTCTTTTTTTTACATAGAAATAACCATTTATCCTCGAGTGGCTTCTGTGCCTTGATAAAGAGTGTACAGTAGTCAATGGGACAATATCATAGTAATCGTTAGTAGTGTAAATTTGGTAAATTGGATTACTTAAACACTGCTCATCAAGAACTTGTTTACGTTGGAATTGAAAATGACCATATTGTAGTCAGCTGGAAAGCAGGCGAACGGAAGACAGTTCCATAGGTGTACAGTTCTAAGAAAGAAACTTTGTTCGTGGAATCCACGCTTAGGTTTAGGCACAGATAAAGAGTGGGGGAAACTATTGATCGTGTTTTCGGCTAGACGAGTGTTTTTCCTGAAAGTTTGGCGAGGGGAGACCATAGATTGAAGCTGAGACGAGCACTTGTCATGAATTTAAATATAACGATAAAGCAGGGATAGGCTTCTGTGAGAAAGAGGTTGCAAGGAAGAGAAAATGGCAACACCTACTAGGCTACAAAGTCTGTTTTGAACTCTATCAAGGCAGGATAAGGTCTTTCTAGCAGCTCCTAAACTATTTTTAATAGTTTGCATTGAAGACGGAAGCTTTTAGCAGATAAGTTGTTTAATTGTAATATGTATTCTGTTTTAATAGATGCAAATGTTAATATTATTTATATTTATTTCAGTTTTTAATTTATATTTTGGATATAAGCTTGTATGTGTACATATGTGCTTGTATGTATGCTTGTATGAAATTCATAGTTTCAATCATCAGAAAACAATGACAAGAAAATTGATAATTACGCATGCAATGGAGGGAGAATAACCATGTTCAGTTCACTACCAGATGAAATGTTCTTTTTGCAACTACTCACACATTTTTTTCTTTTCCACGAATCATAAAAACAACAAGAAACTATTTGTGATTTTGATATTTGCTTTTTCATTTTTTTTTTTTTTTTTTCACCAAAGGGACAGGTTTTGAGGTCCCTGGTGTCACCTTGGGTTTTGTCGAGGGTGCAGCTCATGCATGCTACCCAGGTTTCGGGAGAGGGTACCTATTGGTATCCCCGCTACACTCAAGTGTGCTATTATCAATGGTTTGTGGTTACCTGACTTCTTATATCTAACGCTGGGGAATTCTTTCACTATGGATTCCCACAACCCTATCCAGCTATTCGCTATTTCAAAAAACCAATCCTGATATTTTTCACAGCCCACCAAACTACACCGAAGGTCTTTCATAGCTTTCAAGTTAATTTTTATCACCTACAAGGTGGTCTGTCACTTAAAATAAAACAACATCTTCATAAATGTCAAGTCAGGCTCCTTGGCGCCAATATCGACTTTACTTTTCTGTAGCCCATAAGCAAGGTGAATTGGTATTACCCGGCGTACGCATTACAATGCTCACAGCCCCGAACCCCACATTACTTTTTTAAATCCTATTTTTTAATTTCTAAAATAAAGTAATGAATTGTCTTTGTTTTTTTTTTATGATTGTCCATGTAGGCCTCATGATATTATCATATTATCATCTGACACAAAATTAGTATCACCTGTTGTATTCTTTTTAAAATGTGAGTAATGTTGGTATAAGTGCTTGTTTTCAATTTTATCCCTAATAAGTTATAATTAAAATCCCAGGTTTCCATACGTCATCACATTGCGTACACATGACTGGTTGACGGTGCGAACACTTTTCTGGTTAGTAATGGTAAAAGTTACTTTAACTTCCGCCATTCATTTCTAATTCTAGCTATTACATTGGCACCTGCACCAGCCTGTGGTCCAATGATGTCACCTAGATAACAAAATGTCTGAAAGATCTCAATAACTTTACCTCTATGAATTTTTGAGATGAGGGCTGATTATTCATATTATTTAGATTCTTTGAACTACTTTTCTCATCTTGAGTGTGATTTTCAGAACATTTCGATCGATTTTTAAAAAATTTTTTTATTTAATTATTTAAAATCCAACCTTGATTGCCCTTTAGGGCTCATGGCGTAGTCGATAGAGATGCAGGAATATCCAAGATTCCAAGTGAGTATTGTCTGAAGGTAGTGTTTTCAATCCCACCCAAAGTTGGTAAGAGGATTAGTTGACCCAACCGTGGTGAGATAACAACTAGTGAAAAGCAGTAATTGCTGTGGATGTAGTTGGAGGATACGACATTCCTATCCCTGTTGCAGTTTACGTGACGAAGGCCAGAGGAATAATTGGTCGAAACGCCGTAAAAAACAACTAGAAGATGAGAATAATAGTTCAAATTATTAAATAAAAAAACAAATTTACTCATCTCCAAAATAATTCCCAAAATTAATTCAATATTTCGATCGACCTTCTTCAGGTATATCTTGTCGAACTTTGGATGGAATTTCAAACAGGACCCTTTATTTACTTCACGGAGGTAGCATGCTCTCGTTCTTTCAGCCATGACTGCATAGAGGTCCTAAATAATTTGCCATTGTACTTTTTGATTGTCCATACTGAGAATACAACGTTCAGGAGAATATCACTTTTACAATTGATTTTTCCAAGTACTCTAACCAGTGCACCATGGGTCCTTACGGACAAGATACACCTGAAAAGGGTCGGAGGTTCAATTCTTAGCATTGGGGTGACCAAAAAATACAATTGAAACTACTTAGGACCTCTATCCTGATGGAACGAGAACATACTACCCGCATGAAGTAAATAAAGGGTTCCGTTTGAAGTTCTGTCCAGATTCCCGAGTTCGACAGAAACATTCCGGAGTTCAACAAGATACACCTGAAGAAGGTCAGAGATTACATTGACCGAAACGTTGTGAAAAATGACACTCAAGGTGAGAACAGTAGTCCAAAGAATCCAAATAAACTTTGTCATCCACGTATATTTTCTCCGTATCTGAGTTTGCATTCATCTTTGTTGTCTTATAATTCTTGCACATAAACTGGATTCCCTCTCTCAACCTACACACCACCTCTTGTGTTACACAGTTGAGGAAAACATGCAAAGAATTGGCTTGATAAACATTTTTTTTTTTCATTTCATTGTGAGAACTTGGAGATGCGGGAATGGCATAACAGGAAAACACGATGATACCAGTTTTTTTTTTTTTTTTTTTTTTGTCTATTTTTAATATAATTAAAAAAAGAAATAAAGCAGTCGTGTTTTTTACAATTACAGCATTCCGACTTGCTCCAATTAACTTAGTATGGCCGGCCTCCCACTGACCAAAACAGGATATATTAGTCATCAAAGAAAATTTAATATTGAAATATTTTCTTTGTTATAGTATGCACTAGCAGTAAACCCAACGTTGCCCGGGATTGAAATGAGGATCATTACTAAGTACTTTTTCACTATGCTTAGAACACAATATTATTTTCTAGATAGTCTCCCTTGAATAAGAACTCACCAATTTATAATTATAAATATAACTATAAATAGTTTTGTAGGTTTGTACTTTACTATTCTAAGCCGAATACAACTTTATAAGCTACGAGTAGGAATACCCGACGTTGTTCAGGATTGAATGAAGATAACTACTATGTATTTTTCTCCTATGCTCATAGCAAAATATTACTTAATAGCATTCAATTAAAAGTCAAATATGAACAGGTAAAATTACAGAGGAATAAAAGGTGAATCAAATGAGGTATAGGTTGTTTAAACAGTTACATTTAATTTAGCTTAAATTTGCAGTTTTTGAAAAAATGACGCGTGCGGACTTTCTTTTTGCCGTCACTGTATATATATATATATATATATATATATATATATAAATATTTGAAATTGGTATATTTAGGCAGCATTTTTTCATTCAAGCAAATATTGTTAAATGCAATGGAGACACTTTGTTTTATGATTTTTTTTTTTTTGATTTTTCGATTTTCCGTATAATCTTTCTTATATCAAAACCAAAAATATTAATAAAAGTTCCATAGTTATTGTTTTCACGAGCACTTTCGATTCGTCCACGAATCATCTTCAGGTGTTGAAGTAAGTGCAAAGGAGCGAAAATGCGAATTAAAAGTGAAAACTAAAATATGCAGTAAATGGCGTTAGGTGATGAAAAGTTAAAATATATAGAGTCGATTAAAAGTCGATTTAGTTTTTACTTTTAATTCTTATTTTCACTTTATTTATACAACAAAGACAAACAAACACTTGAAACGAAGGAAATTTTTAAAAAGTCGATCAAAATAAAGATAGAGACAATGGCTTTTTGCAAATCTCAGCTATTATTATCTAGGAAGTATAAAGAAACTTCTCCCGGAATGTAACCGACGCGAGAAGCCCGACGGAAAAAACATTCAAAGACATACACAAACGCTCACGTCCATTTTGCCTTTTATATAATAGACTAGCGGGGGTATCCGGCATTGCCCGGGTGTTTGTAGGTGTGTGTATGGGGGGAGGGTGGTAAGTAATAACCCTGTTTAAATATTATAAAAAAATTATTATTAAAAAAATCGGAAAAACCAAAACAACAAAAAAAAAAAACAGCAAAAAACAAAAACAAGAAAAAAAAAAACCAGCGAAAAGCAGAAAAAAAAATGGCATAAATAACCCTGTCGGATCGAACCTGTAATCTTAAGATAACAACGCTATGAACGATGTTAAAACTTCTTAAAAAAATCTGAAAAATAAAAACAAAAAAAAAACAGCGAACATGAAAAATGGCATAAATAACACTGTTTCAATATTAAAATTTTAAAAATCGAAAAAGAAAAGAAAAAAAGAAGACATCTCACATCACAGTTTGAACTTACAACCTTTAGATAATGACGCCACACTTTAATCAACTGAGCTAAGAGGACATTGACAAAATTGGGTCGTTTTTTTTAATATTTAAACTAATTCAAGTTCCGACGTCATTTGCGCATGCGTAGAAGCCATCTGCTCATGAGGGAACGTTTTTTTTTCCTACCCCCTCCCTGTACAAAATTGGCCAGTTTCGGGTGAAGGAATTAATGTTTGTGACCAATTTTTCGATATTTGTCGTCCAAGATGTCGAGCTTAAAAATGGTAGCAATCTTGTGAAAATCCATGGCCTCTGTTGAAAGTTTTTGTGAGACATACAAACACACACACACACACACACACACATTTTCACTTTTATATATATAGATAAGGGAATTCTACCTACAATACGTGTGGAGGTCGTTTCTTTCTTCTTTCGTCCGTTTGTCAACCTCTCTTCCTTTTTCTTTCTTTCCATTGGCATCTCTCATGACTAGCAAATTATTGTTAGTGTTAGCGGGGTGCCAGTTCCATTATAAGAATTATTATTATTACAATTATTATTATCATCATCATCATCATCATAACGATTGGTGGCAATAACACATTTTATGTACATGTATTTTTTCACTGAACTTCTATTTGTGACCTTGGGAAAAGGCATTGGAGAAGAGACCTAGATAAAAAATAAGAAAAGAAAAATAATTTCGAATCGTCTCTGAAACGATCGTACACCTGACCATTGTTAACACTGAATTCTAGGAATTGTAATAAATAATGTTGTAAAACTATTTTTTTGATTTATAACTTCATGCATTGTTAAACGTAACAGAATTCCAGGGCTCGATCATACCATTTCTGTCAAAAAATTTTTTTTAAATAGTGTATTCTCATATATATCATGAACATTTTCGATTCTTCATCACATCATCTTCAGGTGACAAAAAACAAATGAAAAAAAAAAGCTGGAGAAAAGAAGAAAATTATATATAAAAAAAAGAAGCAGCTGAAAAAACGCACACATGAAGTCAGTTAGATATCAAAATAATAAATTAGTGCAGTTCCAGTGGAAACATTAACAATTTAAATACTGGCATGCCAGAATTAGTATCACAGGATAAATGGATAAATTGTATTATGTTAAGTATTTTAAGATGTTATGTAACAGAACACGGACATGCGCATGGCAGATGACCGAGCTGTGTGCAAGGTGACGTCACGGCAAAGAAAAAGAAAAATGATTATAAAAGAATGTGTGCACAGACTGATTATCATGCTAAAGAGACATACAGAGAGAGACGTGTTGCACAGGTGACTGAGAGTGACAGGTTTGAACAAGAGACAAGGCTGGAAAGCACCTGTAAATAAATGTTCTGTTATTCAACTGGAAAAATAAAGGAGTCAAGTTATTCTTCATTTTCTTTTCCTTGCGATGGTGTCCACAGGGTAACATATGTGTAAATGTGTGTAACGTGACAGTTGTAACGTATTTCATTACGTACAGTTTTTATGTTACCTATTTACAATGCCTCCCCATGGGACAGAGTTAGACACCAGGGTCGTTTTCTAATGTGGAGAAAAGGTACAAAAATAAAAAATTGTCTCAGTCGTGAAGGACTGCTCCTCCACCGAAAGAGAACAAGAAATGAAAGTGCAGCATCTGAAGAACAGATACTGCACTTTGATCTTGGCCAAAGTTATTTATTGTAGATTGCTGGACTTTAATTGTGATAGCTTTAAGTATATTCAATTTGTTATTTTAATTATTTTTATTAAAACCAAGCAACATGCAATAGATATTGTTACGTATCAAACCAATTACAATATTTTTAGCTGCTTAATCTAATACAATTCAATCGAAAACGTTCATGATACATATGGAACACACATGCACACATGTAGGGGCCGAGTGCGTCCGGGGATGGAGTACTACTGCCACGTCTGGGCGGGAGCTGCTAAAAATAGCCTATCCTGCCTTGACAGAGTACAAAATAGACTTTGTGGCTTAGTGGGGGATGCCCTTTTCTCTTCCCTGCAACCTCTCCCCCACAGAAGAGACGTTGCGAGACTGTCTTTGTTTTATCGTTATTTCCATGGCAAGTGCTCGTCTGAGCTCCAATCTCTGATCCCCCCTCGCCAATATTTCACGAAAAACACCCGTCTAGCTGAAACCACTGTCAATAATTTTCCCCACTCTTTATCTGTGCCTAAATCAAAACGTAGATTCCATGAACAAAGCTTCTTTCTTAGAAGTGCATGCCTGTGGAACTCTGTTCCGTTTGCCTGTTTCCCACCTGACTACAACTTGGATGTCTTAAAGTCCAACATAAACAAATTCCTGATAAACCGTTCCCTTAAGTAAGACACTTTATCAAATCTCCATTACTAACAATTACTACGATATTATCCCATTGATTACTGTACACGCAATGACCCTTATCTCCGAGTGGCTTCCGGGCCGTGATAAGTAGTTACTACCATGTAATATATATATATATATATATATATATATATATATATATTCAAGAGTGGATTTACAGGTCCACCCTCCTTTTGTCGGGGGACCAATAAAATAAAATAAAATAAGAAAATTTTACAATAAGAAAATGTACTTAAATAACATAGCAATTGTTCTGAAATCCAAGTTGAATGCAAAGTAGTCAGAGAAATACCTTTTGTCATTTGGGTATTGCTATATTAGTGAGGGGACGATTGCAATATTTTTACTGATTCCAATACAATTACCGATTCTGACTCTGATTCTTTATAAATCTCTAAATATTTAACCGTAGAGTTGTTACCTTTTCCGATTATCAGAAAAAACACACCTGTTAAATGGCCATGTATTTTCTCACACATAAAAATGCATTTGTGGAGGATGATCTGTCGATTTTTGGTTTTACTGCTAGTTTAAAATCGATAAACATTTATCATTTTTATTATTACTACTATCAACGGAGGATTTTGTTTAAAACAAATTCAAATAAATAACAAAATAATTAAAGGAATCATTTTTTTATGCATCGGAAAACGGACATAATATTTTCTGATTCCAATACCGATTCCGATATATCTGAAAAAATTATGATTTTTCTGATTTCCAATTCCGATTAATCGTCCAAACACTAATATATATATATATATATATATATATATATATATATATATACATATATATATATATAGCCAGTAGAGTTTAGTTTCCTAGAAGTACATCCAATGAAACAACACGTGTCTACCAAAATAGTGCTCAATGAGTGAACAGAGCATGTATATTAATTTTATTTATACAAACATTAATGGCTACATATGTGCATACATGTTTCTGTAATCACCCACGTTGGGGGATTACGTCTTCAGGCCAAGAACTACCTTCAAATGTGACATTTCCACCAAATACATTTTTCTACTTCGTTTATCAAGTTAAAAATACAACCTGGGTGGGAGTCAAAAAAAACAAAAAACGGTAAAAGGATAAGTGAGGTCTCTGAAGATGATAAACATCTTTTTTCTTTTCCCCTTCCCCCATCTAACCTAACTTTTGGCTTTTTATGGCATAGGGTACTTGAGAGTTTAGTTTTCTTGTCTTAGAGTCTGTAAGTTAATAACCTTAGCTATGGTCAACCAAGTACTGACCGGTGCCTTTTTAATCTACCTCCACCCACACATACACGCAACACACACATAACACATCCATACACAGACACTGCCAACACACACATACACACATTAATCAATATATTCAAAAGCGAATCCATGCTGAAGACTCTTTGTTTTATTTACTGAAACAAGACAATGATTCTGAAACTACATAGAGGATAAAGTAAAAGTTACATTAAGGTAAATAAAAAAATATAAATAAATAAAAATAAAATACATAAATAAATAAATAAATAAAAATAAATAAAAAATATAATAAAAAAAAAAAATAAATAAAATAAAATAAAATAAAAAATAAATAAATAAAAAAATAAAATAAAAAATAAAAAAAATAAAAAATAAAAAAATAAGTTTTCTAAACCCCACATGTACCTATATGCGTGTATCAATACACTTATAAATGTCTAACATTTATCTACACCCGCGCATATATACACACACACATTACAGACATACAGAGACAAATAATAGTATTTTTCTTTACTTATGCAGCGTGGTAACATCTTCGTATATGCAATATTATGCTACCCGACTACAGACGGGTGTACATATATATATATATATATACATATATATATATATATATATATACATACATATACACATATATACACAAACACACACATACATACATACAAAATACATACATATATACATATATATATATATATATACATACATATAAACACACACACAACAGACATACATATACATATCAACACATACGTACATATATAACATATATATAAACAACATTCGGACATCCATACATTTTTGTAATCTATATTGTTACAACAATTCTATACGAGGCAGCCTATTCTAATAGTTCAGAAATATACGTGTGTATACATACATCTACATACAATAGACACAGAGACACATCCACATACAAACATACACACCGATACATAGATACAGATATACATATATATATATAAACATACAAACATACATGCATACGTAAAATACACCCATATATCCAAAGTCACACAAATATAGACATATATATATATACATGCATACATGTACCGTGCCACCAAATGATACATCTAAAGTAGAAACAGACATGAATACACCTACTGTATAAATTCACTTTTTCTATCAAATTCCACATCTCTAGTTATGTTTCATGGCCCCTTCCGCTTGTTACACTTTCTTAAGTTGTAGGTTTTTACCGTAAAAATTGACACTACGTAAAAATTTATATTGAATTCAGCATGAAGTTCATAGGGTTATCCTCATATTTAACAAAGATTCTTTCGATGGTAAGGCAGATATACATAAGATGTATCACACAATAATAATATATAATAATATAATAACATATGACAGAAATCAGAGTATTTAGGTTATATAAACCTAGTATATAAGCTTATATATTGTAGTACTTACCTTCATCTTTGCTTATTCACTCTAATACCCTTATTCCTTTCTCTTCCATTCACCCTTCATTCCTTACTTTCTTTCATCTATTTATTTCTTCTATTTTTTTTTTTTTTTTTTATATTAATAAATTATTTTTCCTACCCGGGTCTATAAAGATCATATATCCATACATGCACACACCCAAAAATATCCATATGCATACATTATTACGGGCTTCACTCAAAACGATCTATTACTCATTTAGTTCAAATATACCTTCATACAGGTACTTATTTCGGCTAGTAATAACATAACTGCTCGATGAAGTAGAACATTAAGTGACTTACGTAACCCATATGGGTATGATTATAGTTGCGACCTCACTTATCCTCTTTGTGGGGGGGGTTATTTGATGGGGGTTAGTTGTACTTATAGCAGTTCCATTATCCTAATTTAGAGTTCCTTAAGTGCATGTATTCTGAAATGTTTGCAGGATATAGCAGTTTCTTGTTTAATATTCAATAATTTTTCTCGGTCTTTAAACCTAGTTATCTCAAGTTTTTCTGATAAGCATAATAGACATGGTGAGTTCAATGAGTGGCAAGTATTGGCCCTTCTAATAATATTCCATTCTATACTAGGTGTTTTATTTTCTCTAACTAATTTCCAGTAATATAACGATAAGGAAGTGTCCTTTTCATATGTTTGATTATTCATCGAGCTTATATACTAGGTTTATATAACCTAAATACTCTGATTTCTGTCATATGTTATTATATTATTATATATTATTATTGTGTGATACATCTTATGTATATCTGCCTTACCATCGAAAGAATCTTTGTTAAATATGAGGATAACCCTATGAACTTCATGCTGAATTCAATATAAATTTTTACGTAGTGTCAATTTTTACGGTAAAAACCTACAACTTAAGAAAGTGTAACAAGCGGAAGGGGCCATGAAACATAACTAGAGATGTGGAATTTGATAGAAAAAGTGAATTTATACAGTAGGTGTATTCATGTCTGTTTCTACTTTAGATGTATCATTTGGTGGCACGGTACATGTATGCATGTATATATATATATGTCTATATTTGTGTGACTTTGGATATATGGGTGTATTTTACGTATGCATGTATGTTTGTATGTTTATATATATATATGTATATCTGTATCTATGTATCGGTGTGTATGTTTGTATGTGGATGTGTCTCTGTGTCTATTGTATGTAGATGTATGTATACACACGTATATTTCTGAACTATTAGAATAGGCTGCCTCGTATAGAATTGTTGTAACAATATAGATTACAAAAATGTATGGATGTCCGAATGTTGTTTATATATATGTTATATATGTACGTATGTGTTGATATGTATATGTATGTCTGTTGTGTGTGTGTTTATATGTATGTATATATATATATATATATGTATATATGTATGTATTTTGTATGTATGTATGTGTGTGTTTGTGTATATATGTGTATATGTATGTATATATATATATATATATATGTATATATATATATATATATGTACACCCGTCTGTAGTCGGGTAGCATAATATTGCATATACGAAGATGTTACCACGCTGCATAAGTAAAGAAAAATACTATTATTTGTCTCTGTATGTCTGTAATGTGTGTGTGTATATATGTGCGGGTGTAGATAAATGTTAGACATTTATAAGTGTATTGATACACGCATATAGGTACATGTGGGGTTTAGAAAACTTATTTTTTTATTTTTTATTTTTTTTATTTTTTATTTTATTTTTTTATTTATTTATTTTTTATTTTATTTTATTTTATTTATTTTTTTTTTTATTATATTTTTTATTTATTTTTATTTATTTATTTATTTATGTATTTTATTTTTATTTATTTATATTTTTTTATTTACCTTAATGTAACTTTTACTTTATCCTCTATGTAGTTTCAGAATCATTGTCTTGTTTCAGTAAATAAAACAAAGAGTCTTCAGCATGGATTCGCTTTTGAATATATTGATTAATGTGTGTATGTGTGTGTTGGCAGTGTCTGTGTATGGATGTGTTATGTGTGTGTTGCGTGTATGTGTGGGTGGAGGTAGATTAAAAAGGCACCGGTCAGTACTTGGTTGACCATAGCTAAGGTTATTAACTTACAGACTCTAAGACAAGAAAACTAAACTCTCAAGTACCCTATGCCATAAAAAGCCAAAAGTTAGGTTAGATGGGGGAAGGGGAAAAGAAAAAAGATGTTTATCATCTTCAGAGACCTCACTTATCCTTTTACCGTTTTTTGTTTTTTTTTTGACTCCCACCCAGGTTGTATTTTTAACTTGATAAACGAAGTAGAAAAATGTATTTGGTGGAAATGTCACATTTGAAGGTAGTTCTTGGCCTGAAGACGTAATCCCCCAACGTGGGTGATTACAGAAACATGTATGCACATATGTAGCCATTAATGTTTGTATAAATAAAATTAATATATATATATATATATATATACACACACACACACACACACACACAGATGAAAAAACATTATATTCCAAATTCCAAGAAGTTATTTGTCTTACCATTTATTTCTTTTAGCTTGTCAAAACGTCCACTTTTTGAACAGCACCTGTTTCGTAGCGCAGAAACATTCATATAGAGAGAGAAATAGCGTGGACGAAGGAGAAAGAGGTGTGTGAGGAGAGAGAGTGGGGGGGGGGAGATAAGAAGAGGAGCAAAGGGGAGAGGTAGAACTATTTTAATAGAAAAATGTTGCACATTTGTTCCGGGCAATTTCAGGTAACCCTGCTAGTATAAAATAAGGGCGGATTTGAGATAAAAATTGATAAATTAAGACCTGGCCAGAAATAGATTAGTTTGGAAGTAATATTTTAAAAAGTTATCCAAAATGTATAACAGATGTTAAACAGAAGAAGAAGAAGATGATGATGATGATTAAAGATTCAATACATCTGCTAGTGTTTTTTTGGTGGTTTTATTTGGTCCCCCCACCCCCGACCTGTAAATTCACCTTTGTCCGTTCATTCATTCGTCCGTTTGTTTGTTCACACTTTTCTCAGTAATTACACCTTGGAATTTTTGGGAATTTTGCACAAACATTAAACATGATATGAGTAAAAAAGTAACAGAACAGATTTTCCAGGAAAACTCCGGTCGCCCCCCTAGGGGTGTCTTTCGGCTTAAAATGGTTAAAATTGACACTTTTGTGCTTATTAAAAAAAATGATGCCTTGGATTTTTATAAAACTTTCTGAAAAGTTGTAACTAACTGATTTCTATATAATTTTATTTGTCTATACTTCATGATAACTGTTGGGTGTGCCCCAGGGGCTATTTTAGGACTAATAAAAACACTCCATTTTTGGGACTATTTTACTATATTTGTCCAAAATTTTCTGTGTATGTCTATTTAGCAGTTTTGCATGGTGCTGAACTCAAATTTAAATATGTTAAGGCCTTGGGGACTTTTGGAGCTAAATGGGGAGGGGGGCAAATGATGGATTTAGTCATTTCTTTTTTTGCTTGGTGCAGAGCTCAAGTTTACATATGTTAAGGCCTAAAACTGCACTGTTTGTTCATTTTCACCAGGATTTGACGTCCCCTGGGGACTTTTGAGACTAAATGGAGAGGGGTGCAAATGCTGAACTTAGTCATTTTTTTATGCCTCGTTCGCTGTGCACTTATGGGGGACCATGCATGCTTCACGTGTTGAGCCTTTTTTTTTTTTTTTTACATAGGCATCACCACATTATCAAGGCCAAGAGGCCACTCGAGGATAAGTGTTAAAGAGTGTACAGTAGAAATTGGACAATATAGTAATCATTAGTAATGGAAATTCGGTAAATTTGTTAACTTATATGGAACGGCTCATCAAGAACTTGTTTACGTTAGACTTGAAGACAACCATATCGTAGTCAGCTGGAAAGCAGGAAAACGGAAGACAATTCCAAAGGCGTGCACTTCTAAGAAAGAAGCTTTGCTCATGGAATCTACGTTTAGGTTTAGGCACAGATAAAGAGTGGGGGAAATTATTGATAGTGTTTTCAACTAAACGAGTGTTTCTTGTGAAAGTTTGGTGAGGGGGGACCATAGACTGAAGCTTAGTCGAACACTTTGGACAGTATTTTTGTTACAGCTTTCTATATTTAGAAGGGCTCCACTAATATTAGGGACCCTAGACTGCGTTCCTTATTATCCTATGTGTAAATTCAGTGTTGACTTTAAGACAAAAATACATTGCAAATGTGTGTTTACTTCTTTTTTTTCTTTGCCTTTAATCTGAGTTAATCCGCCCAACAGTGAAAATGTGTGTGTGTAGCGAGAGGGGGGGAGCTAGAAAAAAAGGGTGATTTTGTCGTATCTGCACCTGCTTTATAAAATGTCTTCTTCCCCATTTTTTCACTTATATATATATATATATATATATATATATATATATATATATATATATATATATATATATATATATATATATCTTAATAGAAGTTTTTAAAGTAGTTAGATTATTTGACTGGGTGGGGTGGGTAGACATGGATTTAATCCCTCGTTCCAAATTAGAGAAAGTGTTCTCACTTAGAAAAGATTTAGCTCCCATTGAACACCTGTCCTTAATTAACCGGATTTTCATGGGCAGATCTTTTGCAATGTTATCTGGTCGGCATTATTTCATGATTGTTTTTCTTTTCTTTTTGTTTCCATCTTTATATCTATCTATCTATCTATCCAACACTGTACATATCTCTCTCTCTCTCTCTCTCTCTCTCTCTCTCTCTCTCTCTCTCTCTCTATCTATCTCTCTATCTATCTTTCTATTTATTCTTGTCTCTATCTCACACTGTACACATATATTTATGTTTCTATCTATCTATCTATCTATCTATCTTTTTTTTTTTACATAGGTAACACCACTTATGAAGATCCAGAGACTACTCGAGGATAAGGGTTAAAGGGTGTACAGTAGTCAATTGGACAATATAGTAATTGTTAGTAATGGAAATTCGGTAAATTTGTTAAGTGGAACGGCTCATCAAGAACTTGTTTACGTTAGACTTGAAGACAACCATATTGTAGTCACCTGGAAAACAAGAAAACGGAAGACAGTTCCACAGGTGTGCAGTTCTAAGAAAGAAGCTTTGGTCATGAAATCTACGTTTAGGTTTAGGCACAGATAAAGAGTGGGGGAAATTATTGATAGTGTTTTCAGTTAGACGAGTGTTTCTTGTGGAAGTTTGGCGAGGGTGGGGTGGCATAGATCTATCTATCCATCTATCTATCCCAAACTTTTCACATATATGTACGTTTCTCTCTATTTATCTTTATCTTATCTACCTACCACATGCATATGTACACAGTGTGATGATGTATGAAAATGAAATCTTTGCCAGTGAGTGCTGAGGACATACGTTGCATGAAAAGGAATGATAGGATAGTGATACAACAAATATGTAATGTGAGTTTTCAAGACAGGCTTAGATCTGGCGACCTCAGAGGAAGATTAAATCTGGACAGTATAGAGAGACTCAATTTGGACAGTATAGGAAGATTTGTGCAGAAGAGTAGACTTTGATGGTATAGTCACATTGAAACAGTGGATAAGAGTTTGGGGGTTAAAATAAATGTAGAACAGTTAAGTTAAGGTAGCAGGTTCAGTTCACAGTGATAAGGGAAAGATTATTTGTGGACAGCATAGGGAAATGTGAGCAGAACAGAGATTTCGATGGTATGGTCACACTGAAAAATATACAACATAATCACGTTGACACACCGGTTCTAGTTAGATCACCGAAGTTAAGCAATGTTGAGCTTAATCAGTACTAGTTGGGTGACCAATTTTGGAATTGTAGGAGGACATCGACATCTGCCTGCAAGAGTTGCAAAAACCTAACGTTGTCATCTTCCTTAATGGGGATATACAGGCAACTGGAGACCCACATAGAGTTAGTGCCATTCCTAATCCATTTCCATTGAAAAAGTGGATGATAGTTCCTGTGTTAGTAGATATAGAACAGTTGAGGTAGCAGTTTCAGTTCACAAGGGAAGGTCAAGAAAAATATGGAAGTGATAAGGATGGACTTGAAAGAAAGAGGGATAAATAAAGACCTGGTCAGAGATAAGTTAGTTTAGAGGTCAATTTTTTAAAGTTGTCCAAGAGATGCTAGCATGTAAAACATACGTTCAACCGAACATAATGACAGTCTGTTCATATCTATCTATTCCAGTTTGTTTATATGTAGCTAACATGCAAGATATTTTGCGAAACAGAATTATCTTGTTAATAATTTGATATGCAGTATATATATATAATTATTTGCTATAATTATTATTCAATACCTGCAGACACTAGTGTTTCATCCTTTTTGAGAATCATCAGTGCAAGGTGTCACAATTAAGGTATATAAGAAGAAATTTATGTTTATAAAAGGCAGAACAATGCAAAAGTGTGACGGATAAATACAAACTGACGCAACTTAAGATATAATGGTGAAACCAGTTATGCATACAAAATTCATGATGTTGACCATCTTATAATTTATTCTTTTAATTCAGTTGACATTTACAATTCTTGACAGTACCTGTTTCGTAGCGCAAGATCAATCACTTAATTATTATATCAATCAGTGAATCTATTATGCTGTTAACTCATCAGAAGAAATAGCAACAATCAATCTGTCAAAAGGAAATAAGTGCGATTTGACATGATTAAAATCCAAAAATTAGAAGAGAAGCTGTAAATACCTTAATATGTTTTCATTATGCCATTTTGAATTTTTTCAATTGAATTGAATTGAATTAATTTTTTCAATTGAATATATATATATATATATATATGTGAGTGTGTGTATACATATATATTTATATATATATATTAATATACACACAATATTTTACATATATGATGTTCTTACTTGCGTCGAGCATCATGCTATATTTCAAGATGTCTTCCCTTCATCAAGCGTGTGTTCGACTTTCAAACGTGCTTGGCAGTTTTTATTGTAGCTGGAACAGGTTTGCAGTAATTAGAAATTAATTTATCTCTTTCAAATGCATAATTTATTAATATCAGACGTGTGTTGTTTTTTTGGTCCCCTGACTTATCGGTGAGGGACCTATGTTTTCAGTGGCACCCATGCTTCCGTGCGTCCGTGTGTCCATACGTCCGTTAGTCCGAACGATTGCTAGATAACCGTCCATTAGTTTTTCCTGAAATTTTGCCACAAATTGTATTTTATTAAATAGATGTACACAATAAAAAAATTTTTTTTGCAAAAGTTCCCGTTGCGTCCCCAGGGGCTCAAAAGAGGTCAAAAATGCCACATTTTGCCCCATAACTTTTGATCCATCCATTATATTTTTTTTGAAACTTGCCTAAAATGTGGAGCCCATTGTTCTTAATATAAATCTAGTATGAGTGACCCTGGCAAAATTCTGGTTCATGTCCCTGGGGACTTTCAGTGCTAAAAACGCCTCTTTTTGTGGCTCTTTTTTCATATTTCTCAACAATAACTTGATATGTCTTACTATATAGTGTTTGTTTCATGGTGGTTAACTCAAATATACACGTGTTAAGGCCTGAAACTGCACCGTTATCGATTTACACTGGGATTCAGCATTCCCAGGGGTTCAAAAGAGGTAAAAAATGACCCAAAATGGCCAAAAATGACACTTTTTACCCTATAACGTTAGATTTTCCTGAAACTTGGCCAAAATGTGGAGGCTATTGTTCAGTATGGGGTACACTGGAAAAATTCTGGTTCGCATCACTCTAGGACTTTTAGGGTTAAAAAAAACATGCCTTTTTGGAGTTTTTTTCATATTACTTAAAAATTTGATATGTATGTCTATATGGTGGTTTTCCATGGTGCCGAATTCAAATATATCCTATCTTAAGGCATGAAACTGCACCATTTGTCCATTTTCACTGGGATTTGGCATTCCCAGGAGATCAAAAGGGGTCACAAATGCCCCAAAATTGCAAAAAATTACACCTTTTACCCCATAACTTTTGCCCCATCCATTAGATTTTTCTGAAACTTTGTGAAAATGTGAAGGTAATGTTGGCCCTTCACACTTCTCAAATTCATCATTTCTTCACTATTTTTTGTGGCATCATCTCGCATGCAGCACCAGAGGGGGACCATGCATTCGCGACTTGTTTTATATCAATATTTAGCCTAAATTACTTATCTTTGTATTATTAACTAGTCTTTATTCATTCATTTTTTTTTAATTTTTTTTTCTGCGTATCGTATTAACAAAAGTATGTTACTCGTCATGATTCTTGGGCCATAACTGACCCAAATCACGGTATATACTTACCACTATAGGAAGGTGTGACAAAAGGTCTGAAGGTAGAAAGAGTCTAGCCAGTACTCGTAATGGAGGAACGCTCTAGTCTTTTAAAAATTGCCTGGACAGCCCTGTCGGCATTTCCTGGTTGAAGCACCTCAGGCAGGAAGCAATAAACACTCCACAAGGTCGGAAGGAAATGAAAACTGCTTATGGTTTGCCATTGACAAGATCATTCAAAACAACTGTCTTTTGCTCAACTTTGTGTGTGTGTGTGTGTATTTATCAAACAAATTTTAAACAATTCTTTTATGAATGAATTATGCATGGTGACAATTTTTTTTTTTCCATTCATTATGACTGTTTTCTTTTGCGGCATATCGGCCCTTTTTTTTTCTTTTTCTCGTATACTTTTTTTTTCATTGTGTATCTTTTTTTTTTTCTCAATTATTTTTTCATTTTGTCTAGTATTTTTTTTCATGGTATTTTTTATAATGGACCCTAAAACGTTGTGATTTTCCATGGTAACCGAAGTTTCTTTTTTTCAAACCCACCCTTGTATGAGTGGACTGGTCACGATCACCAAATAACATATATCTTACATAGGGGTTATATTTTAGAAGGGATGACGTATGTATTTGTTGTTCGTGTTAGAGTGTTCATGTTGGTGTGCAGATATATCGTGTATATATAAAGAGAGAGACAGTTCTGTATATATAAAGGGAGACAGGGTACATGTTAATACAGGAGAGCTGACGGCATGTAATACACAATGAGAGGAGATTTGATATATAGATAGATAGACCGAGATAGATTGTGCGTTTGACATTTATACGTTTGACGACAGTTTTTTTTTTCTTTTTTTTTTTTTACACAGTGATCACCACTTATCAAGGCCCGGAAGCCACTCAGGGATAAGGGTTATTGCAAGTACATTACGTTAGTGTGGAGATTTGATGGAGTGTTTACTTAAGGGGGCGGTTCATTAGGAATTTGTTAACATTAGACTTGAAGACATCCAAGTTGTAGTCCGGAGGGAAGCAGGCAGACGGAACAGAGTTCCACAGGCGTGCAGTTCTAAGAAAGAAGCTTTGTTCATGGAATCCGCGTTTTGATTTAGGCACAGATATAGAGTGGGGGAAATTTTTCACAGTGGATTCAGCTAGACGGGTGTTTTTCGTGAAAGATTGGCGAGGGGGGACCAGGGATTGGAGTTCAGACGAGCACCTGCCATGAAAAGTTCTGTGCATGGGAGTGTTTCTATAACATTGACACATATATTTCTTTACCTATTTTTGAGATGATGATTTTCACAAAGTTCTTATAATATAAATTCACAATACCTTTCTGTTGTTGAATAACATAACACGAAGACGCAGAAACAAAATTATGATGATGTTCGTTTATTCCATTTCGACCAGTCCATGGCTTTGCATCAAGGAATTCAAGTCTCTACATGATTCTTTCTTCTCCTCTTCACTTCCAAGGTTCCATATCAGCTCTGTCTCTGACTCACTGACTTCTCTCTTCTTCCCTGACTAACTGACCGACTCACTGACCTAAAGCTCTCTATATTGAGAGCTCATGACGTCATTGCATGACTAAACACGTGCATCTCGATCCTGTGGCCCGACATGCATTTTTCCTCACGTTTCTACAAGGCCGACTCTCTAACCTAATTTTTGATTAACCCAATTTACAAACATTTTCCATTGCTCGTTTTTAAATTCCTTATTTTAATTTCATTTCTTTAATAGAAACAAAATTCATCATTACATTCCTTTTTCAATAAACAGGTATCTAACTATTTTATGTGAACTAAACAATGCTTAATTCTACATTCCATTTTCAATAACATTCTGTATTATTTATTTTAACTTATGATCGGAATTCTCAATTCCAAATCTAGCTTTGCAAGTTCGAATCCTCGGCTATCCTATCTCATATTTACTCACTTACAAGAACAGGCGACTTGTTCTTGTAACACTTGTTGTGAATGTCCTAAATGGAGAAAGTAGAAATTGGAATTCAGTCGAGCATTTTTTTTTTTTTTTACTAATCATGGCCTGAGGATCACTCGAGGATAGGGGCTAAAGAGATTGTCAGTCAGACAATGATCGTCATTACAAAAGGACCAGAAACAATGGATAGAATTGTGACAGAAGATTATTTGAGAGGAATTGATTATTGAGCAAGAAATTGTTTACTTTTTGAATGTTGTCTACATTTTTACAACTGATTTACGGTATTTTTGCACTGCTGGATCGGAAATTGACATCCAGTTCTCTCCATTAGGTCAGGTTTTTCTGCTAAGTTGATTTGAAAAAAACAATATCAGATCTTGTGACAAACTCGATTACATTTTTGTGGTATTATCAGCTAATTTTTGTCAACACATATCATCCTATATATGTTTTTAAGAAACAATTGTACTTGTGGGCCAGCGCCGAGTCCTGCTGCCACACCCAGGGTCTACCAGCGGCCACCTGATTGTACCAGGGGATCACCACTCTTCAGCATATCCAGGTACATTTTGGTGTTGACTTCGAAAGTGTGAGGTGGCATGATGTGGCCCTCACTTAAAACCCCACCAAAGACCATAACTGTGTCGTCCGATGCGTTGAGCTGTGCCCTAAAATGTTGAACTGTCTGGATTTGCATTTTGAGGATGCTGGCAATGATCCTGTTGTCATAACTTGGATTGGTAGAGAGCATGAGTTGTATAGCCGTGCATCTCCGATCTCATTCATTGAACATTGTGTCACTTTCAGACATGAAAGTAGGCTGTTATCGCTCTTGGGATTTGTACACAACTGACCAACTAGTAGATGGACTGCATCAAATGGAAATGGAATCATGTCATCTTTTCATTGGCAACAATTTTATCCTTCCACCATATATATATATATATATATATATATATATATATATATATATATATATATATATATATATACTATAAATTTGTCTTTACATAAGCAGTAATGTGTTGCTACACAGTCATGAGCATGTTTCGGTTTTCTAGTGTTTAATAACTAGAGACCTCTTCAGGCAACAATGCTTATATTGAAAAGCGGAATTCTTAAGTGGATTAAGAATTCTGCTTTTCAATATAAGCATCTTTGCCTGATGAAGTCTCTAGTTACTAAATACTAGAAAACCGAAACATGCTCATGACTGTGTAGCAACACATTACTGCTTATGTAAAAACAAATTTAAAGTGTAACTTGCTCTACCCAGGTATTGAGCACTCTTGTATTAACCTCGTTATATTTCACTGGTTACCTATATATGTGTGTGTGTGTGTGTGTGTGTGTATTTCTGACTCATATTAAATACATGTTAAATTTACTTTAACTATTATTATTATTATTATTAATAATAATAATAATAATAATAATATTATTCTTATTATTATTATTACTAACATTTAATTAATCAAATATTACACTGAGAAACAATATTTTACTTTTTGAATGTTGTCCAGATTTATACAACTCATTTAGAGCATTTTTGCACTGCTAAATCAGGAATTGGCATGCGTTTCTATCTATCAGGTTTTCGTGCTAAATTGATTTGAAAAAAAAAAAATCAGATCTTGTGACAAAATCGATTACATTTTTGTAACATTATCAGCTGATTTTTGTCAACACATATCATCCTAAATATGTTTTTAAGAGAAAAAATATTTTGGCAACAACATATATTGATTACCTGATAGAAATATTGATTACCTGATAGAAATATTGATTACAGTAAACTGAATGGAGAGTATTGATAAAAGGTAAGTACATGTAAATTGCATGTTACTTTATGATGTTCAAACTTCAGAGCTTGAACTTCTGTTTCTTTGAACTCCTGGAATGCTCAGTAGCAGGGAGGTTTCTCTTCAGATTCCAACAGTAGTGCCATCATAACTGCGTCCCAGCGACCCTGATACCTGGTTTCCATCTCTTTTAGGTTCTGATGGAATCTCTCCTCCTGCTCATCACTCATTGAACCCAAATTCTCAGGAAACCGGTTCATATATGAAAATAGGTAGTGCATCTTGATACTCATGATGCAGCCCAGGTTTCTGAAAGCAGTAATCATGTTGTTGACAAGTTCTGCACAGTTTCTGACCTTATTGTTGCCAAGAAAGTTCTTCACTGCCTTCCACACGACCAATTCCACTTCTGTTCAGTGGCGTATCTAGGGTATGGCAGGCATGGCCCGTGCCATGGGCGCCACTCTAACATGGGCGCAAAAATTGCTTGACAAAAATTAAAATTAGTAGTTAGGTATATCTAAGGTATAAATTATTAAGAAGGGGCGCACATTCAAACTTTGCCATGGGCGCCATTTTACATAGGTACGCCACTGCTTCTGTTGAATGAGTTTTCGAACTCTGGACCTCTGATGAGCTGCTGGATCTGAGGAACATGTTATAGTCTGCTGGGAAGCAGCCTCATAGTATCTTGTTCCACAGATAGGATGTTCTAGGAAAAGAACTATGTTATGGAATGAGTTCTTGCTGTGAATGTTTTGCAGTGAGTAACAGGGATTGGAGCTCAGTCGAGCACCTACCATGAACATAAAGATACAGTAGAGAAAGACTGGCAACAGCTTTTCTGTGTGAAAGAGGCTGTAAGGATGAAAAGAGATCGATTTTGCTGGTCAAAACAAGAAAAACTGGTCTCAGTGGCACCTCCTTAGATGCGACAACAATACTCCATCTAAGGAGGTAGTATCTAACGCTTCTACAGATCTACTACATGGTGGATTTTTTTAATGTGTCAACGCTGACAATGCAAGGAAAGTTCTTTTCTAATATGGTAAAAAGGATGAAGTTTCACTGTGAATGTTTGATAAGGAACCAGGGATTAAGTAGAGAAGGACTAGCACATCTCCTCTGCGAGAAAAGCAATAGATTATAGAGAGCAGAAAAGATCATCCCTCACTAGATTGAGGAGTCAATTTTTTACTCTATCAGCAGAAGAAAGAGTACTCCTGTTGTGTTTTATGTATTATTATCTAACTGTGCGTTTCTAACTGCTTTTTTAACGGACTACTGTCCTTAGATATGTTAATATCTATTTACTTAACGGCCTGTGACTGATCTAGTTTTTAGACGACATACCTGTTGGCCACCTCTATCTTTTGGCCGCTGCCTGGGGGATTTGCCAACTGTCCTTGTCAGAGCTGGACCTGTTTAAAGGAAACACTTCAAGACAGGTACCCAACATGAATGAGTGCTTTTAATATATATTTTATTCACTCCTCAGGTATCTCATCACAGTAGAACTGGAGTGAATCTTGGCTTGTGGGTTCTCTATTTGAGACTGTCACCCTCACCTTCACCTCAGGAGACCTTTTTAACCCATCTTGTTTGTTCGACGTCTCAAATCTAACTCCCTAAACTTAACTCAGCTTATTCAAACTAGAACTCCGGACACGTCACGTCCAGTCCCTATTTGGATACTTCTGCTGCAAACTGACCGGTCAACCAAGTTTGATACATGTCACAACATGACTCTTTGACCCTTTCTGCACCTGCATGCTCGCTCAACTTATTGTTTCCCACGATTCAATCTCTGTTATTTACTCTACTAGATAGATAATTTTCGAGTCAAAAATGCGTGTTTTATCGTATTTCAACATGTAAAAACTCAAAGTATCATGAAAATTGATGAGGAAAAAATAAAATTATTATTGATTGAAAATATTTACGGAGATGATGATCGAAATACCAGTTGCTATATTTTAAAATGAAAACAATGCATTTCAATAGAAAACGCTAAACTGCTGAGTCATAATCCCAAACATTATATATGCTATTGTTTATTAGAGTACGAGGCAAGGGGGGCATAATATAGATAGATAGATAGATAGATAGATAGATGGATAGATAAACCGATAACTGAATAAATGTTTTCTATCTGGCGTTGCTCGGCGTTTACCTAACATTCCGAGCGGCACCTCCCCAAGTGTAGCAACAGTACTCCATCTTAGGACATATCTGAATCTGATACAAGTAGATGCTATGTGCTTTTGTGTTCATTAACAGCTACTTTTATGGGCCTATCGGAGAGAAAGAGTTTGATGGTTGTGAAGACACTTCCAGATATTCCCTAGCTAACAAACTTGTACAGAAAGCTTTGTGCTGAGCCCTGTTGAAGATTCTTGGTATATTAAAAGCTATCATCCTAGAAACAAAGCCCATGTCAATGGATTCACTGATCCTGCTTGATATCATGGTTAGTACTTCAGCCGTAGAGCTTGCTGGACGAAATCCATATTGCTTGTTACTAAGAAGGTTGTATTCGTTGAAATGGTTGACAGCTTCTTGTTTTATTACAGATTGGAGCAACTTACTCATGACACACGGGAATCTGACTTGTAATTAGTTAGCAGATATCTTTTTTTAGTTGTAAGCATTTAATTCTCGGGAAACAGGAGGAACTTAATTCTTCCTGGGAGTTTTCCAACTTTACAACCACTGACATCACTTTGCTCTTGGTAAAATTCCCTCACAGGCCTTTACTTTCCATAGCATTCCCCCCCCCCACGTCTTTAGATTAATAAGTACACCTTCCATTGTTTCGCAGGCGAATATTAAATCATAAGCATACAACATCCATACAAAACTCCTTAAACAATGATTCTAAGACGCAAATGAAAAGCAACAGACTCAGTACACACACAACTCTAATGTATTCCCACTTTAATATTAAAGCCGTTACGGCATGTTATTTCTAACACGCTTTTGGGCATTTCTGAATACCTTTTCTTCAGTGTAATTAAAATTTTTCTGTAAAAAATAACTGCTATGGAAAGATTATTTTATCCGTTTTTTTTTTTTTAAGGGAATGAAAGAAAATAATTGAATTAGAAAGAAAATCGTTTTTACAGTTGTATGTGCCAGTCTTATCGTCATATTTATCAATAGTCATCCGGTTTCAGCAGATCTGCTTCATCTTTACTTCACTCTAAAACTTGACTAAAAATAAACTAGAACTAAATATCTCTAAAGAGATATTAATATCAAAATGGAGGTCTATCAATTTTCTTTTATTTTCTGAAATCTTTAAAAACTAAGAACAGAAGATGAACGGTAAGGGGTATTCAAGAAAAGAATTAGAATGGCAGCTACAAAGGAGGACCAAATCTATACAACAACCATTGAAAAGCACATCATGAGTCGAGAAGGAAGAGAGGAAGAAAGCTAGAATAAAAAAAATGTGAAAGCAGCCGTAATGGCTGACAACAAGATCGGCCATTGCTGTTGTGGTATTGAGGCGGCAGTAGGCTTGCTTCTTTGGACATGCGAGAGTAGTGTACTTCTCAACTGTTTCGCATATAATAAACTCTCTTTTCTCTTTATTTACCCTTCTCTTTATATATATATATATATATATATATATATATATATATATATATATATATATATATATATATATATATATATATATAAAATTTTGAATATTGAGTTACATTTTTGCTTTGGGAAATTGATTCAAATCAATCTGAACTATATAAATCTACTTTTATATTCACGCACACATACATATGCAAGCATACATACTTATAAAAAGGAAACTTGAAATTCTTTTGGGCGGGGTAGGGATAAATGGCGGACCTGTGTGGATAGCTGAAGCTCTACCCGATTAAGAGTAGCAATTTATAAGAAAATATAGGGAAATAAAAACAAAAAAATATTGGTGTTGTCTTCTTTGCCCTTACTCTTGTACAATGCCGTTTTTTTTTTTCTCCTCTTTTGCTGAGAAGCATTTAGCTTGCAAATGTCATGGCCTAAAGAAGCCCCCCCCCAATTTCCCTTTCACTTATTGTAATCACCCTCATCCTTATTGGCATGATAATGTAATATAGTTCTAATGTAATTTTTATCTCCTTATATATATATATATATATATATATATATATATATATATATATATATCGATAGTAAACATTCCAAAGCCACATATGCCTTTATTTCGCATTCATATTGATTTG
This sequence comes from Euprymna scolopes, assembly GCF_053919585.1. NCBI lineage: Eukaryota > Metazoa > Mollusca > Cephalopoda > Sepiida > Sepiolidae > Euprymna > Euprymna scolopes. The sequence goes on along the minus strand of NC_136522.1, from coordinate 19,004,412 downwards.
TTGCTAATATGTTGCACCTTACACATGTTTCATTAAATGTGAAATAAAGACATCTGTGGTTTTGGAATGTTTACTACTGATATATATGCTCTGAAAATGTAAATCCATTTTCATTGAGCTTGTTTAATTATCACAATTTAGAGAAACTTGATTGAATATATACATTAAGAGTATATATTTATTTATAGCGTCCATATATATTCGTGTGTGTGTGGAGGTGCGTGTGTGTGTGTGTGTGTGTGCGTGTATGTGTGTGTGTGTGTGTAAGGTTTTTGATTATTAATTTAATATACATTATATAAATAATAAATATAAAAAGACTTTCCAAAGAAAGGCCGGGTGACTTCCTCAAAACGCCCAAGGGGCGTGAAAAAAATACCACAGAATCTGTAAAAAAAAAAAAAAAAGTAATTTAACAATCTTACAAAAGATCGTGCATAAAATTTCTTAAGGTACCATGGTCTGGTAGTAAGACATCAAGCTTCTCGTCGAGCTGTTGCAAAAAGTTAGTCATGCTGATACCCAGGTGATACCCAGAAACATGCGCGTACGTAGATAACATTTATGCACATAAAAATATTTAATAGATATTTGAATAAAATATTCAAATGTTTAATAAATAAAAAAAAATGTATATATATATATATATATAAATATATTTTTATTTATTAATTAAATTTTTAAACATTTGAATATTTTATTCAAATATCTATTGAATATTTTTGCGTGCATAAAAGTTATCTATATAATATATATAATATAAATTAATATATATATATATAATATATAAATTAATATATATATATAATATATAAATTAATATATATTAATATATATATATAATAAATTAATATACATATATATATTAATTAATATATATATATAAATTAATATATATATAAATTAATATATTTATATATAAATTAATATATATATATATATATATATAAAATATATATATATATATAAAATATATATATATATATATAATATATATATATATAAATTATATATTTATATATAAATTAATATATATATATATATAAAATATATATATAAATTATATATACATATATATATAAAATATATATATATAAATTATATATACATATATAAAATATATATATATAAATTATATACATATATATATAAATTAATATATATATAAATTAATATATATATATAAATTAATATATATATATCTATATCTATACATATAAAAATTAATATATGCATATATATATATATATAAATTAATATATATATGAAAAAATTAATATATATATATAAATTAATATATATATATATATATAAAAATTAATATATATATATAAATATATATATATATATATATAAATATATATATCTAAACTTATATATATATATAAATTAATATATATATATAAATTAATATATATATATACATATATATATATATATATAAATTAATATATATATATATACATATATATATATAAATTAATATATATATATAAATTAATATATATATACATATATATACATATATATATATATATATATATATATATATATATATATATATATATATATATATATTATGTAAAATGAACTCATTTTTCCCCTATGATACTTACACCATTTCCAGGATCGTTCACAAGAGATATATATATATATATATATATATTTTTACAGAAAGTTTTCGATGAAATAAGTCATTAGTATCGTCGGTTTCACACCCGATAATTAGGGACCGTTTTAGATACCCATATAAAGCTCTCTTTAGCCAAATATATATATATAGATATGGGTATCTAAAACGGTCCCTAATTATCGGGTTTGAAACCAACGGTACCAATGTCTTATCTCATCTAAAACTTTCGGCATACAAAATGTAAATAATATGTTCTTATTTTAGGATTTTCCTTATAATTGAGCACTCTGCTGGATTTCTTTTTCTAAAGAAAAAAAAGTCATTTTATATATATATATATATATATATATATATATATATATATATATATATATATATATATATATATATATATATACTGTGTGTGCAAAATCAAGACTTCAAGACAAAGTGTTGATGGCAACAAAAAGTGTATTTCATTTTACGTTACAATTGTTTCAATATCCAGTTCGACAATTTCAAGCATTATATCGTTTGAAAATTTTCAAAAAACCAGCATTTCTTCAGACTTTATGAATAAACACACTTTAGGCAATGCAGCATTTTTTGAACAGAAAGAAAAAAAGGCGGGGGGGGGGGACCCTAACGGAAAAAAGCATGCGAGAAACATTTACCTCAGTTGTGGTTACGGAAAAGCCCATTTCATATATATATATATATATATATATATATATATATATATATATATATATATATATATATATAACTACTTCATTTACTCACATAAAATTAATATACAAAAGTATAAATTTATGCGTAAACTTTAAGTATTTACTTCAAAAGTGATCAATACGTAGGTAGAGCTAATTGGCAAGTTATAAAATATATATGGCGATTAAGCTACAGTGCATGTTCATTGGCTGATAGGAAGGGTGGGGTGGATACTAGAAAGCTGATTGACTAACTAAAATCTCAATAGAAGGTGCGTATATAAAAACGACAGACAACCACAAAATTCACGCATAAGCCTGAAGAGTCCTAGAGTGGATGAAATGCGGAATATTCAGTGTAGCTTAATCGCCATATATATTTTATAACTTACTATATATATATATATATATATATATATATATATATATATATATATATATATATATATTAGTGTTGAGATGATTAATTGGGATCAGGAATCGGAAAAATGGGAATTTTGGAGGGTATTGCAATCACTATCTGAAAAATTTTAGCCTAATTTCTGATCTGATTCACAAACGATTCTTTTGTTTTATTGACAATAAAAAATGAAATAAACAAGTTTATTTATTTAAGACTAAGAGCCACAAATGGGATATAAATTCTACTCCTAGATTTAACATTGATTATTATTATGAGTAGAATTATTTACTATAAACATGACTTTGTAAACGTTTCCACACATAATAGCTAAAAACGTTTCAGGAATTCACACTTGATTTAAAATGTTCTAGGCAAGGTTTTTCAATTTCGTTGGCTCTGTTTAGACACTGTTGTTTTCTGTCACCAGCCTATTCTGAAATAATTAATATGTTTATGGTACTTTGGACACAAGTGAAAATATATATATAAAAAATCACATAATGAGTTTATCAAATTCTTGGATAAAATACATTTTTTTTTTTTTTACAAATGAGTCAGCCCTGTCGGTGGGGCATTAGAATACACCGACTGCCCCCCTGCAGAGGGTAAAAGTCCCTCAATGGGGGTCCTAGATATGACCTTAAACTATATCCAGTGGTGAGGCCCCAGCTTGCGGGCTTTGGGGAGTGTGGAGCCACCTTTTAATTACCATTGCTCCCAGGTCCACTCTGACCCAGAGTGGTAGTACCTATTAGGGTTCCAACTATGGGTTAAATAGAAACCGACTTGAAAACAACAAATATATTCTATTAAAAATTTTTTCTTCTGAATCTTTGGATTCGGCATTAAATAACCCGAAAATATGCCATAAAACAAAAAATAACCAACCAACCAACCAACCAACCAACCAACCAACAAATGAGTCACCACTTATCAAGGCCCGGAGACCACTCGAGAATAAGGGTTAATGAGTATACAGTGGTCAAGGAGAACGTGCCAGTCATCGTTAGTGGTGGAAATTTGGTAAATTGGATTACTTTAGGGGATGGCTCATCAAGAATTTATATCTATATTTAAACTTAGACCCCACCCCCCACCACCAAAGCATTTGTTACTGTAACTGACAGAACAAACATGAGATGAAAAACAATATTCAACAAATAAATGTTACCAAAGGCAAAACTCTTCTACCTACCTGGATAAGTTTATTTGTTTAAACTTATTTTTAAGTGTGTTTTTAGTTCAAAACAAACTTAGTGTTCACTCTGTTGAGTTTGGATAAAAGAAACGGAAGCCCTTCACAAAGATCCTTGATAACTGCTCAAATTTGAAAATTAAACAAACGCTTGTAGAACCACACCCAATACATGTCAACAATTAAGCAAAAATAGCATCTTCTAACAGTATTTTGTTTCGATTTTTGAGTGATTTAACAAGGTTAAGAAGTTAGAATTGACCGGAAATGATAATCATTTTATGTTGAATTTATGTGCACAATTGTTTTCCTACTCGAAAATCTAAAATAATTATTCTTTTTTTTTTTTCTTTCCACCATATAGCCATATAAAAAAAAGTAATATCTCATTTGTGGGGGAGTGATTTAGCTAAAGGTGTTGAAATATTTGTTATTTATATATTAATACGATATCATGTGCGTTATTTTCTGTGTCACGCTTACATGTGGGTCGTTTAATTGTTATGTACTTCCATTTCTTGTCATAAATAATTTTACCAAGAATTTTTCATATGTTTTGGTTTCGGTTTCGATTATGGCTGAAGGAACTCAAGTTATATACATATACATATATTTTTTTTCATAAGTTTTTATGTTTCGATTCAAGCTAATGCACCCAAGTCATATGAATATATATTTTTTTTTTTATTTTTGAAATCGCAACTTTATAATGTATAAAAATCGATAGAACAATATATATACGAAATCTGCAAGAATTACAATATCATATTTAAGTGCACTTTACGAACGGGCTTTGCCGGGCGTTCGTGCTAGCTTCGATAAATACTTTAGTAGTTTTAATAAAAAAAGCTACAATAATATCAGAGCGTTTCCACACCACTCCCTTCCTATCAGCCAATGAACATACACGGAACATCTACAGAAAGCCAACATCAATATATTACATATGAATGAGTCTCCTGTGGAATTTCCACAGGTCCCGCAAGTTATTATTATTATTATTATTATTATTATTATTATTATTATTAAACAAGTTTTTGATGGGCCGTTCCATATAAGTTAATAAATTTACCGAATTGATTACTATATTATCCAATTTCTACTGTAGACTCTTTAACCCTTATCCTCGAGTGGCCTCTTGGCCTTGATAATGTGGTGATGCCTGTGTAAAAAAAAAAAATTATTATTATTTGTTTATTTATTTATTTATTTATTCTTGTATCTAGTTTCTCTTTTTACAGGAACGTAAATTAATTCAATCTTTATAATTGCGAACAAAAACATGAACATTTCATCATGGATGGAATGTAGAGAATAGTTAACAGAAACCCGTCACAATGTTAAGAATGGTTTTCTAAATAGTAACATTATTATGTAGAAACTTATTCTTGACATGGGACGGACTTTGTTCACTATTCTCTTCCTAAACTGTATTCTTATTTTGTCCACCAATCGTTGGTGCTTTTTAATCATGTATGAAATTTTTAAATAGCCTTGACGACGAACAAATGCAAATGAGGTTTGTTTTAAAGGAAAACAAAACTTGTCACATAATTTGCAATCAATTACAAGGAAAATATTAGAAAAAAAGGGTTAGGAAGATCTATTTTTGTAATATCACCCCTCCCCCCAGTGTATTTTTACATTATGCAAAATATATGCGGATATTACACAGTGAGGGGGGGTGTTGAAATTTTAATAAAGAAATAATTTTTATTTATTTATATACACACATTCAACATCTCGGCATTTGAGAAAAGGAATGCATTCCTTGACCGGCCTTTGCAGGTCACTTCCATCATCATCATCATCGTTATAATTCCCTTCCAGCAGTCTGCTACCCTCCTACCCTAAGGGAAAGGAAGAAAGGGCCTTTGCCCATTTTCATCAGTTCGAAAATCACCTGCCGACGAGGAGGAGGTTTTATTTCGGGCTCTGTCAAAGAGATTTGACGTTAAATTCGTCACAATTTTTTTTCTTTCTTCTTTAGAAAAAAGACTTATTAAAGTTTCACTGTAATTTTGTTCCAGTTATTAAAAAACAACACGGTTTTATCTACTGGAAAATTAGTCCCAGTTATTAAAAGACAACAAGGTCTTACAACTGGAAAATAATCAATCTCTAAAGGATTAACAGGAGAAACTGGCCGTGTTTTGAGGATTTCTTTTCTGTAAAGAACAGAAATTAATTTCGCCGTCAAGTCGAGCAGATTATCAGCACATGTGACATCCAAGAAAGATTATTCAACCGAAGTTTCCTTCAGAAAAAAAATATTCCATTAATACCAGAATTTATCCTGTGAATTATTTTATTTGTACACGTAAAGCCTACCAAAGCAGCTTTATTGTTTTCGTTTCTTTCCTTTGAATTTAAAGGTATCTGAGCTTTCACAAAGGAAAAATATTTTACCTCTTTCTCCCATTTAAAGTCAAAAAGACTTTGTTTGTGATTCCTTTCGGAAAAGAAAAAAAAAAACATTTTGTAGAAAGGCTGAACATTTTGTTAAAAGAAGGACTGAATTTAAACAAGGACTCAAAAGAACTGTTTTCTGTTTTTTATATGTTCTTTTCTTTCAGCCTTTCTTACAAGTAAGAATTGTCGTCTTTTTTGTATTATTTTTTATTTCTTTTAAATATTTCTTAAGGATGTTTTTTTAAAATCCTAGCTTTGGGAAATAAAGGCAAGAGGAAGCTTTTTGTTTTAATAAATTTGGATCATTTTAAACACATTTCGGGTCCGTATTTCTTTTGCTCATTTCTATTAGTTTCCTATTTCCAACAAATTTTCTTCCCCCCCTTTTTTTTTTCTTTCATTTTTGTTACCATGGAAAACGGATTTTGGTAACGAACCCAAAATTCCGTTAGGGGTACAGTCATTTTAATACTTTCAAAAAGCATCGAATCTTCAATTAAATGTTAAGAAATTTTAAAAGAATCAGAACTGGAGTCGATACAAGTGTCAGAATCGGGAATTTACAACAGAATTGGTAATTGTATCAGAATCAAGAAAAATTTTGGAATCGACCCACCATTAATATTTCTATATTTCTATAAATATATATGTATACATATATTGTATGCATTTAGGCAGCATTCTTTAATTTAAGCAAATATGGTTAAACATAATATAATTCTTCCATTTTATATTATACTAGCCTGGGTGCCTGGCGTTGCCCGGGTGTTTGAAGGTGTGTTTTGAGCAAAAAAAGAAAAAAAAGTGGTACTAGGCAGGCAGGCTCGAACCTGTGATGCAAAGGTGGAAAAGAAAGTGAAAGAAGATCTAACGTCTTACCGCTACTCCATGACGCGACCGGAATTTGGAACGTTAAAATTTGGCAACGTCAATCCAACCGATACGATGACTTGCAAAAATGGCTCGCAAAAAATCAACCTCTCCTTGTAGAAAACTGCCCAGTTGAGGGTGAAGGAATTAACGTTTTTGGCTAATTTTTCGATATTTGTTGTCTGAGACGTCGAGCTTCAAAATGATACCAATCTCGTGAAAATCTGTCGCCTTTGTCGAAAGTTTTAGGCAGACATAAATACATAAATACATGCATTTACACAGACAGGTGAGATTTATATTATAGACGTCCATTTCTTTTTATTTTCTTTTTAAAGTTAAAAAGTTCTTATTTTTTCTAATTAGTCAGTGCAGAAAATATTCAAAATTGACATTGAAACCAAAATAATTATTTCATGACTTCCTCCTCATCACATCCAAGTACACTTTGGTGTGGACTTTCAAACCAATTTCGGAGATGTGAGGTGGCATGATGTGGTCCTCACTTGAAACCAAACCAAAAACCATAATCGTAGGTCGTCCAATACATTTTCCACTTTATACCACACCTTATTTTCAACGAAAATAATGATCGGCTCCTTTTCCAATGATTTCATTGGTTGTTTTATTTCTTTCTGTTAATCTTCTATTCTCTCGATGTTCAACTATTTCCAAACGGTTAGATAACATACCAACCGGATTAAAACATGGCATTCCACTAACTGAAAATCGTTACGTACAATTTTTTGTGTAATCGCTGAACAATTCACCCGCACAAAGTTTCATAACAACGGTCACGCTTCGATAACAACGACACCAACAGCATGATAGTGCTGTCACATTTTTTTTTACCCCCCTAGCATTACATTCTGGTCATCATCATCGGTGACGAAGGGAGGGAAACACCTAAAATAGATGCAACACTCTTCCTTTGTACTTCTCTTAATGTGCCTTTTTTTGCCTTTGTTCAATCTCAATTTTGTTACATTCTTGTTTTATAAAAACTGTGAAGTTTTCTATTTATATATATATATATATATATAAGGTAAAATTTAAAGCCAAGAACAATGCGAGATTTTTTTTTTTATAGAGTAAAATTAAATGAAAAGAAAAGAAATAAATTTCTTTTTTTTGTTGTTTGTTTTTTCTTTTTCACACAAATTTTAACTCTAAACAACAGTAATTTTTTTTTTCTGTTGTATTCAATGGTGTTATAAATCTCAATATATTTCAGACTTATTAGTCCTTTTTCAAATTTATTTCTTTTGTTTTCATTTAATTTTACTCTATAAAAAAAAAAAATCTCGCATTGTTCTTGGCTTTTAATTTTACCTTATAATTTTCTTCAACAATGCTTCAAGCAAACTACAATCTACTTATATATATATATATATATATATATATATATATATATATATATATATATATATATATATTATTCCTTAATTGGAATCCATTTTCGAGATGAGCATTATATATATTAATTTATTTTTATTTCGGACTATTATTCTCATCTTTATTAGTTGTTGTTTTTCATCTTTTATTGGTTTTGTTTATTCACAGCGTTTCGGCCAACTATTCCTCTGGCCTTCGTCAGGTGGTAACCGCGACGGATAGGAACTTTGAATCTCCTTACTGCATTCTCAGCCATCACTGCCATCCGTAGTTGTTGTTGTCTCACCACATTTTGGCCAATTAACCTCTGGCACGCTTTGGGTAGGATTGAAACCGCTATCTTCAATGTTCATCTGGGACTGTAGAGATTCAACGTCTCTATCAACTGCACCACGGGCCCCGAAGGGCGATCAAGGTTGGATTCTTTGATCTTATAAATCCACGTTTATTTATCTGATCTTCTATAGTCGGGTCCGTACTGATCGGTATATATATATATATATTATTCCTTAATTGGAATTCATTTTTGAGATGAGCATTATATATTAATTTATTTTTATTTCGGACTATTGTTCTCATCTTTATTAGTTGTTGTTTTTCATCTTTTATTGGTTGTTTGTTTATTCACAACGTTTCGGCCAACTATTCCTCTGGCCTTCGTCAGGTGGTAACCGCGACGGATAGGAACTTCGAATCTCCTTACTATGGATGGCAGTGATGGCTGAGAATGCAGTTAGGAGATTCGAAGTTCCTATCTGTCACGGTTACCACCTGACGAAGGCCAGAGAAATAGTTGGCCGAAACGTTGTGAATAAATAAAACCAATAAAAGATCAAAAGCAACAACTAATAAAGATGAGAATAATAGTCCGAAATAAAAATAAATTTTTTCTATTTATATTCGTTTATATTTATATACTAGCAGGGAGACCCGATATTGCCCGGAATTGAATAAAGATCAACGAATGTTCCACACTCCATCAAAATAAGCGAAATCGCCCATTCGTCAATACCACTGATTGATTGCCTGCTTCAATCAAGAACATACCGCGATGCACTGGAAGAATGTTTATATGCACCCACTCTGCAGTGACTTAGTTCACAATAAATTGTAGTCTACATTGCACTGTAGAGAACCTAATGTTAATTTTAAGTAATTATTTTTATATAATGACTTGAATTGAAGTTTAAAAAGCAAAAGTCAAGTATCTTGGTTCAATTGTGCTCTAAACAGAAACATTAATTTCGAATGTACCTCTGTCTTATCAAAGAACCTACTGTTGATTTTATATGCTGGGCCATTCTGCTTGTGCAGTGATAAAACTTCTCAAATGCATTTGTGACGTTAGGCTGTATAAGGTGTTAATTTGGGTCAAAATTGCCTGTTCTTTCTTTAATAGGATTTTTTTCGATTATCGATTTTCGATACTTATCAGAGACATTCCAGCACAAAACCTATACAAAAACACTCCCAGACACATAAAGACATTTATGTAAAATTAAAAAAAAAAAAATCAGCCCAGCCGTTTTGGGGTCCATAGGGAACAAACTCGCGCGGGCGCGTGTGTGTATGTGTGTGCGCACGGGCGCACACACACACACACACACACACACACACACACACACACACACACACACACACACACACACAAAGTGCCTTTTATATATAAGATAGATTCTTTTAAAATCAGCAAATGAAAAAAATTTATTGTATAAGACCTGTACTTTTATTTCATTGCATTTTCACCCTAAACAAGACACAGTGCCACTTTGATGTAGGGGGATACTACCTGGGACATAAATTGCAGGGATACTATGTAGGAAGTTGAGCAGCAAGATGTTTGTTTACATTACATTTGAACTTATGCATGTCAGTACAGTCAGGGAAGCAGGAACCCGGAAAGGAATTTCAAAGTCTAGCAGTCCTAGGGAAGAAACTATTAAAGTAGAAGGCTTTCTTAAATCTCTTGTGTAGGGGTGGGATTTTGTTGCTTGTCGGGTTTGTCGGAGGTATTTACGTCGAGGGGTACAAGGGCTTGAAAGTTCGTCAAATCATCTGCCATTAAAATACTTGTAAAACAGTCAGAGGGATGCAACATTTCGTTGATGGGACAGAGGTTGATGCCTAGCTGACAGTGTGGGACCTATTAGGTTGGCGACTCTCTTTTGAACCCTGTCTAAGAGTGAGAGACTAGTAGCAGATGCATCTGCCCAAATGTGGTAACAATGCTCCATGCATAGGCGAATGGTGGCCTTGTAGAGGTACAGGATATTCTCAGGTGTAAGTAACTTTCTAGCATGGTAGAGGGAGCCCACCTTCATTGCAGCAGCTTTGGTAATGCCCTTGATATATCTGTTCCAATTCATGTTCCTTGTGGACGTTAAGCCGAGGAGTTTGAACAAAGTACTTTCAGATAATGTATCATTAGCCATGGCTATTAGTGGTTGAGAAGGTTTCTTGTAATTATTAAAGGAAACAAGCATTGAATGTTGCCATACATTTTCGTCCCCATTCCACTACAGACTGGAGGTCTTTCTCTAGGGTTTCTACCATTGCCTTGGATATGTGTTCATTAGTTTTCCCCTTGTGTCTGTTCTAGAGTGTAGTGTCGTCAGCAAATATACCCATCTCGGAGACAATTTTATCTTACAAATGAAATATTGCCAGTAAAATTTGTTTATTTAATCAATAACAGAACATTTTTCAAATTATCAATTTGCATATGAGTTAAACATTTTATATAGAATGGATATGAACAGTAATAGAAAACAATTTTTAAAATTAATTTTAAAATACTTGATGATTTATAACTTTTATATGTTATGTATAATATGTTTATTTTCATATTTTTGCATTGTAATTTGGCTTCAGACGTATTCCATATGCATTTTATTTCAAAATTCAGATTTCAGTGAACGCTTTTAACATATATATGACTTCTATATATATGATTTGGGTACCATCAGTTAGATTTGAAACCAAAACATACAATCTCTAGACGGATTTTATACATAAAGCAATCCTATAGCGAGTCATGCACACTGCTCATAATGTCCAGGCAATTAACAGCTTTGCAATCAGATCCAGTACCACGATAATCAGGAGGAACCACTCTGCAGTTGTGGCCCCCTACTCCTCTACTGCATCTCTGCTCCACATCCAACTGGAAGTCGTATGATGTAAGCTAGTTTTATTTTCAATACTTACATCTCTGCCATGGCATGTAAACACATGCACATATGCGTACATGCATGCATATACACCCGCGCTGCTCCTGCTGACCCCAAATTTTCCTTACGTACTCACGCACGTATTCAATTTAACACCTTAAGGAAAATTTGGGGTCAGCGGGAGCAGCGCAGGTGTATATGCATGCATGTTACACATATGTGCATGTGTTTACATGCCATGGCGGAGATGTATGTGTGCATGTGAACGTTTCTTTAAGTATATGTGTGTGTATGTATGCATGTATGTGCTCGCGCATATGGCTGCAGGCTAACCCTCTCCAAGCACTTAACAACAAATAAAAATCAAATAGATAACCCCCCCCCGAATCATAGCCCTCCCCCCCCCCCCGCCTCCCAACCTAAGCAAACATCCAACAGGTCAAGACATACTTATCAAGAAATCATCTCACCAACGAGACGCCAACAACCTAAACATTAGGACTCGAATTTTAAAATGACCCCTCCTCCTCCTACTCCCACATATCTCCCTTCCCCCTCCATGTATCCCTATGCCCTCAGCCACACCAGAGATGAACTTCCCAGATCCCCCCAACAACCACCTAATGTCCTTAAACTCCCAAACTAAAACATTACCTACATACCAAGCACCTCCCTTCCCAACTTTCTCCCTTGTTCCCCTCTTCTTTTTCTGCTTTCCTCGCACCCCTCCCCTGACATCATTCACTCTTTCATTCCACCATAAGCAAACATTTCTGTAAAAGTCTGAGGAAGCTACATTGTAGCCGAAACAATAATGTAACTTAACAGAAAAATACGGTAATAAAAAATAAAACGTATATATATATATATATATATATATATATATATATATATATATATATATATATATATATATATATATATATGTTTATTTTCATAATTTGCATTGTAATTTGGCTTCAAACGTATTCCATTTTAAAATTCAAATTTCAGTCAACGCTTCTAACATGAATAAAAAAGGCTACCCTGATATATATATATATATGACTTGGGTACCATCAGCTAGATTTGAAACCAAAACATACAACTCTCCACCCTCATTCCTTAGCCTCTGAGTCACGCCCATACACATGTTCCAGCTCAGCTTACTCATTGATCTAGTGGTCTCCATCAATTTGCTGTTTTGATCCTTCATTTTAATACAGCTTCATATTCCAGTAGCTTCTTTCCAAGGAATGCAGGCTTGTGAAACTCTCTTCCTGCTGACTGTTCTCTTCCTAAATATAGTCTTGGTCTCTTAAAGACTGAGATCAATAGAAATCTCCTGTCTTTGCAACAATCAGCTTTTGTTGTTTTCTTTTAATCTCCTTACACCAAATTTGCCTTGTCTGGAACGATTTCTAAAAAAAAAAATTATATTTGCTTTAAGTTTACAGAAGCTTTTGGCTTGTAAACTTAATTTTTACTTCCTAATTTTATATATATATACTAGACTATCTGTGACCCGTTGGGTCACTATGTTATATTAACTATGGAATTCATGTATGAGCGTGACACTTGTGATGTAAAGAAAATAGTTTCTTTTTGACATAACAGAAAATTTCTATGAAAGTATATTAAAATGAAAAATCACGGACGGATCACTCAAACATGAAAAAAAAAACCCTCCCTATTCGTGTAAAGTTACCTATTTTCCCGAATAATCGCTCATAAATCGAAAATTAAACATGATTTTCCTACGAATCGAACGCCGACGAAAGTCATTTAACAGCAAAAACGCACACGAACCTACCGATGAGAAATATAAGAACCCATATTGGAATCCTTCAACCAAGTAATAGAAACTTAAAATCTAAAAAAAAAAAATGATTAATAAAACCTGAAGCAAAAAAAATAAAACCTAAATAAATAAAATAAAATAAAACTAATATTGAAACAAATTAGTAAATGTGTCAACAAATTCACCATTCTCACACAACTATTTTGTATCTAGAAATGTAAACAAAAAATAAAAAACGAAAGAAGGAAGGAAGGAAGGAAAAGGGACGGATAGAGAGTAGTAGTAGTAGTAGTCTTGGCTTTACTACAATTGTTCTTATGTTTGTCAACGGGTTAAAGTTGTTTAGTTGTAAGAAAATAGCGACAGTATAGTTGTAATAAAGAATAGTTGCAAAACACCCTCACTCTTCCCATGTTAAATAATAATTTCGAAATAATAACGTTAATATTTCAGTGTGCAGGTCAAAATCTGCAAAAGAAGCGATTTGTGTTTATTTGTTTACGTTGTTATGGGCTATAAGGTCATTTGAGTTTTATATATATATATATATATATATATATATATATATAACTATTTCATTTAAGCACATGAATTAATATACAACGATATAATTTTATGCGTAAATTTTCAGTATTTACTCCAACAGTGCTCGATACATACGTAAAGCTAGGTAGTAAGTTATGAAAATATATATGGCAATTAAGCTACACAGAATATTCTCAGGAGAATGAAACGCGGAATATATATTTTTATAACTTACTATATATATATATATATATATATATATATATATATATATATATATTAAATTGCTATAATATTTATATATTTGTGTATGTGTATGTGTAAAAACTTAGAAATAAATCAAAACAAGAGCTTTACCGATTTTTTCATGTTTATTTTTCTGATGACGTTCGTTTAGCTGATCAAAACCAGTAAAACTTTTTTGATTATTTCTTCCTGTGTTTAATTTGTTTTCCTTTTGTCTTTTTTCACACATTCTGTGTCCACGGCATTTCATTTTATGACACCCTGTGTGGTTTATCCTCATCTATATAAGCGTATATCTATATGTATCTGTATGCCATCCGTCACTACATAAATTTAAATCTGGTTGGTTGGTTGTTTTTGTTTTATGGCATATCAACCCTTTTCAGGTTATTTAATGCCGAATCCAGTGATTTTGAAAAAAAAGTTTTTAATAGAGGATATTTTTTTTTTTCAAGTCGGTTTCTATTTAACCAATAGTTGGGACCCTAACAGGTACTACCACTCCGGGTCAGAGTGGACCTGGGAGCAATGGCAATTAAAGGGTGGCTCCACACTCCTCAAAGCCACAAGCCTCACCATCGGATATAGTTTAAGGTCATATCCAGGACCAAATTTAAATCTGTTATACCATATATATATATATATATATATATATATATATATATATATATATATATATATATATATATGATTTACTATAATAATTATTAATTACCTACAAACACTAGTGTTTCATCCTTTTGGGAATCGTCAGCACAGGGTGTCACGATTAGAGATTCGAACCCCAGCAACAGAAGTCATGTCTGGCTTCATTAGCAAGGACACAAACCATTCAGCTACCGTCAACCGTGAGAGATACAGTTGAAATTTAATTATTAATTCTTATTAAATGCTTTTAACGTCAGTCAGAGTGATCTAATCATTATATGATGATCTGCACGTATAAGCTAAGTTGACCGACTTTATTACAACTGAAAGTGCTCAACGATAAGAAACGAGTTTCTTAAAGGATCCATTGACGATCGACAGCTCTAACCATTGGGCTACGAATCAGTGCCGTAAATATTTCTCCTCGAGTGTGTATAAAATCCATGCTCGCCCGTTGCAGAAAGTGCTCAAACCATCATTTGTTTACAAGCAAATAAAAAGTGGGCTTCACTTATATATATATATATATATATATATATATATATATATATATATATACACGCAGGCGGCAAAAAGAAAGTCCGCACTTGTAATTTTTTCAAAAACTGGAAATTTAAGCTAAATCTAATGTAACTGTTTAAACAAACTATACCTCATTTGCTTGGCCTTTTATTCTTCTATAATTTTACCTATTTATATTTGACTTTTCATTGAAATATTCTAGTGTTCACATCAATTAAAAAAAAATAACTTCAAATTGAGGAGGCAAAAAGAAAGTCCGCACAATGGAAAATTGTTATTTCAATGTAACTTTAGGACATTAATGCAATGCAAATACAAAAGGAACACAATGAACTTGTTAATATTTAGTAGCATAGCCTTTTTGCAATTTGACAGCCTGCGATCTTTTAGGAATTCCTTAAATTAGACTGCAGCAATACTCCGGGGAAAGAGCATCCCACTTTTCTTGAATTTTTGTCCAAAGTTCTTCCAAAGTTGAAATTTTATCATTGCGTAGCTGTTGCTTGATGTAATGCCACACATATTCGATAGGATTGAGGTCTGGAGATAGTGCAGGTCAACCCAAACACGAAATATTATGCTCTTCCAGGAACCTCTTGACATTGCCAACTGTGTGAATGGGAGCATTATCCTGCATGAAGATGGGATTATCATCCAAATTCCGACCAAAATAGAGTAGAAAATGCTCAGTCAACATATTAATGTACTTGGTCAAATTGATTCGCCATTGCAAGCGAACTATCGGCCCTTGACCATTGGTACTAATAATACCCCACACCAAAACTGAACCTCCACCACCTTGCAGCGTCAAAACTGAGCACCTAAGATTAAATTCTTTGTCTTTCCTCCGATGGACATACTACTTACCATCACTGCCTAGCCTATTGAACTTGCTTTCATCGTTAAAAAGCACTTTTGACCAATATGAAGAGTTACGATCTTCATTGCATCTGATGAAGTCCAGACGGCGCTTTCTGTTTTTTACAGAAATCATTGGCTTGCGCCTTGCAACATATTCTCGCAAATTAAATTCATTTAATCTATTCTTGACAGTAGAAAGAGAGCACTTTTTAACAAGATTTCACTGTTGTTGGATTTGGTGAGCCGTTTCAAATTTGTTTCTTAGACTGCGGATATTGATAGGATTGTCTTTCCTGTTAAAAATAAGTCTAGAACAACCAGATTTAGGGGCATCACAAACATTGCCGATGTTTTGGGGGTTTTGCACAGTCTTTCATACCATTTTCTCATCACATTTCAATCTGTGGCCGATTTCTCGATTGGATAAACCAGAAAGGTGGAGATTAATGAACTCCTGACGATCACTAAGAGAAAGTCATGGCATATGGACTAAATGTTACGTTGTATAATCTGGAATAACAACAATTACGATTAGAGATGCTTTGTTGTCTGTTGGTGGATATTTTAAACTGATTTAGGGGTGATAATTTAAGCTGGTTTTAAGCAAATTTGTTGTTGCAGACTTTCCTTTTGCCTCCTCAATTTGAAGTTAGTTTTTTAATTGACGTAAACACTAGAATATTTCAATTAAAAGTAAAATACGATCAGATAAAATTATAGAAGAATAAAAGGCGAATCAAATATGGTATAGTTTGTTTAAACAGTTACATTAAATTTAGCTTAAATTTGTAGTTTTTGAAAAATTACAAGTGCGGACTTTCTTTTTGCCGGCACTATATATATATATATATATATATATATATATATATATATATATATATATATTAAGTAAAGTGATTTTCAATTTAAAAATTTTTAAAAAAATTTTTAAATTTAAAAATCAAATTTTAATTAAATTAAAAATCAGTTTAATTTAATTAAAATTTGATTTTTAAATTTTAAAAATTTTAATTAAATTAAAAATCAGTTTAATTTAATTAAAATTTGATTTTTAAATTAAAAAAAATTTTTTTTTAATTTTTAAATTGAAAATCACTTTACTTAATATTGAATTAGCTCTAGGACATTTAACTATTGAGCTTATTATATATCTAAATTACAACGAGCATTTCCTGTATTTTAATTAAACTAGTAATTTCACTGTTACATTGAAATACACTTAGCTCTTTAGACTATTATTCTAATCTCCTTCAAATTATATATATATATATATATATATATATATATATATATATATATATCTCCCCAAGTTACAGATTTTGTTATGTGCCAGTTTTAGTTCTTTTTCTCTTGATAAAGCCTGTAAAGTAGCGGGCGAAACATTTAGTTTTTAGGTATTCCAACTTTATATTTTTAATTCATACTAGCATGGGTACCTGACGTTGCCATGGATTGAATGATGGTCAACCGACCCATATTTTTATTGTCATCGAAATCGGTGAAATCGCACATTTTCAATTAAATCTGTTGATTACTTGCTCTTGTTGGGGACCCATCGTGGAGAAAGTTTACATGCCTCCCTGCAGTGACTTAGTCCACAATAGATTGTAGTCTGCATTGCACTGTAGAGAACCCACTGTTGATTTTATATATAGGGTCTTTCTGCTTGTGTTTCAATAAAACTTCTTAAATGCATTTGTGATGTAAGGCTGTATAAAAGTGTGGACTTTGGTCAAAATCGCCTTCTTTCATTGTATTTATTTTTTGATTATCAATACTTATTGAAGATATTTTAATACAACACCTATCTAAGAACGCTGCTAGATACATAAAGTGCATTTGTATGAAGTTTCATAAAAATCGGTCCAGCCGTTTCAGAATCCATGGGGAACGAACTCACACACAAATACACACAAATGGATAAAGTTTCTTTTAAGGTGAAATGATAAAACTGTCGCCCTAGAAAAGACGATATGATTCTATTTCCATTTGATGAAAACCGCTTTTTCCTTTTTTTGTTGCAGACCATCCACTAGTTAGCCAGTTGTGTACAAATCCCAAGAGTGATATCCCCTTATGAAGATTAAAATCAAGCTAGAAAGCTACTACACCTTATGTCTAGAATATTTATTCCATTTTTGAGCAAAAGAACAAACATTTTTCACTATTCACCAATAACATCCAGTGAAGATGGTCGGAGGTTACATCAGCCGAAACGTTGTGAAAAACAAAAACAACCAAGATGAGAATAATAGTTCAAATAATACAAAAAATAATCATAATAAAACAAGTTTTTTAATGTCCAAAAAAATAGACGGACTTCAGAATGTTCGGATTCAGATAGTCACATTCAAATTAAGGAGGAGAGGTTTCCCTACTTGTTGACTGGACAAGCATCCCGTGTGAAAAAGAGGAAAAAATAGAGTTTTTTTTGCATTCAGCCCGACAAAATAGAGTGTCTGCTGATTGGTCAAAAAGAATCGCTTTGGCCAATCAAACAGGAGGGATTGTCAATAAGAGAATTATTTATGGGAGAAAGAGAAGTAAGCCTCTTTTCTTTTTTTTTAATCTGACTTTTATATAAGTAGAAAATTAAATCAAGAGTAACACATTCCGGAGTGATAAAATGATCCAAACATTTTTTTTCTAGTGGCCCTAACAACAGATTGCATATATGTGTTCCATTTTAGGTTTGGAATGATAGCCCAAGGAGCTTATCAAAGTAAGGTGTTTCCTCAAGGAGAGAACCATTCATTTAGACTGGGACGAAACAAGAATCCATGCATCAGTGATCGAAGGTTTGGTTGTTTTATTTTACGGCATTTTTCAGGTTTATTTAATGCTGAATCTAGTAATTTTAAAAATAAAGTTTTATGCTTAAAGTTCTTTATATCCTCAGATATTTAATGATGATGTTTAGTTTAGTTATTTTGTTTTACAGCATATCAATCTTTTTTGGGTTATTTAATGCTAAATCCAGTAATTTTGGGAACAGAGTTTTATGCTTCAAGTTTTTATATCTTCAAATATTTATTCATGGTGTTTGGTTTGGCTTGGTTGTTTTGCAGGGGAAAATTGTTGCTATTGTTTTTGACTTTGCAGCACATTGTAACAGAGCGCAGATACGCGTAGCATCAGCAATGTATGCAAATGACTGAGCCCTATGTGAAGTAATGTTAAAGTGAAGAAGAAGTAAAGAAAAAAGATTATAAAAAAAAAATTAAAAAAGTGGACCCTTAAGGTTAGAGAAGGACAGAGATAGACATGTTTACACACATGGTCCGTGAGTAATAGGGAAAAACATGTCCTAAATATGACCGGACAAAGACAAAGCACCACGTGTTCGACACAGCAAAGTCTTGTTAAACACATTGGAGTACAAGAAGACCTTTGAACAAGAGACAAGGCATTATTCTGGAAGTACCTGTAAATAAATGTCTGTTGTTTCAACTAGAAATAAAGCAAGTCGAATTCTTTCCTTGTCATTGTTTCCTTCCGACTGTCTGCATACAACATGTGGTTTCGGAGTGTTGATATGTGATGACTACGTTACGACATGATTGAGTTTTGTAAAAGGAAAAGAATAAAACAATAATACTAATGTTTGGTGTATTTTATATTAGGAAGCAGGTATCTTCAGACAGCCTGACCTGGTAGCCTAAGGGATGATTGAAGGAAATAAGCTTGGTTTTAGAAGTGTTGAAAGTTGAAAAAAAAAAAAAATAACACTTATTTCCGTTTGTGCCATGTGTTCCAGATTAGAAGAAAGGAGAATCAGTAGATCACCAGTGCTCTTCGGTGTGCTGCCATAGGCGTATCATTTATGTAGATATTAATAAATGATCTCATAACGTGACTAGGAAGACTGCTAATGTAAATTTGGAAGAGGGTTAGACCCTATGAGACATGCTGGCAGAGATAGGCTGTTCTTCAGACTTCAGACAGCTACTTCTATTAACTTACTAGCATGCCATCCAGTGTTGCCCAGTCGTAAAATATGCTTAAATATGATATTTTAATTTATGCAGCCTTCATATTTACTATTATAGCGTCAATACTCTATTGATTATTATATTGTACCCAATATGTAGTAGTGATTTCAAAAGTAAAAAACAAATAATGACATGGGTGCCATCATCTAGCATTGAAACCAAAACATTTAGTACTCCAACCGTGTTCACTACCATTTGAGCTATCAATAGATAAGAAAGATTTAAAATTAAATTACTTCAAGCTATGAATGAATTTGCGTATGCGCAAAAGCAATAGAAATATGTCGGCAAGTTGAAATGAACACTCTGTTCTGTCTGCCTGCTTCCCACCTGACTACAACTTGGATGTGTTCAAGTCCAACATTAACAAATTCCTAATGAACCGCCCCCTTAAGTAAACACTTCATTAAATCTCCACACTAACGTAATGGTACGTATTTGCAATAACCCTTATCCCTGAGTGGCTTCCGGGTCTTGATAAGTGGTGACCACTGTTTAAAAAAAAAAAAAAAAAAAAGAAAAAACTTTGTATTTCAGCTTGCCGACATATTTTTGTACGCGTTATTCATCTATTCAAAACCATCTTTGGTGTATGATTACTATTTCCTGTTAATTTCAGTGTTATGTGACAAGTAGTTAAGGAGTTTATCGGTTAAATATTTTCACACGGACACACATACATACATCTACTGTTTTATTTATATAGATTTTGATAAACCCATTCTGCTGTGAAACCTGACATAGTTATATGGAATAAGTCAGAGAGAGTTGCAACCTTGATTGAAGTGAGTGTTCCTAATGATGGCGGTCTTAACAGAGCTGAAAGAGAGAAACAGACCAAATACCAAGGTCTCATGTATGATATGAAAAGAAACTGGAACCTAAAGGGGATATCGATCATACCAGTTATAGGTGCCACAGGACTTATGAAGAAGAACCTGAAGTCCTACCTAACTAATATTCCTGGTGAACCAAGTGCAAAAGAGATTCAGACAATTGCACTTAAGGGAACAACGAGGATACTAAAAAGAGCTCTCGGTTGGTTTCAATAAAAAAGCGGGGCAATGTTGGCAGCTGGTTTGGCTGCCCCATACCCAGCATTACATTCTTCAAAGGAAGAAAAAAAAAAAAAAAAAAAAAAGGGAAATTTTCATCTACACTTTCTCATGTGTCATTATTACTTAAATTCGTTCAGTTTAAGACAAGAATTTTTTTTTTTAATTTGTAATCTTTATAATAAACTAGCAAGGCTACCCGACGTCGCCTGGGATTGAATGTGGATCACTATGTACATTTTCATTAAGCTCATCACACTATATATTACCATGTTTTTGTTTTTATTGCCCCATTTCCCGTTTCACCCCCTAATATAGTTGGAAGAAGCTGAAATGTTAGTAAATTCTCTAAATTTGTGCCTTCTATAATCTAAATCTTACCTGTCTGTTTAAATGTATGTATGTATGTATGTATGTATGCTTGTATGCTTGTATGTCTGCCTAAAACTTTTGACAGAAGCGACAGATTTTCACAAGATCGGTATCGTTTTGAAACTCGACTCTTCGGACAACAAATAGACAAATATCGAAAAATTGACTAAAAACATTAATTCCTTCACCCTCAACTGGGCACTTTTCTACAAGAAGGGGTCACGCTTTTTCGCTGATATTTTCGAAAGTCATCCCCTCTTTTCAATTGTCTAGCCTTAATTTAAACCTTCGCCACTTCGGGTTTGGCGATGGACGCAACGGCAAAGACGTCACGTTTTTTTTTTCATGTTCTTTTCCTCCTTCGTGGTACGGGTTCGAGCCTGCCTGGCTACTACCACTTTTTTTTTTTTTGCTCAACACGCACCGCCAAACACCTGGGCAACACCAGGCACCCAGGCTAGTATACAATACAATACAATATACGGTGAGAAGGAACACATGCCTGTACACCTGAGATTACAGTCTTTCAATACACATCATCTCTAGTCAAAACGAAGCGGGTCATTCTTCTGTTTGTCTAGTTTGGCTTTAAAGCTATTGAGTGACTCTACAGATACCATTTCTTCTGGC